>NW_026623317.1:1625668-1662383 GCF_030028575.1 Malurus melanocephalus
TGAGTCTGTTCCCTGGTTTTTCAGAAACACACAGCAGTGCCATGGTAATTTAATGAGGAAGAACATGAGATTCAGCATTAGGTCAGAGGAAAAGATCCACACTCTTGTGTCCCTCCTACCAGCAGAGTGATTAGAAGGCATTGCTCAGCTTTGGAGAACATTCACGATGCCTTTTTGGGCATAGTAATGATCAATAATGTTCATTTTGTTGCAGAATATCACTAATCAAATTTTGCTCCTGCTAGAGGTTAAGGTGTCAGGATTTAAAACTTGTTGCTGCTTGTGGCRCAGTTTGAATTATCTGCAGCAAGTTCATTATCTCCCTGAGATTCTGAATGAAATTTTAGTGTATTTTATGCAGACAGAAAAAATATATGACTACTTGCCTGCTTGTAAATTGAATCTTTTGGCTGTGTACARAATCATTGATAATTCATGCATTTTAATTGGTATTTATGCATTTCTATATCTGGTAAGCTAAAAGCAGTATAAATTATGGCTAGCAACAGTTTACCAAAAGACYGAAGAGAATTAAAGAGATCATTTATTGTTAGTTTAATAGAACAAGAAAACTGAGAATATCATGTAGATAAATGGAGCAACAAATGGTTAATTACGGGGTTGATGGCTTAATCTAGCTTCTCATTTCACTGTGCTAGTTAGCACTAACTGTGAACCATCTGTCTGAGAGTTTAGCACTACCCCCACAAGTATTTCATTATGCAGTTTTAATATGCACTTTTGACAGAAATGGAAATGGGCTCCGATCAGTTTTCATGTCACACCAGGCTACGTAAGTTTTTGAGGCTGGAATACAAATCAGAGAACACAAATCCTTCCTCCCCTCTTCCAGAAGGCTTCTGCAGCCACCCTCTGCCTGGGAACGCAAATGCTGTGTTTACCTTTGCAGGGAAGGTGGGAAAGAAAACCAATAAACACAGTTCTCTATGTAACACTGGAGTTAGAAACTGCTCTGCGCTCGGCCTCTCTAAGAAAAAGAGAAACCATGGACATAATTTTCATAAGCTTCTGAAATAGGAGAATTATAAAATAATGGTTGGGGTTGGAARCAACCTGAAGGACCTTCCAGTTCCACCCCTGGCATGGGCAGGGACACCTCCCACTGTCCCAGGCTGCTCCCAGCCCCAATATCCAGCCTGGCCTTGGACACTGCCAGGGATCCAGGGGCAGCCACAGCTGCTCTGGGCATCCTGTGCCAGGGCCTCCCCACCCTCACCACCCAAAGCCAAGAGTTTCTTTCTGATATTTAATCTGAATCTCTYTTCTTTTAGTTTAAAGTGGTTACTTCTTGYTCTGTCAATATCTGCCYRTGTAAAAAGCTGCTCWCCCTKGCTTTTACAAGCCCTCATTTCAGYCTGTTYTCAAGACCTRTTCTTGTGTGCATCATCCAYCTGTGGCTCCTGTAGAGCTGRAAGGTRGYTTTAATCCCACTGGATAGGTCCAAATGAGAGTCCTTTTTGCCCACCTCCCAGGGAAAGCTTTGCTTTTGGTAGGACAGCCCAGCAGGCTGAGGTTTTGGAATGCCTGGACAGAGCAGCCAACAAGAGGGTGGGAAGGCACAGCTAAAGGTGCCACCATTCCTTGGCTTTGTGCTGCTGCTGATTCATGGTTGCAAGACCTGGAATGCCTCTGGGTGAATAGGCTTCATTTGATTTCATTTTATAAGAATGTGATTTATAAAACTCAGGGGRAAGCATGTGAGGAATTACARAGGGAGYTTGACCAAGACATCTGAATCAAATYGGAGAACAGATTGAGTTATTCCTTAGGCACGGAGAGGAAAGCTGCACCTCTGTGGCATCTATTCCAAAGACAAGTGCTGGAGGTCTAACGCTTTGAAAAGCTGATCAAACATCTCCATAGAAACATGGAATGTAAAGGATTGGAAGGGACCTTCAAGCTCATCCCATTCCAACCCCTCCCATGGGTAGGGACACCTTCCACAATCCCAGGTTGCTCCAGGCCCCATCCAACCTGGCCTTGAACACTTCCAGGCATCCACAATCTCCTTGGGCACCCTATTCCATCATTTCACCACCTTCACAGTAAAGACTTTAATCCTAATATCCAGCCTAAATTTCCCCCMTTTCAGTTCCTCTCCAGCCCCAGCTGCTGAAAAAAAATTTAGAAGTGGAAATGCTTAAGTGAAAGTGGTACTGCAGCACAGAAATGCTTCTGAAAGGGAAGTTCATGACTTCCTTGAAAACTTGTGTCTATATAGGGTCAGTGTATAGAAACATGTTATCAATGGGAAAAGGAAGAAACTGCTGTAAACTAGTCAGAAAGGAAAAAGGTSTCAATAAAAATATAATGCAGCATTCCTTCTGACCATGGCTAAGCTACTGGGTCTTAAACTGTTCTCATAACAAGGTCAAGGTGCAGAAATCCAGCAGAATATCTACTCCAGAAAAGGCATGGCAAAGGAGAAYGCAGAGATGTGTTTCTCCATCAATGGCATCTGATGGTCTGGAACCAGCACATCGTTCCTCCTCTGTCTTAGAATTATAATTATAAGGACCCACAACAAGCAAACTATTTTTGACTGCCCAAATAGAGGTGATTCTCACTAGGAGCTAGTGGTTTGTCAGCCAAGATAAAGGCAAGCACTGTACTTGTGTGAAAGGCAGGACATCAATTTGCATGTTCCACTCAAAATGCAAGATAAAAATGACACCTTACTTGTACGAACAAGGAAAGAAAGAAATCTGCCTGTGTGCTAGAGGAGAAAGAAAGGGGAGAAATGGGATGATGCAGCTGACTGGATGGATTATTTGGAAATAATTATTTGGTCCCACCCAGCGCAGAATGTCTCTGTCTGGCAGACAAATCTCCACCTTCCCTTGGATTCAGATTCCCACGTGGCAGAATCTGCAGGGGCCGAGGGCACATCCCAGGGACCAGAAAATACTGTGAGCACCAGGGCTTGTGCAGGGAAGGACAGTGAGATGTAACAGCAGAATCTGTGGTGAAATCACAGAATCCTTTAGCTGGAAAAGATGTCCAAGATCATTGAATCCACCCACTAACCCAGCACCACAGTGATCACTACTAAACCGTGTCCCACAAGGGTCCCACATCCAGAAGCCTTTTGAACACTTCCAGACGTGGTGATTCCACCATAAAGAACGCTTTACAGCACAGCTTTTGCCCTTGCTCTCTGCTTTCTTGACTCAATTCCTGCAGGGAAAAACCATGAGAAACCAAATAGAGAAAATGTAGGAAATGGAAAAAAACCAAGCCCCTGTGTGTGTTTGTCCTCTCTGCCAGGGGCTGAGAGGTGTCTGGTGCCCGGTGCGTTACCCTTTCCATGAACCAGTCCGGGCGCGTCCCCTTCCCRTCCGTGCGGATCCTCATCTTCCTCAGGGGTGCGATGTCGGCAATCTCCATGATGAAACTGTCCTCCTGGCCCCTCTCAAACCTGCAGGGATTGCAAGAACAGGGAGGTTTCCCGCTGCTCTGCAGCATCTCTGCGTCTCCGTCCCGTGCCACAGCCCTCGCCATGCCTACAGCCCCTAATTAAAAGTTTACGAGCGCTTTTAATTGGACTTGAGYTTTCCTGCGCTGCAAGCACCAGCTACTGTGCTCTTGGCAAGACACCTCAGTGCAGATTTGACAGGGATTCCTCCTTCCCTGGAAATCACAGCCCACCTGGAGCTGCTCCAGGCAGCCCGTAGAATATATTACCTCTGTTTGTAACCAGAACAATAGCGACTCACAGTCAGGCTTCGGCACATCGCCTCCCTCCTGGCAGCTGCCCACTTGCTTGCCCTTGGCTTGTTCCAGCTAGAAGGCAAAATAATTTTGCCTCATCGCCTTTCCCTGAGGTGCAGCACAAAACTTTTKCTGTGGAGAGGGGCATTTGTTGCTGCAGCTCAGTGAAACGCGGCATCAGGATTGCAGGTCAGAGCCCAGAGCCTGAGTTTGGTAAGCACAGGCAAATTGTGTTCGAATGGAGACAAAACCAGCCTCATTAATTTGTGGGATTTGGATTTACAAGCTCTCTGTGCCTCTGGTAAGAGCCAGGGAGGGTTTGTGTAACCTGTGTGAAAGATGTTCCCTGTGTGGCTGAGGGATGTGCAAGAACCACTCATCCAGAGCAATCAGCAGGAAGCAGGAGAAGGGAAAAATCAGCTAACATGTGCTTCCCAAAGAAGATTACATTGGCTAGRACTGCACCTTCCCTCCCCCTTGCCATAGCTGGTGCCAGGAGGAAAGCCTTTCTTTGGTGAAAGTGCTGCCTCAGGCTCCACGTTACTCTGCTCAGAGCAAGGATGTCTTCCAGTTTGCTTCCCAAACACTGTGGAGACCTACTCCAGTCTTGGAGCTGGAAATCCAAACCTTGCTAAGGAGAATGGCAGYCAGATCCAGGGGGTCTACCAAGCTCACGGTGACCCCTCTGCTGTTGAGATTCCTCCTTCATGCAAACTCCTCCTTTTGGGGGAATCACCTGACTGCACTGAAGGGTTTGGGAAGAGCCCTGCAAGCTTCGTGCATTGCCACAATGAAAACACTCCATAATGATGATATCTCATTCCTGGCAAGGCATGCAGCCTCCCACAGCTGTGCAGTGCCAGAATGTGGAGAAAAAACACCAACATTTTCTTTACCAACCTCTGTTCAGAWTACCCCCCGCAGGATGAATGTGATTACACTCATGCCATTATCTGAGCATGCATAGCTGCAGATGTTAGCAATAGGGGTTGGCTCAAGCCTCTCAGTTTTCATCCAGGCATTGCTTTCTCTGCACTCCCAGAGGCATTTGGACAGGSCATTTTGGTCCCAGTCCATTTCTAGTTATTAAGGGTTGTGTTTGCTCTTTGAAAAACTCCTTTTTCTTCTTATTCGTCTTTTTGCGGTACAGATACTGAGGCAGCCTGTCTCACTGTGAGAAATAGAATGTACTTTTGTCCCTGGACTGGATTGATTTCCACATCTATTTAAGGAAAAGGTGTGACCCTTCCAGTATGAATTATCCTGTGATCTTATGATCAGCTTTTATTACAATCGCTGTTACCTGCAAAGCTTCATAGAAATCTCTCACTCTGAGGMTTTCCAGGCTGAGCAACTCTAAACTAAAATGTCTGCTAGCAAAATAAAACATTATTTATCTTCAGTGAATGCCTTGTTTGAAGTTTGTAATGCTGATACTCACCTGCTACTTCCAAGAGGGAAGTACTAGAGGGAAGCGATTGCCAAAATGACAAACTGGGTGACCCAAAAGCTCTTTGCTATCCCTAATTTATATGAAAATGAATATAAACCTGAAAACAAATGGTGGAGGGAAGAAGTAGCCAGACAAGCTGACCGCTCTTACTCCCTTCTCAGGACACTGAAGCATTTATCTAAGGGATTTCATTAAGCTTTCCTACCCGTGCCTGCCCTTATAAATATTTCCCTTGCCCAGGGGTCTTGGCAATAACAGTAATGTAGCGAAAATTGCCTTAAATCTGTGGCAGGTTAGACAGACGGCTCTTGGTAATGCACTGAGCTGCTGAGAGTGAATTGGCACTGGATGGCCCCAATAAAGATGAAGTGCCTTTCACCATTTGGTTGCRGCAGCTCTCACCCATCCCTGAARGGTGGAAGGATCTCGGTGTGGCAARGAGCCAGGGAAGGCTGTGCTGTCAACAGCTGGGTGAAGGCTGGTGGCAGCGGTGTGGAAACGGACAGGATGTGAACGTGGGGACACGAATGTCCTCTGCAGAGGGTGCTGATGAGATGACAAGGGCTCTGTGCAGCCGGAGGTGTGACACAGAGCATCTCCAGCCAGCAGAGATGTGTCAGTGGAGCAGCACAGCATCCCGGGGATGTTAACATAATAATAGTTCTGCCTTGCACTTCCTTCTCCTTTACGCAGCCTCAATGATTTTTCAACACCTTTCACAGATCTTCTGCTGTCAGATGACAACTGAAACAACTAATAACACAGGGACTTTTCAATTTTCCTTTACTGCATTTTCATAGTCTTGTGTCAGAGATTGTCCAGCCCGCCCATGTAGAAAAATGGGATGGTTTTTTAGAGGCCACGGGGGTATGATTTGACTCATCAGATGCAGTAAGACTGCAACCCTGCTCCTGAGAGGCTGGAGATGTCTTGATCCCCTTTAGAGATTTTTGGCTGGCATACCCTGATGTGAAATCTGCTTCATTTCTGAATACAAACAGCAGTGGCTTATTTTCCCACCTACTAGAACTGAGTGCTAGCATTGAATCGGTGGAGCACACCCCAGTTTGGGCTCACCCAGGGTCTTGTGARGGGGATGTCACTGATGGCCACACTCTCTGGTAGCCCAGGGGTCTTGCTGCACATGTTAGAAGCTCCTTTGTGATGGGGGGCTGTGGATTTCTGCATGACTCAGCTGCGTTTCTCACAGGCATTTCAGTCAGCAGCACCTCTGCTGCATTTTTTTTTTTTTTTCACAACAAACAAGGCTCGTGCTCGTTACTAACCAAACACATGAAGCTCTCAATCTAAGCTGTGCTTGTCCAGACACCCACTCTGCTATGACAGCTTCGAGTACAACATCCCCCGAGCAAACACCTCTGTGCAAGGTGCTCCTTATCTTCAGTCACTCAGCCTCCCCTCAGCAAGCTGAGCTMCAGCCGTGGGGCCAAAAGCTCCCACCCTTGTGATGCTCTGCAGAGCTTTGCTGAATACAATCAGAGGTAGTAAATTAATTAAATTTAAGTGTGGTGAAGCCTGTTGCTAAAAGATGGTTCATTCTTGAGCATGCCACAGCTTTCTGTGCTAGGGAAGGTGCTAGGAAGGAGCAGGAGAGCACTGGGAAATGGATGAGTGGTGCCATGTGTRGGTTTTTTGGCTTACAGAAGCGCTGGAGCCAGACTAGGGTTTGTTAGCTGCTTTTGCTGAAGGAAACAGGAAATTTCACCTTTTTAGCAAAATCAGGGGTACAGCACAGCATTCTGTGCCACCACCCATCCATTTCCCACTGCTCTCCTGGGCAATGTACACAGTTGTTCTTGAAAACAATACAGGACTTCATATTTTTGTTATCTCTAAAGCCACTGAGGAGCAGTTTAAATAAAACTTGTACAAATGACAAAGGGTGGTTTTCTTGGCTATACAGTTCTCTCCTTTGCTTTGCTTGCTAAATATCTGACAGAAACACTTACMAGGGCCCAGGTCTGAATCTATAAAGTCAATGGGAACAAATGTTTGTGTTTCAGCAGGAGCATGATCAGAGCCCCAAGTGCTTCCTGACTTGACATTAGGATCTGTCATCACTCCACTTCCAAGCCACAAAAATTGCAAAATTTACTGTACCTGTCTCCATTTTTGTCCAGCAGCATCTCCTCGGTGGTGCCATTGGATCCGAAGACAGTCATGAAAATGCTGGCATCAGTACCGCCACTTTCAGTGTCTCCTGTGACAACTGTGACTTCGTAGAGGATCTGGAGAGGATTGGAAACAATCAGAAGGGCTCGTTCAAACAGCTGTCCCTATCTCATGTAAACAGTGCCACAGTCTTTTCTGGACATCTAGTTCCTTGCCAGAAAAGCTTGAAACRCAACTTCTTGGCTCCTCTCTGCACCATTGTTTTCAGAGGCAAAGTTAGAGATCAAAACTGACTACAGSACTGTCCATCTGTGACTCTTTCTGCAGATTTTCTCAGCCTAGATAGAGACACATTAATTGTGACAACATCTGAATGATGGAATCACTGAATGGATTGGGTTGGAAGGGGCATTTAAAAGTCATCCAGTGCCACTCCTTGCCATGGGCAGGGACACCTTCCACTGTCCCAGGCTGCTCCCAGCCCCAATGTCCAGCCTGGCCTTGGACACTGCCAGGGATCCAGGGGCAGCCACAGCTGCTCTGGAGAAATCATACCAGGGTTTTATCACCCTCAGTGTAAAAAATTTCTTCTTTTATCTGATCCAAGTCAATCCTCCCTTAGTTTAAACCCATTATCCCTTATCCCATTGCAACACCGGTGATGGAGCCCTCTTAAGCTGCTCCTTGACTGGAGTCACAACCATCACACCAAAGCTGAGTGTCCAACTCTCTGCTACTGATATCTCTGCCTGGTCACCTCCAGCACCCCAGACCCGTGTACTGCACCAAACTCTTGCTAATTWAAAAAAAAAAAAAGTCCACCATAAAAACAATTATTTCTTTTTCTTGGCCTCAGAATGTTTGCCCCAAAAGCTCAGTGTTCATCTGCACAAAATTTATTCCAGTATCAGTAACACTTTGGAGGTTTTTACATTAGAACACTCCCTGTGGCACAAAAATTCAGCTGYTCTRTWCTGAAAGGGAAYGGTCACTGCTGCATCAGATGCAGARTCCTSCCAGATAMTGCRTGCACTGAAGGCATGCCAGTTTGTGAAAAGATGTTTTTTGTATTTTTCACCATACTAGCCTATTTTTGTTCTTTTCTCCTGACATGGGAACAATAAGACTTAGAATACATATGTCAAAAATGTGCAAGTCCCAGTGGCTGTCAGGAGTTTTAAGACTTCTAGGMCACTTAGATGCTTTCAAGATCATTGCTATGGTGGCAAGACTGCTGGATTTAAGAYGTGGAAGAATATCAAGAAACAGCCCCCAAAAAATGTATTTCAAATAGTGCACTACTAGGCCAGTTATGTTGGCCTGAGTTTTGGCTGTCACATAAATAAGCAGTGCAAAGAAAGAACATAATAGAAAAAGAAAATATTTTTGACATTTGTTTGAACCTGAGTAACCTGCTCATCACATATTGATCCACACATGTTTTAAATCTTAGCAATGCATCCTATTTTTTATAGGAAGGAGAAGAAAAACTCTTTTACCAATGCATTAAAGGCTTTTAATGGCTGTGGTGGACTTTGAGTAATTTCTCTAAGCATGAGAAGGCAAATACTCAATTTAAAGCAAAAGGGGGGAATATCAAGCCAAGAAGAAAATTAAATGGGTACACATAGCTGTACAAAAGCCAAGCAAAAGACAAATAAAAAAAGTATTAATCTTGCCAATGATGCTAAACCTATCAGTTGTCTTTGAACTCTTAAAAATCCTATAAGACTCTCTTTCTAACTACAGCTATTTACGAGGGAACAGTCCCAAATTCCCTCAACTASGAGGCTGATCAGAACGTCAAATGCTCATTTCTGATTTCACATCCCAAGCATCTCCCCAGATTTCCTTCAAATCTCTCAAGTCAAGTTTCTGGCCCAGCATCACAGGAAAAAAATTGTAGTTCGATGTGCATTTTTTTGGCATGCCTATGAAAATAAATATTCAGGATTGTGCTTTTAAAGGAAGACTGAACATAAGTCTTCATTAACATCCACTTTAATCTATGGGCAAGCCATCAGCTCACCGATAGGAGTCTGGAAACCTCATCCAGGAGGATAAATGACAGATGGGACATTTTTATGAGATTGGCTTTAACCTTGGTGTTAAGTCTGAGGCAGGTTTTTGTACCCTTTTGGGTCAATTCACCACTGAAATCTGCATTGATTTGGTGAATCCTTCACGAATCATAAAAAATGTTATCAAGTTTTTGCATGTCTGGGGGACAAGAAAGATTTCAGGAGATCTTTAGCTTGGGAATYGAGAGCAACATAATGAAAAAATAATGTACTATGAAAGTGTAACCTGACTGTAAATACAAGTACATCTATAGAGATTTTAAATTACCACACAGGTATTTAAACACAGTGTTATTGTCACATTCATCCAGACTGTTATTTCTGCTATAAATGTAACATCCCGAATCGGCATAGCTCGGCTTTCCAATTTGTACTTGTTTGAAATATGGCACAGYAGACATTACTTCAAAATTCATGTATATGAGTGAAAAGACTGTAGAGTTTTACTCTCACTGATTCAACTTTAATCAGTTATTCTCACCAAAGMTCAGTCTTACAAATGTTTTCATGTTTCAACAACTTCCAGTAAGTTTTACTTGCCCTATCCCCCATGAGAAAATGTGGTATGTAGCTGCAGCATGGAGAGATTAAAATAATTAGGATATTTCCACTGCTCTAATCTGATGAATTTGGAGTCTCCCCTCACCTTGAAGCTGTCCCACTCCATGGGTACCGATGGGTGACAAGATGAGGTGTGTCCTACCTGYCCTGCCCTTTCTTCTCCAGCCAGCYTTTCTAAACAGTGCCCTAAACTGATTCAGATCCTAAACCATGCGTAAGGATTTTGCCAATAAAATAACACAGGAAAGGAAAGCAAAGAGAAGGCTCAAGCCACCTGCAGGAATCTGTCAGCAGAGGTCCCTGAAGCAGCTGCAGGCACAGAGTGAGCCCGGCGCCTACCTTGACCCCCACGTTGACACATTCTGCGTCCAGGATGTTGAGGACTCGCGAGGTGAGCCCGTCCCCCATGTCTCTGGCCAGCCAGCACTTGCAGACRAAGTTGTACATGACGCCTTTGGTGGGCACGACGATGGTGAGCCCTTCCATCAGCCAGCAGCTCTCGGGGGTAGCGCCGTCGTGCCCCACCTGCGAGAGTCRCAGAGGAGTCACACCTTCTGGGAAAGGGAATTTCTCTGCTCCAGGGTGATCCACCCCGCAGTGAGGGACTCAGAGTGCACCCACAACATCACAACAAACCATTCCCACGGGGAATGGGGGGAACTCTGAAACAGTGCCACTGCCACAGGCAAGGGAGYTCAGGTCAGCAAGTGCTGTGCATGAGGGAAGGACAGTCTCAAAAAAACCAAGGTAGACTGGACTGACCTACCAAAAACATGTCCAGTCCCTTGCACTCCTGCTCCTGCCCCATTGACCTCTACCTGCTCATTTGCAGCTGGCACCAGACACATTTCTCCACCTTTACAAGCCTTTCCTCTTCWGTCACCACTCTTGGAAGTGATTTTTTGAACCAAGAGGAAAGATGCAGCTCAGCAAACACCCACATGTATTATTACAAGCGCTTCCCTGACAAATCCCCATATGAGTGAACTGTCTGTGTGAGGCTGTTCCTCTGCTTCCCATCTCCTCAGACTGCAAAAGCTCTGTCTCTGCACAGGAGACAACAGACGGAGCTTGCATCTGTAGCTGGTTGATTTTCAAGGACCACCTCCTCCAGGCTCAAGAATGATCAGTCCTGGAGACCAGGAAGCCACACAAGGATGGCCACAAGCCTGCATGGATGAAGAAAAAAGGAGTTCCTGAAAAAAATTTTAAGTGGAAAAAGGAAGAATAGGAGAGATGGCAGTAGGGGCAGAGRCCCTGGAGAAATATGGAGACATTGCACAAGTGTGCAAAAATGAGTTTATGGAAGCCAGAGCCCACCTGGAGCTGAATCTGGCAAAAGTCATTGTTCCTGCAGGTGTATCAGCACCAAATTGATGCTGACAGTGTARATTTCTCCAAGAAGTTGGGCAGTTCAGCCTGGGGCAGACTTGGAAGCAAAATTATGTATCCAGGCTGATGTATGAACTTTGGTCAGACAGTCATTCCTATGAACTACCTGTCCATAAAAGACCTACCTGCACTTCATTGTTTTCAGAGAAAGTGTTAGGAAAATTAGATCCTTTTTTCTCAAAAACAACTGTTTTTTTTTGCTTTTAAATTATTAGGATATTTAGGGAGGCTCAGAAAGCAATTTTTAATAACAGATTCATCCAGGGTGATGTATCTGTGGTATTTATTTTTTCCCAAAAAACAAGTGATCTTTTCTGTCTGATGGTCTCAGCCATCACTGCTATTAGGAGTATTATTGCTGTACTAATGTCTGTGCAGCTGCAGAAAATTAGAGATAACCACCAGGGAAATTCAAGTCTACAATGGATGCATTAATCCTCCAGTTCTTGGGGTGTGAGGTGAATGGGAATGTAACACTTGCCTTCCCATTCCTCTCCACCACCTTGGCTGAACTCCTCCAAGCCCAAAGCCCCTTGGAGGTGCAGTCTCTGCTGTRGGATGGAATGGACGAGGCAGTGGGGAAAATTCAGGGCCATGGTTTTGCAGTGAAGCAGGGACAAAGCAGCTGGAGGGAAAATCCCAATGAGCCTAGCAAAATTTGCTGGTCTTTTGGGTTCATTGCACAACCCCAMCGGCCCAAATAATAGAATATGAAGGAGTTTTGTCTGGAAGGGACTTTAAAACCCATCTCATTTTAACCCTCCTGCCACTGGCAGGGGCACCTTCCACTGTCCTATTGCCAGAGTGATTTTTCCCTATTTCCTTTTATGTATTTATGCCCTTCCCATTTTTTTCCCTACCCTTTTCCACATCTAGAAGAGCCCACACATTACAGAGCTACAAGTCCCAGGGGGCACAATGTCTCTGTCCTGTCTTAGTTCTTTCTGGAAACCAAAGTTGAAACCAAAGTCTTCAAAACACGTTTTCATAAACAAGTACAGCTGGTACCAAGGGTGGGGGGCTCCAGAGAAAGGGCTTGACCTGGGGGGAATTTCATCACCACTTGTCCTCCTAATTGATGCTTTTTATCAATTGTGCTAATTTCCTAAAATCAATCAAACTGTATTCACCCCTGTGGAGTGGGGCTTTTGTGRATATTCTTCMATGACTGCYCCTGGAGCTCYAATAAATGCCCACTTTTATATCACCCCCTGTACTAAAATCATCTCGAGTTTAATTTCTAGGTTGAAAACAATCCCAGGTTGGTTCAATCCCCCTCCAGCCTGGCTTTGGCACACYTCCAGGGRTGGRATATCCACAGCTTSCCTGGGCAAAGCATAATTCCAAGACATTGTTTGGTACCACATTTTCAGAGCAAACCTTAACTTTTCTGCTATCAGCTACAGGGCAGAAGGAAACAAACTGTGCATCCAGCTGCCTTGGGGAACCTATCCACAATAAGAATTACAAGGACCTCAAGAACAATGTAAATTCTGGGACAAATTCAATCAGTGTCAGCCAAGTCTTCCTTATGGCTGGATTTTAGGAACAGAGTTTTGGATTTGACTTTCAAATCCAGACAAATGTTTAGGCAGACCATGCCAACACRGTGAATAATCTCAATCCACTGCCACACCAGCAGCACAGCCTGGATGTGCATATCAATATCACAAGAAGTGTTTCGGGCTGAGATGTTTGAACTAAATTAGAATGACAGAATTTTAAAGGCAGGTAGATTTTTGGGTGGTTTGAAAACCTTTGTAACTTGTTCCTACAGTCCTCAAGGGACTGCACATCATTGAGAGTGAGATGCACAGTTTATATTGAACAGCTCACCATCACATAGAAACTGAGCACAATGGCAGAGGGAAAAGGTGAGGGAATTTTTGTGTAAAGAAAGCCCAGAGAATATGGAGAGACCTGAGGGTCAGGTCCYCAGTTACTGAAGAAGTGGACTTGCAACATTTGCATGTCCTTGATTTTTCTCTGTGCTCTTGATGGAGAAAGGTTTTGAAGCAGAAGAGGTTTATAAAAGCAAACCAATGCAGGTCTCTCYAGACATACCTGTGTCTCTCTGCAGCAATGACAGTCCAGGAACAGAAACACTTTCATTCATTAGGAGAAGAAATATTAAAGCTTGTTTTAAAAACACTAGCATGAAGTGTCTACACCAAATAACTTRTGCTATTTATTTTCACATCGGCGTRTCTGCTAAAGTAGAGCAGTAGTAAATATTATATCTGTAGGCWTGCACGACAGGAATAAACGATCTCCTTTCAAATTACTGTGTGTTCCACTATTTCTGCTTTCAGTGGACTGTATTTCTAGCAGGAGCATAATACCCAACCAGAAGTGGCATCACGCAGCCCTGCTAAATGRTGCAGTGTGCTGCTCGGGGTGTACAGGGTGCTCCTGGAACTTAACCCTCACACCGTGCTATTCTCACACGTTCAGAACTTTTCACCTTCCACACAAACAGACAAATGCCAGATCCAAGAACGAGCTGTTCCTCACTTTTCACCAAGTGGATAACTAGCAATTTTCTGCAATGTCCCCGAAACACTGCAATTTTCTAGAAGGAAAATGCGGACTGATGCCATGGCAACCGCGGCAGACTAGCACATCGATGTCATYGCTGGTCCAAAAGAAGGGACCTCCCAGGCTGAGGGCACTGTGTGGAGAAGGCAGAAGGCCAGGAGCAGGTGGCTCCTTCAGCTGTGAGCTGGGGAGTTACAAACCAGAAGGGAGAAGGGAGCCAGAGGTGAGGCAGCAGGMTGGTGAGATCACTGAGTACAGGGGTGAAAGAGCAGCAGGAGAACATCACCAGCTTGAAAGATATATGTTATTTCTTTTTCTTGCTCTCTACATTTGATTTGCAGCTTTTTATCTTCTTTTCCCTTTGTATTCCTTTWCAAATTAATTTTTGCCTCACCTTCGCCTATTTCAAAGTGTCTTCTCCTACTTTCTTCTATTTTCTACCCATTCCCTACCCTACTCACGGTTCCTTTTCCAGCATCCCTTGCTATTTCTTTCTTCACGCTGCTCTCCCTGTTTCTCTGACACTGAGGGGTGATCCTGTCATTTTCCYTCCTCTCTGTCTCACTCCATGGCTGTTTCCATGTGTGCACAGCCCAGAAGAGAAGGATTGGTACACTTGCTTCACTGTCAAAATTTGACCTCGAGATGGGCTAGATAGAAAGTGCCACTAATACACATAATAACCAGGCACTTGGAGTGCATTAAGATAATGGCTTGATAATAAACTCGAGTCTGATACAGAGATTTCTCAAAATGTCAGAATTCATTGCTTGAGTGAAAGGTAGTGCGAGTGACTCAGTCCCTGAGCTATGACAACAGGACGTACAGATGCAAAGGTTTTTTTATTAGTTAGGATTTCTCTCTCTCTTGTCTCTTTCCAATTATACCAGCACACACATAGACAGATAGGTTTGCTTCCACAGAGGGCATGGGGTAGAAATAAAATTAAACAGGCTGCTGGAATCCTCAAGTGCTGTGGGTTTCAGTACTTGAGGGGCTGGAGCAAGATTTCAGGAGGTGGAACTGCCATATGAAACAAGAATGATGTACACAAACACTCTGGAATATTCATGTGAAGTTTAAGCCCAGTGATGGAAAGTCTATGCAAATTGTGTCTCCCTGAGCCATAGCAGAAAAAATGGTTCCTGTACCGAAATCTATTTGCACACATTACTTACAAATTATGATTAATTTTCTTCTCTAACCCTGTGTCCTCCAAGCTGTGAAAACAATTTCCATGTTTAGCTAGGAAATTATACAAGATGTGTTTTGCACAATTTATGGAACCCAATTGGAAGCAGTGAAAGAAATCAGCCAGGAAAAAGACCGATGAACAAGTGTATCCGGCATCTGGCAATAGGAGAGAAGAAAAAGAAAAGGAAAAGAAAAAATAAATAGGAAAAAGAAAAAAGGGAAAGGGAAAGGAAAAGGAAAAGGAAGAGGAAGAGGAAGAGGAAGAGGAAGAGGAAGAGGAAAAGGAAAAGGAAAAGGAAAAGGAAAAGGAAAAGGAAAAGGAAAAGGAAAAGGAAAAGNAGGAAAAGGAAAAGGAAAAGGAAAAGGAAAAGGAAAAGGAAAAGGAAAAGGAAAAGGAAAAGGAAAAGGAAAAGGAAAAGGAAAAGGAAAAGGAAAAGGAGTGCCAGGGATGGGACAAAACTGGGACATGTCATAACTTCTTTACAATTCACAATTTCCCTCTGCCTCAGGATGATCCCGGTTTTGTGCGAAGTAAAGCGTGCTTCTTGACAGGTTCAGACACATGCGAAATCTCATCAGCACAGTCCTGTTTACACACATTTTAGACCCAAGAGCCTTTCCTTCTCAGCTAAGAATAACAGAACCATGTGCTTTCTTTGGCCACGTACTCCACACGCCCCCAGCACCCGCTCTGTGTTCACAGCATACCTCCACTCTTTTGATCTCCCCAACATCCAGGCCCCAAACTGAGAAATTCTCCACAGAGCCATCTGCRAACTCGTCCTTTCCTTCTGGGAGATCCAGCCACAGCCTCTGGGTCTGCACGTTCTGAGGGCCCATGATGATGACGAAGACGCGGCTGTCGGTGCTGGAGTCGTACTCGGTGCCCGTCATGACGGTGATGTGGTACGGGATCACTGTGGCAGAGAGAGGTTTGCTCGTCACAAAACCCAAGCACTTGTGTGAGACTTGAGAAAACCAGGGGCTCATCCCATCAGAGGGAGCAGCTGGGAGCGCCAAATGGGTTCACATCCCATTGAATTCATTTGGAGAAGTAATAACTTCATGCTTTGTTGGGCTACAAGGGTGCTCTGGAGACTGCTTTCCCATGGCACGCTTGGGACTGAATTCTGCAAGGGTTAATTTCCCCAGACATCCCTACTGGCTGCAAGGAGGTTATAAGTCCAGATTTCTTCCCTAATGGATGACAGAACAGCAAAAGGCTTGAATCCTTATTGACACCAAGAGACCTTCCTRAAGATGAGTCTGAGCACCTAAATCTTAAACAGCCTATTAGGCCAAAGTGATCTTACACTCCCCGTTCAATAAAGACAAATAAATCTGAGCTGACTCCAAGGTAAGCCATCACCGGCTGAATGTCCCAGAACAACCACAAATGCTCTCCTTTGTGCCTCATTCAAGGATTGCTGTGATCTATGGGGCAGCTCAGGGTTTCAGCATCCCTGTGCAAATCCAGACAGAACAGAACAATCCTCTTATTAAAGGTAAGTCACTCAATAATTCTARGCGTTGCATAATAATTTTGGTTGGGGGAAAAGCCTTCAGGGCAAGGCTTGGTAGAAGAGGAGGTGGTTTTTCTGTGGTTTTCAGAAATTTCAGTTCAGCTGTTAAAAGGGAGGAAGTGCCAGACTGCTTTTCAAGGGCTTTCCAAAAGCTCTTTTGGGTAAGCCGAGCAGGCGGTGCAGAATTAGTCGCTGAATACTCGTTTGATTTCTCAGAACATTTGTGCAGGGCTGTTCAAACAGTTCTGACAAGACTCAGAGCTCTGAAACTTGCTTCGTCACAGACTCGAAGCAGCCTGGCTTCATCATCACTTTTCTGGTTTAAAAAAAAAGAAGGGTTTATAAATTGACAAAAAAAAAACCCAAAAACTTGGCTGGTTTTCAATTTACCCAAGATTGACAYCTAATTTGGCTTTATGATGACTAACAATATTTTTGAGGTGGGGGTTGTGCTAGAAATTCACATCAGACTCAGAATACCTGTGCAACATTAGGAAAGGCATGAGTTCATGATTATCAAATCTGTCCTTACCTCTGGACAGAGCAGAACGGAAAAAGATTCATTCAGCCCCAATTTGAGGATTTTGTGTACCAACACAAAATGAGCTGATGATTAGGCAAGATTTATTCTCCCATTTATGGTATAATTTACATTCTACTGGGTGCATCAGCACAATGACACGCAATGAATTTAGCAGCAAGAAGGGTTTAGCTGTAGTCAAGGCAGATTTCATAAGAATATATCAAGAGGTCGTGTGTAGGACACACTTTTAAATTAAGTGTATTTTGAACAGGGACATTTTCTTTTATACAGGKTTTGTTCTGTTCTCCTGTGACTGACTAAGTTCAGAGAACTACCAGAATTTCTGGCTGATCCTTAAGCCAAAGTACTTAAAACACCTATAGAAGAGAAATGAGAACGATGAGTAACTATAATTTCCCACTTCAAATAATGGATACAGAGGTACAGAGTAGCTTACTATCAGAGGGCAGGAAACATTCTTTGCTGTCTTCTCTCTGAAAACTGGAAAATGAATCATTGAATTAGTTTTTATCCCCTCTCTCTTTATCTGGGACTCATGGATCCCTTTTCTCAGACATGGGAGGGCAGGAAACCATGGGTGAGTGGACACAGAAGGACACCACAGTCCTGCCACCCATCTCCCTTTGTCCTTGAGTGCCAGCACAGGGTTAAGGTTGTGTGTTCTGCTCTCAGCAGGGTGGGTTTCCTCAGGATCTACCCATGCCATTTCCAGGACTCCTTCCAGCATGGAGGAAGGTTCCCAGCTCAGACCTGCACAGCCAAGAGGCCTTTCTTTCCCTGATCTCCATCCTCACCTCCTCCACTTCCCACCCCTCAAAGGCATTTGCCAGTTTGATCATGGCAGAGTCAGGACTGGGCTGGGTGACAAAAGTCACTCCCTTTCCCAGCCAGCTCCCTCTTCCTTCTGGCTTTAATCCCGCTCAGATGGTGATGCCTGGCTCACCCCGTCCATCTCATCTGACATTCCTGCAGGAAGCTGTGCCCTCARTGAGGCCATGAACACAGATGGTGGTGATGACAGCTCCAGAACTCGGAGAAGGAAGACCACCCTGGCACAATGGGGTCGATGGGAACCGTCCCAGCTCTGCTGGAGAGGGGCTCATGTGGGAGAGAATATTTTATAATGGTATTTTACCCATTATTTGTGAAACTACACGGAATGCCAGAGTGGCAGATGTTATCCATTGTCGCAGCACAGAAGTAATATCAGAAGGAACATGGAAATCACTTCTTTTTCATTTGAGCACAATGTGGGATTACAAAAGAAGGGCTGCCCCAAGACACATGGGCTGCAGATCAGGTTTGGAAGGGCTCAGCATTACATGTGCTTCCCAAATGAAAGGTGTGGGATGTGCAACCCCAGTATCACACCACAGCAAGCTGCTGGGCATCAGGGAAGGTATAAACTATCGTGTGAGCACCCTTGCACTCTGTGTGAGCCCTCCTGGATAGTTATCTTAAAATCCTGAGGAAAATTACACCATTTACACTTAATTTGCCATGGAAGTTTTAGGTAAGTTCTATCATTTTGCACTCACTGTGGATTAGGGGCAGGCWGACACACAGTAACTGTGATGCAGCTGCTGCCCAGGTAGTCAATACAGCACAGCATGGTAATCATACATCTAAAATCTTAATCTAAAACTAAAAGGCCCCATGTAGGATATAAAAAACCTGTAGGTTCAATTTAACTGGTAATTAGTTGGCCTGGAACACAGWGGTAGTTWWAAAAAGGGTATATAAMKCATAGGATCATAGAATCATGGAAAAGCATGGGTTGGAAGGCACCTTAAAGTTCATCTCATTCCAACCCTGCTGYCRTGRRCAGGGACACCTTCCACCACGTGACAGCTGTTGTGATGCCTGCCATGTGTGGCAAAGAAAAAACCTGAAGGGTTCTAAAAGAAATCACATTTAAATTTAAATTAAATMATATTTAATCTTGAAATACCATCTTGATTAAGTCAAGGAAAGAGTTCTGAAACACTGAATTTGCTGTGAACATCATGACTTATTCCACTGTTGGGGTCAGGGGAATTGCAGGAAAAGCAACAAACACAGAAACACAAGCCCTGAGCCAGCCTTCCCCAAAGCAGTCACAGCACAAAAAAAAAGGAGAAATAATTCGCTGCTCCACCTCTCCTCGCTCTCCAGCAGGGAGAATGCAGCCTTTTAAGCACTGAAAGCCAGGAGCACACAGACTCATGTGGACACAAACACGCAGGAATGACCACTCACGTGAGCCTTCCTCTGCTGCCTTGACCAGGCTGGACTTTCTGGGCTCGTTGGGGTCGCTGTTGCTGTCCTGGCTGGACACGCTGAGGGAGGCAGCATCCAGGCTGTTGCGCTCGCCGTCGTAGCTCTGGTTGGGAGAGAAATGGGGCTGTTCCCATGTTYCTTCATCAACAGCATGAGCAGAAAGCCCTGCAGTCCCCCAGGTACCCTTTTGATCAGTATAGCTCAAATAAATGTGGGTCATATTGTACTGGTGGTCATCCACTGACTTCATTGGTGACCTTCACAGGCTGTTTTGGATGTGTTATAATAAAATAAAATATAATAGACCTAGGAGTCTTGTGAGATGTGATATTTTCTGTTCTACCGGCCTGAGCAGTAGCAAACTCAGATCAATGGAACAGTATCAGAACTCATAGAATCATAGAAGGGACCTTAAAGGTMATCTTGTTCCAAAACCYCAGAGGCAGGGACACTTTCCGCTATCCCGGGTTGCTCCAAGTCCTGTCCAGCTTGGGCTTGAACACTTCCAGGGATCCAGGGGCAGYCACAGCTTCTCTGGGTAATCTCTTTCMGTATTTCACCACCCTCACAGRGAAGAATTTTTTTCYTAMTATCAAATCTAAACCTACTCTCTTTCAATCTGAACCCATTCCCTCTTGTYCTCTCACWCCAGGCTCTGGTAAATAGTCTCCTTTCTTTTTTCCTGTCATCTCCTTTCAGGTCACAATGAGGTCACCCCAAAGCTGCCTCTTTTGCAGGCTGAACAATCCCAGCAGAGCTGCTCCATCTCTCTGATCATCTCCTGGTGCCTCCTCTGGCCTGGCTGCAGCAGCTCCAGGTCCCTGTGCTGTTGTTGCCCAGGGCTGGGGCAGCTCTGCAGGTGGGGTCTCACCTGAGCGGGGCAGAGGGGSACAATCCCCCCCTCCCCTGCTGCCCACGCTGGGGCTCAGCCCAGGGCTCGGGGGGTTCAGGGGCAGGTTCTGTTCTCACCCCCAGCATCCCCAGGCTCTTCATTCAGGGCTGCTCATTAGGTAGAGGTCAAAAATCCTAAGAGGCAGAGGCACTGCAAAGCTGAGTGAGGTGAAACACCAATTGTGTTTGAAGAGTTACTGACAAWGCATTTGGTGTCACTGTCTAATGAACGTGAGGCCCTTACCACACAGCCAAATAATTAAGAAAAATTAGGAGTGATTAGTTTTCTCTTGTTATGAATTGATATAAGCAACAGGGCAAGAGTTTCCACAAGCCTTCTTAGCACTGTGTGCTGCAGTTTTGTGAAGCAGCACATCCGTGGTGCAACTCCTCGTACACCCACCCTGCTGAATCCAGGATGATTGTGATCATTTTTGTGGTAACTGTCAATTAAAATGTCACTGTGCTCTGCAAAGTGGACTCCTTAAATAAAATGAACTTACAATCAGCTGCTTTATTATGTCTCCCTGTATGGAAGTAAGAGCAGTCTATTAATCTTGTTTGCTAATTTTAATTAGAGCATGTACCTCGAATTCCAATTAGCTACACTGGGCYGATAAGCAGTAGAGAGTGTGCAAGTAGAAAGGACATTTCACTAAAAAACATTTGGTACTTTGAGTGGTAGCAAAGAGAGCTGGGTTTTTGTGTCTGGCAGTGGTGGAAGAGGGATCTGAAAAGAAAAAGCCATCAGTGCAAGTGAAGATGGAGTCAAAGCACCCAATATTCTGTTGAGGACTTTGACTAGCAGGACCCATTACTGAGCTGCTTTGTGGGCACAGCAAGGGCAGCAGCAGGGAAACGTACTCTGCTGTGTATCAGCAAGGTAGTGAACTCTCATCTGAAGAGTTCCACTTACACTCCTCGATTTTTCAGTTGAAATTGCAAATTACAGAGCTAATGATAATGGGCTGAGAGTGGCCTTACTTTCAGCTCTCGTCTGAAAATCAGAAATTCATTTTGGATAAGCCAAAAGCCCTCTGAGTCCCTAATGAGCTGCCTTGGACTTCAACCAGCTTTTAATAATTTTACTTTTATGAGTAGCATGGAATCTGCTTTGAGCCATAACCGTACCTGCTCATAGAGTGTGCGCTCTATCTTTTTGTCCTCTTTCTTCTTAGAGAGCCAGCGCTCACACAGGAAAACAAACGACTCATCTGTGGTCTCATCCAGGATCTCCACCTTGTCCAGGAACCAGTCAGGACTGATCATGCTGTTGTCGTGACGAATCTTGATCTTGTACAAAATGCCAAGGTCCACAGCCTGTATGGTGAACAGGTCCTCCTGCAGGGGTGTTCAAGGGCGGTTGATTCTGTTAACAAACTCAACAAATAATCTGCTGGGGAAAAAAGCAAAAACGGGAGACTGCGGAGCACATATGTTTAAATTCCACATTGCAGGGTGGTGTTTGGCTAAAAGCTTTGCAGAAGTCTAYAGAGGCCTATCTGTAAGCTAAAACTGTTCTTGAGGGAAGTGATTTAAAGCCTGCTTTGCTAGGAAGGGAGGTGCAAAACCCACCACTTTTACAACCAATTAGAATATTGAAATACTTAGTTTAAGCACAATTCCTTTAGTTTAAGTACAACTCCTTTTCTAATCTAAGTTAGATTTGCATGAACAATCCACATAAGACCAGCCTTGCCACCATTACACCCAAATGACTCATRGGATGACCACAGGGCATCACTTTTGGGGCTATTCTCTCAAATACCGTATTTTAAGTCCCATCAATRTACCAGGTTTTGAGGTGAATTCCAGCAGATACTGTGCTCATGCAAATCAGTTGCACAGGGAATCTGGGGGAATCTGCAGCCCTCAGCTCGAGCCAGTTTACATGGACCAAGCTCATAATTTGTCCATCAGTGACAGCACAGGAACATCTGCCTGTTTGCTGCAGCGTCCATCAGTGGTAATACCCAGCTGACAATCCATACAAAGCATTTTAAGAGGTAATGAATGTGGTAAACTGAATCAATCAATTCATYCCTCATAGGGAAACTCAGCCTGTAAGGACAGTCATTGACTGGAGAGGTTAAAGACTGAGAAATGGAATGCGTCATTAACCCTTGGCGCTTTTACCTGTCCTCTTTCAAACTTGTTGAAGTTTGTTTCRGATTTACTGAGTTTTCTCTCTCCCATATCCCCCTGATCTCCGTAGATATTTAGGAAAACATTGGCATCTGTCCCAGCACCATAGATATCCCCAGTGAACACGCTGATCTTGTACGTGTGAACTGCAGAAAGAAACAGAGATGATTTCTGGTCAGATGAAATATTAAGATCCATATTAGATACTGAATTTACCTAAGAAAATGCCCCCCAGGTTTTCTGCTCATTGCTCATAGAGTTTTTAAATCCCACATGGTTTTTCCTTTCAGGTTTCTGATCCAAAGAGTGGAGAATCCCTGAGCTGACATTTTCTGACTTTCCTTTTCTCCATCTAATCAATGCTTGTGTGTTTCTTTGATAGCACAGCTCACGGTCAAAAATGCAAACAATCATCATGGTCGTTCCTGGGTGGGAAGTCAATAGAGGTGGGGGAGCTCGGCACATTTCCACACAAATCTGAGAACAAGTCATTCAGTGCTGTGAATCCTTAATACTCCATCTTCCATGAACAAAGACTGGGAATTCAGATGTGCAATTACTACAGGAGTTAATGGCATGTATCTCTATAAATTCCCCAAACAGACAGAGAACAGGTTTCCTGGTCCTTTTGCTGAGAGAGTATTTAATTAAGGAAGTGTTGGAGCTGTGCTGTTTAAGTACCCTTTCTCTTCAGCTWGCTCAGTGACGAGACAATAAAACCTCATCAAGCCTTTAGTAATGTGCTTTACTAAACCTGTTAAATACTCTTCTTTTTATTTTGCTACTTTTCTCCCAATTATATGGGGAAAACAGTTACTGAGAGCATCCTCTCCAGGAAAACAGTGAGGGACTGTACAAGTCCCTGATTACCCTGGTGGCATATGAGCCATGGAGAATGCCTCCCTGCAAATCCCAGGGCAATGCAAATGAGCAAGAGGCACAAAGTCTTAGTTAGGATTCCRTGTACGTTAACAGCGTTGAAGAAAATTGCCATGTTGTCTTTTTCTTCTTTCWCGGTAAAACAGACCCTATTCTGCTTTGTCATCCATGAATGATCTCCATTGATTTCTCTGAGACATGGATCAGAGTCATCACCAGACTAGGTGCAGTGCTGGATTTTCTGGTTTGCCTCTTCACATATGTCCTACAGAGTTAATACTCTATATTTGAGAGGCAACTGCTACATTAATAATGAAGRAAGCAAATAATATTGTCTAATTAGTTAGTGCATCCCTCTCTGGCCTTTGCTAGCTGGTTCTGGAGACCTCAAATGCGACCTTTTAAAAAAAAAAAAAGATGATCCTCAGGATACCATGAGCTGATTYTCCATCACTGTCATTTACTCTGTGTCACTGCCCAAGACCTATGAGAATCCACAGACATGAAGAAGACGTAATTCTTATCCCACATATTTTATATCTAAAGAAGTTCCCAAACTGAGCCCCAGCTCCAGGACAGAGGAAATCTTCAGTTATCTTAAAGTTYGACTCCGTAGATTGTAAAACTTGTTGTAAGGCTTTGATTTTGAGAGAAAAAGTGAGTCACCCAGGTTAATTAACAAATGGTTACTGACCCAAGGTAAAGCGACAGAAATTAACAAGCTAAGGAAAATGTCATGCAGGCATCTAGAAGTCATAGAACCATTGAATCATCAATTTGTTTGTGTTGGAAGAGACCTTTAAAGGCCACCTCGTCCAGCCCTCTTGCCATGGTCAGCGGCACCTTCCCCACACCAGGTTTGTCAGAGTCCACCCCAACCTCAGCTTCAAAGTTTCCAGGAATGAGGCATCCACGGCCTCTCTGGGCAGCCCTTACCAGTGTTTTACCACTTTGTAATTGATATTAAAATTATCTTTGTCTCTGCAGGAAATTTCCCGTGAGCTACCATGTAACTCCTAACAGGAGGAAGGAGGACAGTAATCTTCATTCCAGCAAGGCACCACTTCCCTTGGCGATGGAAGACAATCCCTATTAATTCCACCCTGACAATGTTCTACCATAAAAGTGCAAATCAGACTCTGAAGGAAAAGAAACAGARAGAAAACTCTTATTTTCTATGTGGAATCATCTTGTTACCAGATGCAAGAGTCGAGAATGAAAATGGCAGCTGAATTAGTTTTGCTCTGCTCAGGATGAGGAAGTTCATGACCACTCTCAAGGACATAATGAGCTCTGGGTGCAAAAAGGGGATTCTTTTCTAGAGGAAAAAGAGGTACAGATAGCTGGGCATACAAAGAAGYGATGATCTAGGGATGARATTTCAGTTCTTGTTCACTTGCTGMAGCTTCCAGTAAGACCAAASACACAAAGTCACCACTTYATAGGACGGGCTCAGAACTGAATAAGAATCCTTTCTCCTCTTGAGAGGCACTTTAATGAGGTGAAGGTGGCTGTAATGACTCAGACCTAAAGGTTATGCATTTGGACCTGAAGGGCAGCTGGGCAAAACAACTGTGGGAGGAAAGAGGAGTGTTAATTAGACTCATAGGATAGGAAAGGAAGGGGCAGAGCGCACAGGAGGGGAAGATGAGCAACTGAGGGAGGGTGTTAACACAACCTGCAAGACAAGATGTGAGAATTTTGTCAGCCATCAGAGGAGATATGCAAACAATGAGTATGGAAGGGTGTCTGTGAAAGACCCACAGGAAAATAATGATGTTATTGCACAGAAATGCTCCAGGAGMAAGAGAGGCCAGAGAACAGGAAAGAAAAGTGAACAGTTACACCATCATTGCACTGAACCACACATCCAAATGTTTCATTCCAAAAAATCAGGCAMACCATCCCCACCTACCCCTAGGATTATTTTACCTTCTAAAGGGTCTTCAACTTCTTCTGCTATCTGCTTGAGTGTCCCATCCTTCAAGAGCTTTTCGGTAAAAACGTCGGATGGCACCAGTTCTCTGAGAGTCTCACCATCGTCCTCAGACTTTGCAAGCCATCTATCACATGGAAATGTAACAGTTTCYGAGCCCTGGAGTAAATATGACAGAGACAATCTCTTCAGAACAACAGGGACACAYGTGAGCATTTTCCCTTTGAAAACACCCTGACATGCGGCAAAGATTCTCAACGCATGTATGTGTGCATCTGCATGTTGAGGCAGACCTAAAATAGYACATGGAAATGTATTTCCTCCAGAAAGAGGACATCTGAGGACTCTCAGAAGCAGCACTGAACAGGCAGCAGAAAACAGGATTCCCAGTGGGTGTGTGAGAGTGGTTGTATGATCTGGTAGATCTCTGCCCTTCCCAGTATTAAAGCTTGTAAATTCYTAATCAGGACTGCACCCTTCCTGCTTTGCTGAGTGTCTGCAATTCCTCTTCAGCCCTTATTTAAGCAGCATTTTCTTTGAAGTCAGTGGGGCTTTTATTTTTTTTTTCTTTTTCTGAGCTCAATACTTCATGATTTCGCCCTATAATTCTGTGACTCAAGCTGGGTTCCAGGCAAGTCCCATACATGCAATAAGAGGAGAAAAAYACTGATTCAATTTTTGATCTTTTGTTTTGACTTCACTTTGGKAGAAACAAATATGATTTATATCATCAAACAGACAAAAACAATAGAACATGTGTTTTCCACTTGGTAAACAAAATTAATCCCAGACTACTCATTAAGAGCAGACTCCCATAAGGCCTCCAAGATGGTAAGATGCAGGAGGCTTTCTGAGTGCTGRGCACCCCAGGCTATGACTCCATAAAGAGATGGGGCATGAGCCATCATGCAAGATACAGAGGCCACAAGTCTGAACAGAAGGAGAAAATAATAAAAAAAAAAAAGTAGTTAGTTTTAATCTCACAGTAAATAAATACAGAAAAAAAAATTGGCCCTTTCTTTACTGACATGCTCATCATTTATCTCTCACACAGCACAGGGGCTTCCTGCTCTTTCCAGAGCACTCTGCCACTACTTTTATAGAGGACATATCAATGGGTGCTAACAGAACCTCAGAGTGGTTTGGATTGAAAGGGACCTTAGAGCTCATTTATTCCACCCCTGCCATGGTCAGGGACCCCTTCCACTGTCCCAGGCTGCTCCCAGCCCCAATGTCCAGCCTGGCTTTGGACACTGCCAGGGATCCAGGAGCAGCCACAGCTGCTCTGGGCACCCTGTGCCAGGGCCTCCCCACCCTCCCAGMYAGCAATTCCTTCCCAATATCCCATCCATCCCTGCCCTCTGGCACTGCCAAGCCATTCCCTGTGTCCTGTCCCTACAGCCCTTGTCCCCAGTCCCTGTCCAGCTCTCTTGTAGACACCCTTTATGAATAATTTCCACCTTAATTACTCTGTCATGATTATTTATCAAGCCAATACAGGGTTCTTTCTTGACTACACCCACTATTTCAATACTAAAATCTTAATATATGGCAAGGGAAATGAATAGATCTCACTGTAGCAATGTTTAACTGTGCTGTCCCTGTGTTCCATGGCGTTGTAGTGCCTGGAGCTGCAGATCCTGTCCCATCACTGGGACCCCAGGAGCAGGTGTGCACCCCGATCACAGCGAACGTGGGATGGACAGGAGTCACCCCACAAAAAGCCCAGAGCTGGTCTGCGGGAGSAGAACCCCTCCCAGGCGCTGGTGTGACTGCTTTGAGCCCGCAGCACAATCRCATTTGAGTACACACGGCCCAGTTTTGCTGCTGTTAATAAAACACCACTTCTCCCCCTCTCCGCTGCTCCAGCAGCGCCGCTGTTTAACCCCAGACAGAGATGTTTAACTCCACGAGGAGCTTTGAGGCGCGGCACGCAAAACGGTGTCAAAGGAAACCGCCAGCACTTCAGGTGATTCCACAATCTTTTTCCTTTCGAGTGTTATTTGTGCTCCAGAAGCAGCACACAGCACCGAATAAGCGGGCACAGCTCCCGGCTCCTCAATCGTGCAGTGACCGCTTAACCTGCGCTATCTCTGTGCGCACCGAGCCGACCCACAGCGCTTATCTGCACACCTCAGGCTGGCAGGAGAGGGCTTTCCAGAGCGGTGCTTCGGGGATGAAACTCTCTCCTCCTGATAGAGATCCCACTTCAGGCACATCTCTCGCCGAGCACTCGCTCTGCCGGCTGTGATGCGAGCAGTGTTTATCTGGTAACAGAGAGTCTGGGGACTGCTCAGTGGGGCATGATGTGCACGAGTTAATTGTGCCATTATTGATAATCGCCGTGCCATTGCCACCGTCTTTTTTTTTTTTTTTTTTTTTTTTTTTTTTTTTTTTTTATTGGGGTTTCCCCGTTAGTGGTTTTATTAATATTTAAGTGGCGTAAAGTGCGCTGGTTTATGTTACCCGCAGAAAAATCTTCTTGCAGCCCTGAAGAGAATGTGTTTTGTTAGAGTCTGAGTCTGACCCTAAGCTAGTATGATAGTGTGCTGAAAGTCAGTGCTTTTCCCTTCTCCAAGTTGCAACAAATGAAATATAATTATCAACTATAATTGGTGYGCCAAGACAGTTTTTTCAGTGTGCAACAGCCCTGGTTTCCTACCCAAGTGCTTTCAATTTAATCTGAAAAGTTACTGACCTCATTTTTCTTTTGCAGCACTACAGATACATCTAGACACATCTTAGCAGTCTAATCAGGTAGCACAGCTTTTAGAAGCGCTGGCAGCATATTGCTATCCTGTGGCAGGTCATAATATCCTGCGGCTGATCAGCGGCATCATGCAGTGCTCCGCTTTCTTCTTTTTTTTTTTCCTATGCCATAATCAAAAGATCAGCAGAATTGTAAATCTCTCCATTCCCAAGTTGTTCAGGGCTTTCCTCCCTTCCTCCACCTTCAGGTTCCTCAYCAGCTGCCCTTCAGAGCTGCTGCAGTGACTGAGGAGGGGGTGCAGCCCCGAGACCCTCTCTGGGCAAGAGGATGGAGCTCACAGGCAGTTCCCAAAGTGCTCAGTTTAAGGCCAGTGGAAAGAGGCAACCCAGGAATCTCTTCTCCCTTGGTTTCCACACCTTTGGGCATCCCCCTCTTCATCTTCCCCAGCCTGTGGCTCATCACAGTACCTCAGAAAACAATGTAAATCTATTAATTAACCTAACGAAGCTGTACGAGGTGAGGGTTAGGTAATGCACTGAGGGTCCGATAATGTCACACTGGCAAAAAGGTGATCATGAGGAACAGACTGAGGGGATTGGTTTGAGAAGAAGCCTGTTCAGGAGGATGGAAAAGGGAGAGCAGGGGGGATCTTGTGGCTCTGCACAACTCCCTGACAGGAGGGGACAGCCGGGGGGGTCGGGCTCTGCTCCAGGGAACAGGGACAGGAGGAGAGGGAACGGCTTCAAGGTGTACCAGGGAAGATTCAGATCGGATATTGGGAACAATTTCCTCATGAATAGGGTTGTCCAAACCCGGCACAGCTGCTCAAGACAGTGTTGGAGTCCCCATCCTTGCAAGCATTTAAAAGCCGTGTGGATGTGGCTCTTGGGGACAGGGGTCAGTGGTGGCCTGGGCAGTGCTGGGGGAATGGYTGGACTCCATGGTCTTGGAGYTCYTTTTCAACCTAAAYAATTCCATGATTCTGTGATAAGGAAGGAAGGAAGACCTGTGTGCTGATTGTGTAGCAAAGAGAATAAAACATATCCTGTAAATTGAGAAGGAAGAAGCAAGATGAGGAGCAGGTTCACCATGACTGAGCAAGCTGTGATTTAGAACTTGGTGTTAGAAGTCACTTGAGGAGAGGGCAGACCTGAGGGGAGATAAAAGCTGACATCTCTTTGGAATAAGGGGAAAGAGTTCAGGTTTTCCCCAGTACAGCCGCTGCTCCAGCTCTGGACTGGYCCTGATGGGGTGATTTCCTTTTGGATTTTCCCACAGCCAGATTCATCCTTGTTCCTAYATCCAGCATCTCAAAGCAGGGTTGGGGAACCATTTCTTATGTGTACAAGGTCAAGGTGACCATTCTGACTGTACTGCCTTAACCCTCATCACATGAGCAGCAAAAAATCCTTCCATTTAACTTGATTTTTTAAAAATCATTCAGGGTCTTGCACTGACAGGCATTTTTCTAGTCTTAATTGTACTGCATTTGTACTTAATTGTACTTGCATTTATTTTTCCAGAATTAGGGGGCTGATGAAATTGTTTATTGTCTGTGTTTAGCAACGATAATTTCTATTTTAAAATGGTACACCCACTTTCCACTTCCTTCCCTGAGGTCCCTCAAAACACAACTACACGATGTTTTAAACAGCAATGATTGCAGAGCCTCATCATCAACACTTTGAAGAACAAAACATGACAACACATGTTTGCTGTCCCCAGATCCCCAGGCTCCAGCGAGCTCACTGAGCGAGTGCTGCTCTTTGGGGAGCTGTTTTTCACAGCTGATCACATTTTGTGTCCAGAAAATGCAGTCTGGGAAGTGGAAGTGGCTGCTCGTGGGGACGTGCTGGGATTCACAGCCTACCTTCCCGTTTGGTAGCAGCCTCCGAATCTTCACACGGTTCAAGTGCCACCCCGAGTTCACCCCGGCACYGTTGTGCCCTATGCGAATCTTCTCGATAATGTCACCAACATCCTCCAGCTGCCGAAAAACAAACAAACAGGCAGAAAAAAACAACCCCGAATTACCCCCAAACCAAGCCAAATGAAACCAAACGAAACCAAACGAAACAAAACCAAACCAAACCAAAGCAAACCAACAGAAAACAAAAAAAAAAAATTAAAAAAGGGAAATATGGCATGAACAACTGGTGACTTTTGAGACACCACTTCTTTAGCTTATTTCTTATTTTTCCAGGTTTGCTGTTTGAATTCCCAGGGGAGAAAATATTAGTGATGATGTCAATGGTGGAATAATAAAATAAAATCCTAGAATGGTTTTGGGTCAAAGGGGCCAGAAAGATGGTCCAGTTTCACCCCCTGCCATGGGCAGGGATACCTTCCACTATTCCAGTGGGGCTACAAGCCTCGTCCAGCCTGGCTTTGGACACTGCCAGGGATCCAGGGGCAGCCACAGCTGCTCTGGGCACCCTGTGCCAGGGCCTCCCCACCCTCCCAGMCAGCAATTCCTTCCCAATATCCCATCCATCCCTGCCCTCTGGCACTGCCAAGCCATTCCCTGTGTCCTGTCCCTGCAGCCCTTGTCCCCAGTCCCTGTGCAGCTCTCCTGGAGYCCMTTTAGGCCCCAAAAGGGGCTCTGAGCTCTCCCTGGAGCCTTCTCTTGTCCAGGTGAGCACCCCCAGCTCYCCCAGCCTGGCTCCAGAGCAGAGGGGCTCCAGCCCTGGCAGCATCTCCGTGGCCTCCTCTGGAGTTAGACCCTAATTTACATTATAACTGTAAGTTTTCCCTGTATGCCAAAATGGATAGAACATTGCTCTGCACAAATTGCCCACCATATGAGAYAGGTCTGGTTGTACAGAAGTAATCCTGCATCTTACACTTCTCTGCATGAACAGGAATGACGGCAATTGTTTGGAAATTTCTCCTGTACTCAGCACTGGTGAGGCAACACATGGAGTGCTGTGTCCAGTTCTGGATCCCTCAGTTCAAGAGGGACATTGAGGGGCTGGAGCGTGTCCAGGGMWGGGAACGGAGCTGGGGAAGGGTCTGGAGCCCCAGGAGCGGCTGAGGGAGCTGGGAAAGGGGCTCAGCCTGGAGCAAAGGAGGCTCCGGGGGGACCTKGTGGCTCTGCACAACTCCCTGACAGGAGGGGGCAGCCGGGGGGGTCGGGCTCTGCTCCAGGGAACAGGGACAGGAGGAGAGGGCAGAGTCTAAAGCTGCCCCACAGGAGGTTTAGTTTGTACATTAGGATGGAATTCTTCACAGAAAGGATGATTAGACATTGAAATGGGCTGCCCAGATAGATGGTGCAGTCACTGTCCCTGGAGGTGTCCAAGGAGTGAGTGGACGTGGCACTCAGTGCTCTGTCTGGTGACAAGGTGGGGATGGGGCACAGGCTGGACTCGATGACTTCAGAAGTATTTTCCAACCTAATTGGTYCTGTGATTCCATGAAATTGTAAGGCAGCTGCATCTTAAATTGATCTTTTTATATCCCTTTCCTTTTTAAACACTTGTGTGCACTCTCTTAAYACTGGAAGAACAGCTTTGAGGCCAAAGCACTGTCCAAAAAGCATGGCAGTTTTATGTTATCTCTCCTGTTCTGCCACAGAGAAAGATTTGGAGAAAGTCAACAGGAGGGTGCCACAGGCCCATCTCTGGGCATAAAGCAGACAGAGGAATACACTGTTATAAAATCACCTTAGGCCACCATCTTATGAAATTGCTACTGGGTTTTTAATGCCTCACTTTGTTATTTGAGTAATTTGTTGCTAGTTCATTACKTTTAATTCACTTCCCTTTCAGAGGCTTGGACAGGAAAATTGAAATTTTCCCCTAAATACCAGCTTTTGGTTATTGCAGAACAAACTTTTGTATGGCTGACCCTCAAAAACCCATGGCTGCTTCAAACTTCTGGGTGCAGAACACTGAGTTGTCCTCCTGTCCTTAGAGTCTTATTTTCTTGGAAAACAGGAGAAAATGGAACATATCACCAGAGACCAGTCCTGTCTCTCCCCATCTGACAGGAGTGCCCCTCACAAAGCAAAGACAGCAGGGATTTCAGGAGGATCCAGAGGTCAGTGAGGCTGCACTACACAAGGAATTCACRCTCTGAGCAAAATGGGTTTGACTCCATCAGCCCTGCCCTGGCTTCAGACAGCRAAAGATTCACTGCAAAATAATTAAACGGGCCGAGCTCATTCCTAAAACTCACACACATGCACACGAGTATACATTGGGGAAAAATTACTTTTCCTCTTTTGTCCTGTYCAAATACTCATCTTTCAATGAGACTTTTAATCAATACAGAGYAATAAAACGATGCTTGAGCAGTCAAGATCCGTGTTAAAGAAGAAGTGGGCTYTACCCTGCTGTAGGCATCTCCAGCAAATCATCACTTGGAAGCACAGCTAAGAGCAAGCTCCAATCTTTTGTGCCTCTTTTGCAAAATGCRAAATGATAGAGGCAGGTAAAACCACAAACAGACAACTCCCAGTTTGTGTTTCCCGGAWCCCCCAAATCGTTTTTAAGGTCTGCTGAACTCCAAAGTATGRCTCTACACAAACAGGTGAAAAAAAATTATATATTTTGCTTCATTCTCATCTCCTGCAGAAAAAGGAATAGGTGAAGTCAGAATGAAGTTTGGGGGCAGGTTAATATGATGTTATAAATCTGTAGAATACACTGYATTTTCTCTCACTTAATCTAAGAAAAGTACTGATGTTTCAGATTCCACCAAAGTTGAAATAAATCTTATGCAATAAAGACTTAACCAGAACACTCAGTTTAAGATTTATACCTGTGGATTAATGCAACCTCTATTATGAAAAATTGTGTGGAAACTCCTCCAAAGTAAGCCTTATTCTTTGTTTTAAAGGAATCACACTGGGGATTTATTTTATGATTCATGACATATCACCACAGTGTGGGCTGGAAGTATTTTAACTTATAAAAAAAATTGGTTTGAAATTTCCCCTCAATTACAAAAACAAACCAAATTAAAAACAGAGAGAAGATGTAAGATCCTTTGTGAAGTCAGTGTTGTTGTTGGAGCCAGGAAGGGAAGGAAGGGCATGAAGCAGCATCAACAGGATAAGCCAGAGCAAGTCTGCCTGTATTTTTTGCCTCTCACAAATTCTCAGCAGTAAGAATACACTAATAGGAGTTGCTTAATACTGTGGATGGAAATAAGCCCACTCTTTGATGTGCCCTGGTGTATTRTTTGCATACAAATACTTGTGCAAACACTTCAGGAAATACTCGGTCAGATCTTTCAAAAAGTTAGGCCCGGGTGTCCAAAAACCACATTGTCTACAGGAAAGTAATGGTTTCTCTGTCTGAGCATACAGAGGAAAGAGCATTATGCTTCTAAGTATTGCAAACTGCAGGAGAATCACAGAATATCCCGAGTTGGAGGGGACCCACCAGGATCATCCAGTGCAGCTCCTGTCCCTGACACCCCAAAAATCCCCCCTGTCCATCCCTAGCAGCGCTGTCCAAACGCTCCTGGAGCTCTGGGACCATTCCCTGGGGAGCCTGGGCAGTGCCAGCACCCTCTGGGGACAGAAAAACCTTTCCCTGACACCCAGCCTAACCCTCTGATTCAGTTTCATGCTCTCTCCTCAAGTCCTGCCTGTTCCTGAGAGTGAAGAGATCAATACCTGCCCCTCCTCTTCCCCTCTCGAGGMTGTTGAAGACCTCAATGAATTCCCTCCTCAGTCTCCTCCAGATGAACAGACCCTGTGCCCTCAGCTGCTCCTCACAGAGCTTCCCTTCCACACCCTCCACCATGCTCATGCCCCTCCCTTGGACACTCTCTAACATTTAATGTCTTTTTTATATTGTGGCACCCACAGCACCCTCAGCACTCGAGGTGAGGCTGCCCCAGCACAGAGTGACTCGGGTGGGTGAGAACAGAAAGGAGCAAAGCAGTGGGGACCCATCCTGGGCAACATTTCCACTCTCWCTGTCATTTTGGGAATGACCTCTGTCCCCTCCCAGGCCTGGAAACATCCTTGGAGCCAATGGAGGGGAGGAGGAAGGAAGGGCAGGGCTGACAGGACCTCACTCATTCAGTAAAAGGCGAACTGCATTTTGTGACCTCCCACATCTTTCCAACCTCACCTCAGGCATTAAAGCACTTTGTGTTGATTAAATAAATCCAATGGTTTCACAGCACAAGAACACAGAGGACTGAGGGAATCTATTCCTGACCATTCCATGCTCCCCAATGCTCCCCATGCCTCGTTCTTACCTCCACGATGAACTGATTCACCGAATTCCTCTCAAAATACATCCTTTGCTCTCTCTTGTTGAGGCACAGGGATTTTTGCTGAGTGCAAATCCCATCACTTCCATAAAGAACAATGAAGACATCTGCATCTGTGCCAGCTCCAAAAATGTCACTGGTGTACACTGTGATCTCGTAAGGAACAACTGGTTTAGGAAAGGGCAGAAAACAGAAACAAGCCAAAAGGAGTTAGTAGCCAGCAATAACAACACTCCTATGAAAATAATTAATGAGACAAAAATTAATTATAAACTTCAACAGTGAAAGAGGAGAGGGAGGGGTCACACACTTGTAGTCAGTGAAATTATCAAGCTCGCCAGTTCTATGARAATCCAAAGGAATTTCCTTCAATAAGGAAATCCCTTTCCTTTATTAGGCAAATTGACCTTGATATGTGTTTGTGTATTGAGATTTCAGGTTAATCATATGACGCTCAATAAACATGCCATCCAAAGTTACTGAAACAAGGTTTAGTTCAACAGCTCAAGAGCCAAARCAAAACATGAATTCACAAATTTTTGTGCTGTCAGGAAGATGGATGAAGGTAAGASAACTGGAGGCAGTGAAAAATATTCAACACAGTCTTATTGATAAAAATTCCTAATATTTCCATTAGTAAAAACATGASAGAAGTCCATCATCGGAAGTTGATAATTCCTCTGGTCTATTTTTTACTTGGCACCATCTCCTCTGAAACTGAGGCAAAAAGGTTAAATTACAGCCAAGCCCAATGGTAAATGCAGAACAGCAATGATCAAGACCATAAATACCCCCCCTATTGTATTCTTGTGTTTTCTCCAGAACATCCCATGACCCCAGAACCTGATTCCTCCTTTTGTTCTATTCTGTCTTCACAGCTTCTCGGTCCTGAGTCCTGCTGGATTATGACTCAGCCTTGCTCAGGAATAGGGCTGACCCAGGAATGTGGGAACAGAGGCTCTGTTTCTGGCTCTTCCACTATTTGCTAAGTATGTCCTCAGTTTTAAAGGTGAGAGGGTGTTTAGCTCAGGTGCCTGCTTGTCAGGCAGCTGTGTGCTTCTCCAGGTGTAATCACTAAAGTCAGTGCAGCCTGAAGAAACACTCAATGAGTAAAGGCATCTTCCTGGGGGTTGGCCAAATCTCTCCCCAAATCCAACCTCTGAATTGCCAAATAACCACGATGGCAACTCAGACACTCGACTGCCATGGTGCTCCATGTGCCAAACTCAAATCCTTTCTGAAACCAAAACACCAGGTGAGGCTTGGGCATCGCTGGACAGCTGCAGGGACTCAAGAGGACATGATTCCCAGTCCATGTCACTGCCCATAAGCACAGCTTTCAACACGAGGATTCTGCCTCCACCAGGATCTGCTCCTGGCCTTCCCACTCCCATACACCCCTAAACAACTTCCATCCTTTACCATCCCTCACCACAATCTTCTCAGCTTCTTGTCATTCTCACCCTCCTACTCTGCCACGTCTTCAGTTGGTTTTGCTCTTTACATCKCAGCAGTTTGTGCCGTGTTTCAGACGCAGCAGCTCTGCTAGGGTGAGGAGAAGGCTCCCAGCAGCATCTCTGTTACTGTTGGAGTAACTCTGATTATGCATATGAGAAACTAATCATTCATTAAAAGCTCAGGCTCTCTAAATACAGCTCTCAGGAGGACAGAGATGAAGAAGTTTTCTTCTGCAGAGAGTCAGCCTGGAGGCACTCAATATTCTTTCAGCCCAACCCAGTGAAATCTGCTCYGCTGTGCTGCAAGTAAACTGGAATAGCTTCTCCAGAATGAAAGAGGAGGGGTGAAAAAAAAGTCCYGGAGACCAAAAATCACAGCTATGCGTTATGAATTAAAATTATTCTCTCTGCTGAAGTCCGTAGCACTCAGTCTTGTTGCTTGAATATTAACATCAGCTTAGAACTGAATCAGCAAAGCGGCGCCCTAACAAGGTCACCGGCAGCACAACTTTCAGCTGTCAGACGCCCATTTCATTTACATGGCACTTTTAAATCTGTATCCCCACAGGGATGATTTTAATTGGACTGTGGATGACATGTTTTCATCGTGAAACAATTCTGGCACGAGTCATCATAAAACAAATGGAGCYGGTTTAGTTACCCCTGGCAAACTGAAACCCACAGGTTAATTGTTAGGAAACCAGAACGTGGAAAACAGCACAGTGGGGATGGTTCAAATGGTGAAAAAGCTTAAGCTGACAGCAGGGCCTGGTGCAAACTCTTTGCCAGAAAGCCTGGCTGTTTCCAAAGGCTGGATGTGGACTGCTGACAAAAATCAGATTAACACAAATTATGGRCTCAAAGGCACAGCATGCCAGAAACTCCTACACCATTAAAAAATCTAGAAGTATTAATAAATTATATAGTCAATATCTGCATGAAAATATATATTGACAGGGATAACATGGAAATAAAGGAATGAGAAGCACATACTGAGTCTCTGGGCTCTATCCACTGCTGTAAAAAGTATCACTGAATCTATCAAATGATTTA
>NW_026623317.1:1662788-1668315 GCF_030028575.1 Malurus melanocephalus
CCATGGCAGGGGGTGGCACTGGATGAGCTTTAAGGTCCCCTTCAAATCTGTGAATCTCCTATTTCTTCCATTTGACTGACAATAGTGTGGGAATGAATGAAGAGAATCTTTTCTTCTGCTCCAGATTGTTTGGGTAAAGAAGGTTAGATGTGAGAAATAAAAATACCTTGGTCAAAGAATGGGTGATGCACAAAGACATGACAGTGGCAGATCCTCAGAGCAGAAATTATTTCAGCTCACAGGTTGCAGGGTACAGGACATGGRAGGGACCTTCAGCATGAACCATTGTGCTCACAGGAAAAAAGAAGGCAAAACAGATGATGGTCTGCCACGTGGTTATTCCCACAACTACTTGCGAAGAAGGAAAGGGAGGCAGAAAAAGGGAGTTTGGGCAGCTCTAAAGTTTGATATTTAAATAAGAAACTGTGGGCAGTAAGGCTCTTGATGGCTTCAATGCATGCACTGGGGATGAGAGGGGACACAGCTTTGGTGTGGAATTTTTTATGTGGTCTTCTTGTGAATGTGGTCTTCTTGTGAATGACCAAGGAAGAACCCATCAGGAAATCAACTCCCAGGTGTCAGACCTCATCTCTCATCCTTGTGGCAGGGAACCCCATGTAAGGAAGAGGAGGTTCTGACAGTACCTTAATAGAGGGCAAAATTTATCAACAACTTGGAATGAATCAGGTCACAGAGGGACAAGAAAAATACAGTCCCAGGGCTGTCCTCTGCACACAGTCAAAGATGCTTAGGAGAGGGRAGAATGAAGGGAGGAGGGCCAAAAAATAAAATATTTCAATTATTTCCAGAAAACCATGTTATCTGATCCTCAGTCTTCTGCAAACAGGAAAAGAAGTTGCCAGAACTGAAGAGTTTGAGATGSCATGGCAGACTTGAAAATTACAAGTTTTCACTCTGTAGGGGTTGGGGTAATTTTTACCGAAAACATTAATTTAGAGGGGAGTGAAGAGTAAGGAAAAATTGGAGAACACTAAAAGAGGCAGACTGGTACAACAGTGTCAGAAAAGTACCACACTGAAGAAAATCTGGAAGAGGGTCTTCAGCAAGAGATGGGTGTTCAATGCCAAAGGCACTGGAAGAACTGAGACTTGAAAACAAGATCAGAGTGTCTGCTTTGACAACAGAAATGGTAATATTTGAATGGAGCGRGATCAAAGGGAAACTGGAGACATGGAAGACAGCTTGGAATGAGCAGAGGACTTGGAGAGGATGGGGATAGGAAGAAAAAGACAATCATCCACATCCACACGGCTGCTAATGATTCTCTGATTTGGCAAATGCAGGAAATGTTAATCTAGAGCACCCAGAGGAACCTTCTTGCAGTARTTGGAGTAGCTGGCATGTGATCTACTCATGAATTTTCCAGAGCAAATTCAAGGGAGAGGTGAAACCTACAAAAGTGCGTGAGACAGTGAGATTTTATCTGCTGTAATGATGGGTGTGTCCCGGGGAAATGGCATTCTGCTCACATGGGATGTACTCTACTGTCTGCAGCTCTGCAGGGAAGATAATTCTGGCAATGGCTCCATCATCTTCTGATTTGTCCAGCCAGCGGCCACAAGGGAACTTGAGGCACTGTCCCAGGGATGGGGCATCGATCTCCACCCATTCCAGAAACCAGCCAGTTGAATTACCTGTGTGGGAGAGATAACAGTGAATAACCCACAGAGCCTTTACAGACAGCAGCAAATGAATTCCCTACACGCCAGACCTCCGACAAATAAATCTTTCTGTCTATTGCCAAAGTGAATGTAGAATATATGACATAAAAATCRTTGTATGCAATTGTCCAGAATTGACCTAAAAGGCTTTAGCCACGTTTCTGTAAGTGTCAGGCTAAAGATGTGCACATGGAAATGCTAATTAATGCATCAYTTGTATCAATTGGCCTTTGTAATAATACAAAGCAGCTATCAATAAACCTGTCCCTTAATGCCCCATAGGGAAAGAGATCCATGCATACCTCCACTGCCTCCCCTGTTTGCAGCAGATACACAGAATTCTGCCTAAAAATCAGCCAGGACGATGTTGAAAACAACAAGAAAAATTTAATAAAGAAATGAGACAAGTCTATGGGTCTCATGCAATAAAAACAAAAACGGGGTTTAATGRTATCTGTGAAATCTCACTGAAGATGTAGCTGAAAAACTGAAGAGACTCTAGCAGAACAAAGCTACCTGCAGGTTGGCACYACTGAGCTTGTACTGTCACATGGGAATGGAATTAGCAGCAAAGACAGGAGCAGCAACAGCCAAAGTGACAGCAAGGATCTGTCACCAAAAGGTAAATTACATTTGGGGTCCTGGAGGCAGGTTATTTTATACAGCAATGCGCCCAGTGCACTAGAAACACTGCATTACAAAGCAGATTATCTTACCTTTATTGTCATGGCCTATCTTGATTTTTTTCAGGTCTCCAATGTCCACAGACTCCACTGTAAACTCATCTACCTTCCCACGCTCAAATTTGTTCTTGTTAATCTTTGAGGCCTTTAGGCTGACTATCCCTGTTGTGGYGATGCAAAAGGACATTGTTCAGCATGTGAAACAAATCCTCTGGGAATGTCAACAGTGCAACGAGGGAAGTGGCTAAAATGCAAAAATTGGCTTTTCATCTCAAGATCTGAGCTTTATCCCTCCCTCTGAGCCCAAGTCTGTATCAACCCCCAAAATATACAGAATTCCTCCCTTGAATGATCCTCTGGCAGTGCAACGGGGATGATGCTGTCGTGCTGGGCTCGCAGCTAAAGAAATCAGTGCTACCCATCAGCTCCCTGTCACTCTCACAGGCATCCCAGCCGCTGCACACACGGCTCAGCTGCTTCCAAGAGGATTTGCTCATCAGCTGATTAAATACTTCTGGGCCACTCAAAGAGGCAGAGGAGGGCTGGGTTTCAGGAGCATGCTGATTCATCGCTGAGGAAAGCAAATCATCCACTGCATTCACTACTCAATAATGTAGTCCCAGTCAACTGTGCTGTTTCTATAATTGAAATTAAAACCTTTAGACCAGCAGCTGGTGCAAATCAGCATCGCAAAGTTTGGCAGTGATTTACAGCAGCTGGTGCCGCTCTCCAAGATACCACGATGTGTGCACCAACTGTGAGAACATGAAATTGCACTAAAAGGARTGAGAGATGGGTATTGGGGAAATGAATAGAAACCATGACCTGTCTTTTTTAGGTAAACAGTGAGTTGCTGTCCTTTTCCATCATTTGAAGCTATACCTGTATCATCTTTACTTCCRTAGAGCGTGATGAAGACGTTGGCATCTGTCCCAGCGTTCTTCTTGTCCCCGGTTTTCACTTTCACCGTGTATGTTGTCGATTTAGCTGCCAGATAAAATATCTCAATTTAAGATTGTGAAGTCTGACCAGGAGTTAACTCTACTTTTCCTTGCACTGTGWGCTTGGTTTGAGTTTTGTTTTGGCTGATCAYAGCCATGCTGTAATCTCACATTCCTGTCCTCTGCTGTGGTAGCTCTTGAGGTGAGCTGGGCTATCAGATTCCAGAATCTTCWACTGCACCAGTCACTCACATTTCCTGCATATCTACAGATAAGAAATGTGCTCAATCCTTCTCATTTTCTTCCTGGGAACCTCTAACACTCCTCAAAGCCGCCTCTGACTACAATATTTCATTAAAAAAAAATCCACCAACCCTCCTTTATTTAATTGGCACCAAAAAAATATATGTGCATATAACACATACCAGAAGGTTGTACACTGATATTTACAAATCATATTCACAAACACACCTTTCAGATCAGCATCAGTAGGGAGGTTTCTATTGCACCATCATCTAAAAAGGGCATTAAACGCATTAAAAGGGTGGAAAAGTCTAATATAGTCTTCACTCCGCTGCTATAACCTCAAGATTTCCAAAATGGAATATTTCCTCCCYAGTTAGAAATATCTTTCCAATATGCTGGTCAACCAGCATGTCCTCCTGACACCTCATGGAATTTTTTTTTACTATACAGCTTGCAGAAATTATTTGTGTATTGAAAAGCATCTGAGGGGGAAATAGGGGAGAGTTTAAAACCTTTAAAACTTGGCTGTTGGAAGCAGTGGAAGTGTTGRGCACTCAGCACCTCACAGGATCAGACTGAGGAGTGTGTCACTGCTCCGTGGTTACCATGCAGTTATTTACAAGTGAGGCAAAGTTATTTTGGAGGACAACAGGCACAAGCAGTGAGATGGAAAGTGAGATAAATTTAGGTCCCGTCTCTTTCCCTGGGTGTCTTTTCTCCCTGCTCATTTTCATTTTGGAACACTTAACCACTACAGTCCATGGTGAGAAATGAGTGAGATTTRTTCCTTAGATATTAGCAATCAATGTTCATTTCAGTTCAAAAATGGTGATTGAACATATTACCCATCTTCCTAGATTTGTCACTTTGGGTCCAATTTTGCAAGATGACTAAATCAAATAAAAATGAGGAGGGTCCACTTTTCACTCTCTGACACAATTTGACACTTCATTCACACCTGAAAATTTCATTTTAGGGCTAAATTACAGCACAGYGAGTAACTACAAATGATAACTGTTAATGTACTAAACAGCATTATCAGCCTGGCTCCATTCCAACCTCACACTGGAAGAAACACGAGGCTGACATGAACCTTTCTGTTCCAGGCCCAGCGTGGCAGGAGACTGGCCTTCGTTTGCTGGATCTTTTTTTACGAATGCTTCATCCACCGGCACAAGCTCCCTGACAATCTGGCCATCATCTTCCTCGACTGCCAGCCACCTCTGGCACGGGAAGTAATACCTGCAAAATGACAGCAGCTTACACAGGGCTTCAGGGGCTTTAATGACATAAACAGCACAGGTCAGGGGSTACWTGAAGGRAAAACATGACAAMAGGATWACTCAAAGCTGAGCAGTACATCTGWTGTCATCCTCGAGATCTGGTGTTTGTGGGAGCTAAATCCATAAATAGGTTGGGGAGCATATACTACAAAATGCTGTTTCTGGGCTGCCAGCCCCATGTGATTGATTCATTTTAATTTCATTCATTTTAATTTCACTCCCAGAAAAAGACCAGTAACTCAAAGCAACCTCCAGTCTCTGTGGCATTTTATGTTCATGAAGACTGGACCTGTCTTGACCTTACGAGTGGTCCCACCCATCAGAATCTTGTGCAACTTTTAAGCATGCGATTTCCAGCATGTTCCAGCTCAAAGGCAAGCCTGCATTTCAGGTTTTGAACAGCCTGCTCTCTGCTCATCCAGCTGTCTGTGAAAATCGTGAGAGTCTGCTTAGATCAGAATTTGCTTTTGGCCCAGACCTTAACACTGARTACAAAAGGCAAACAAAACGTGAGCTCAGAGATTTCCAAAGCAGGGCCTGGAAAGGAAATGCTTGAGCACAGCTTCTGCTTCAGGAGGGAGTGAGGAGTCCCTCCCAGGAGAAACAGCAAAAAGCTGAGGTTCCCTTCCAAGCACTGCTGGCTCCCAAATTGCAGAGGGGCTGGGACAGCTGAAATCCTGACACAGGTACCC
>NW_026623317.1:1668896-1711249 GCF_030028575.1 Malurus melanocephalus
TTGAGGTTCTGCAGTGATGCCCATCAGCATCTCCTCCTCCTCTCCAGGGCTCTGCAGGCTCCTGAGAACGCGGCCCCATTCCTGACCGCACGGAAAGGGCACAAGAGGATCCTCACGTGGTGCTCTCTTTGAGGTCAGTGATCTCTACCCTCTCCAGGAACCAGCTGGGCCTGTTGCCAGAGTTGTCGTGGCGGATCCGCAGCTTCTTCAGCTCTCCCAGGTCAATGGCTTTGACGGAGAACACGTCCACCTGCACAGGAAGCAAGAGGAAAATGGCTGTGTTTTCAAGAAAGAAGGAAAGGAAGGCAGTAAATGACCAAGGGTAATCTTTCTGCCCATTAAAAAATAGCTGTTTGTATGTTCTCTTTGTACTCTTTGTGTGGGTGTACAGAAATAACTACAGAGCTGCGAGGTCTSCCATTAACGCTCATGTTTGGCTTCTACAAGGCAGTAATAGCCTTGGAGCTGCCCAGCCCTCCTCTCCTTCCTTCACCTTAGTCAAGTTTCAGCTTCCTGTAACTTCAGCTTCCCTCTGCTAAATATCATTCCTTTCAGACTTAGCATTTTCCCACACATTTAACCTGAAACTGTACAAAAACATATTGACTCCATGGAAATTATTCTGTGTACCTGTATGCAGAATCTTAGAATATCCAGAGCTGGAAGRCACCCACAAGAATCACTGAGTCCAGCTCCTGGCTCTGCACGGGMCAGCCCCAAAACACAACCTCTGTTTCAAATATTTCAGGATGTCTTCCTTTTGTCATTTACCACAACTGAGATGATCATTTATTAGCTCTGTTAGCGTGACAAGATGGTGCTTGTTATCATAGCAGTTTAAATGTCTTAATGTGATTAATATGTTGGTAGACTTTGGGTTTGTACTCYCCAGAGTAAGGAGCATTAAGTTTGCAGCTTGGAGCTCTTCCCACTGAATGAAGAACCATGTGCAGGTTGCAGTTTCACCAGTGCCAAGCTCATAAATCACAGCTAACAGCTTATTTAACAACCTTAGGCTCTTTTTTCCCTCTTTTTTCTTTTTTTTTTCCTGTGGTTGCAAGTTTTCCGCAGCTGCTTTTTGTTTCTATAATATTTTTGTTCTTCAGAATTATTCCTTGAAAAAACCCTGGCTATAACAGTAGCTTGTTAATTGTTCATAAACTTTTTATAGCAAATRCTCAGCATACAAGAGATGATCTTTAATTGGATTGGTTTATAATGTAATTACAGCACACTGTGTAATATTGCTTTTATTCCCTGGCTGGTTGGGCAGAACATTKAGAATAGTATTTGCATATAAATATATACATATTGAACTGCCCCACAAATACTCTCCGATATTAATTTAAGATTTGTAAGTTTTAAGTATTCCTGAAAGGAACCATTGTGACCAGAAGCAGATGCAGAAGGTGGTTCCAACATGGAATTGGTGCTCAGCTTATAATTCAAATTAATATCCCCTGGAAAATGTCTTTAAGGCATTTTGCTTTACATGATATATTTCAGAAATAAAATATTTCAAAGAAGAGTCCATAYTGAATGGGCAGCACATCAAACCAAGAGAACCCTACCAGCCTTCTGCTCACTTGAGTGAGTGGAGCTGATGCATTACCTGTCCTTTCTCGAACTTGTTGATGTTATTTGACCTTTTCAGCTGGCGCTCACCCGTGTCTCCTCTCTCCATGCCATAGATGCTCAAGAAGACATTCGCATCYGTGCCAGCCCCCCACACAGTCCCAGTGATGACGCGGACCTCGTACACATTTTCTGCAAGCAAAATTGCAAAGGCCGGTCAGAAGGAGCCCAGAAATGGCCATATTTCATCAAAGCATGGTGCAACACCCAAAATGCCTGCACAGAAAGAGTTTGCCGGACATTTTTGGCATCTATCTTAAAACATGAGCAGCTCTGTGTTCCTCCAGCCCTCTCCTTGGCCACAACAATAGTTGCACCTTGTTGGACTCTCAGCCACAGTGGGAACCTCTGGGACCCTTGAACCAAGTGSCCCAGACAGCCTTTGGTGAATCCTATAAAAGCCCTTTAGGATATTCCAATTTCAGGCCATCTCCTCGATGTTCTGCCTTAATTCACCCACCATCCACTTCCTCCCTGGCTTGCTCCACCAAAGCAGGTGGATCAAAGGAGGATACAGTGCAGGTTTGGGGCAACAGAGGGGTTGTGGGGCCCTAAATGGACCTGCCAAGTGGCGCAGTGTGGTTGTGAGGCCCGAAATAGCCCTGCCAAGTGGCGCAGTGTGGTGTCATCCTTCATGCAGAGGCTGGATACACACACACACACACACACACACACACACACACACACACGCACACAAACACACGTGCACACACACATTCCAGCTGGTATTTACCCTCCAGCTCCTCGTCTCCTTCAGGCGCCAGCTCCACCACGAGCTCCTTGTCCCCTTCATCTCTAGCCAGCCAGCGATGTGCCACAAAGGTGTAGACATCCATTCCYTCTGCCTTGGCCTCCTCTCCCTCGTCAGAGTTGTTGTCAGACTCCTCCACTCCCGCGGCCAGGCGTTTCAGCGTGACGCTCTCCAGGAACCAGCCATCCCCGATGCCTGACCCGTCATGGCCTATCCGGATTTTAAAAATCTTGCCAACATCTGCAGCCTCTCTCTGCCACCAAGGGAAAGTCACCACTCAGGCAGTTGGAAGACAATCACTTAATTTCCTAAAGCGCATTCTTAAAAMTGAGGAACACCTCCTCTATCACCCAAAATACCTAAGAACAATTTTAAAATGCAAGTTTAATTTTATTGTTTTCTTCCTCCTTTACTGTTTCATACTTTCTATTGCCAGATCTCATCTGAAAAGTCTGGCCTGATGACATTCAGAGAAACCATGGTGAGGAGAGGAGCTAAAACCATGATTATTGTGCTCCCTACTTTCTCATTCCTCTCCTTACCTGCATTGTCTCTGTCGTCACTAAAGATGAATATACGATAATACCCCACCAGGTTTTCACAGATTCTCAGTGCATGAGGTATTTTGRAAATTAATAATAAGATGCCTTTCATACTCAGCACAGGATATGAACCCAGCAAGAAGCAATAATGGCACAGTGGAAAGGCATTTAACTCATATAACCTGATCTCTGACACAGACTGTGGGTTTGGAGTGCCCTTCTCCTTCCTTCTCATCTGGAAAATTAGAGAATTATTTTCTCACTTTGCTGATGTGCAGAGAAGATACAATCATTAGCAGTTACAGGGCTTCAGTGGCAGAAGGCTGATCAGTAAGAAGATTTACATCAGCACAGCAGACACAAAACCTTCTTGGTTTAGATTATCTGTCCAGATTACTACTTAATGAAGTTGGATAGAAGATTTTACTCCATGCAATCCTTCAACAACCCATGACTTGTTTCTGATGATTGCTTGCCCTGCTACGCAGTGCTTATGTTACAAGACTTGCAAACATTTGCTTCAGGCTGAAATCTGGAACTTGGCATGTAAGGTTTTAGTCCAGAAGCATTTCATAGATTAAAACAAAATCAATTGAACACAAGATGCTTACCAGAAAACTAAAATTGATCCYGCTGTCCTGACATAAAGAATGTATCTTTCCTTACACGGCTTTACCCTCAGATTTGCTGTAATCATCCTGTATGCCTTGTCTGTGACTGATGGCATTTCCTATTACCATGTARCTCACAGAATCTTATTTTTGCCTGTGTCTTTTTGTAAATATTCATATAGCGAAAGAGATAGAGGGTCTGTTATTAATGCTTCGGAGCTTCTGCCTTGTGTGCTTACAAAAAACCACAGAAATGGGCATAATTTTCAAATCTGGCAGTAAATATCCTAGAGAAGATATAAGCACAGCTATGTAAACAGAACACTGTACATATGGCTTTATAATAAATCTGATATTGGCTAATAGCTCTTACTCATAAATTTTAGAAAGCTTATTTCCTTTAAAATCAGAGAAGCCTWATCTTAAAATTATAGAGGGTTTTTAAAAAGCAAACATTTATAAGGTACTAGTCATTTCAAATCCCCCAAAACTCATTAAAAATGGATAAACATCAGTAACTCCATTCGGTAAAGCAAGAAAATTAGGCAGGGGGTGGTGAACTGATCTCAAAGCCACACATTACAAAAAGGGTAAAGCTGTGGATAAAAGGCACCTCCGTTTGGCCACTGACAGCAGGAAGGATATCCCAGTCTTGACAATTCAGGGGAGCTTCAGCAATTAGCTCCAAGCTCAACTGTGCTGAGATGGATCCAGCCTCTGTGGGAATGCAAATTCTTGAGAAAGTTCAGGCACTGCTGTGCCAAGCCTTGCGCTGTGAGCACACACGACAGATGTGCCTCAAATCCTGCTTCCATCTGGACCCTCTGCCTCGCTGCCCAGATGTTGGTCTCTTCTTCAGTACAGAAGGACGCGGCTCTGACGTGCCCTGACAGAGCATCCTGTCTTTGCTCTGATCCCACATCAGTGCTGGGACCATTCCTTTCCCCCAGACCTTTTCCTGGACAGAAACCCCAGGTGAATGAGGCAGAAGAGAGTGCTTGTCCAAAAGGAAGRGGATGCTGACCACTTGTGATCCACACCTGCTGCTCAGCCTCGCCAGCCCAGAACCTGGTGCTGGATTATCCAAGGTCCTGGCTCTCTCACCTGGGTTAAGTCTGAGATTTCTCACCTCTGCAAACACTTCCTTTGTTCCTGAGCTGCTTGGAAAGAGGAGTGGGCTGCATAATATAAATCTGAATTCTGACCATCCCAAAACCTGGAGGACTGAGCTGTGCACGTCAAGAGCCAGGACTGTGCAGTGCCCACTGGAACAGTGCTACAGGCACTAAAAAATCCATGTAATTCACAGGAATTACAGCTGCAAACCTCTGCAGGGCTGGCAGTATGCCTGTGGTTAATAGAGTGTATGACCACAGGCAAACTTGGGATTCCTTATATTCTTATATACAAATGGGATTTTTTCCCCAACAACACAGTAAAAGTTGGCAGTACCAAATGGTTAAGCCCAAAGCTTAATTTTTTTTAAATCCTTTTGAAAAGAAATATAAGCAAATACTGCTATTAGATCATAAATTTCAATGACACCTTTGCTAGCAGCCCCTTGGAAGATGAAAGACCCCCACAAAACACACAACTCCATAAAAGAAATAAGAAACCTTTAAAAAATATGTATAGAGGAGAGTAGATACTGCCAGACTTGCAATTTTCTTGGAAACTTTGTTCTCTTTTTTTTTTTTTTTTTTTTTTTTTTTTTTTTTTTTTTTTTTTTTTTTTTTTTTTTTTTTTTTTTTTTTTTTTTTTTTTTTGTATCATTAGGCCAATTATTCCATTGATGTCTCGGTTTTGGCTGATCATTGCTTTCCCCTCTTAGAAGTTACAGTGACTGCCTTCATCATACCTTGAAGAGATCTGTGGCTCCCCTTTCAAAGTTGTTGGATCTGTTGTCTAAGATGATGAGCTCCGTTTTGCCAGTCTCGCCATAAATCTGCATGAAGACGTTGGCGTTGGTGCCTGCGGCTCGCACGTTTCCAGTAACTACAGACACCTCATAGTTTATCACTGGTCCAAAAATAAAGCAATTAAATCAGCAGGGAAGCTCAGATAACAACATTCCTGGGGGCTCAGGTTTGAAATTAAATTACCTTGTCTTAACAAATGTCCACGTAGCTGACCATTTGCTCTTATCCGAACTAAATGTGAGATAACAGAACTCTTCACTGAGGACTAACCTAATAGTTTTCCTTTTACAAGTACTAAGCCGGTGGCAGAGGGGTGCAAAACAGAGCCTTAAAAGGGAATTTTGTTTCAGTACTAACTTTAGAGTGGTTGAATGGTCTCCTTAGCATGGTACAAAGGAGGGAATAAAAGAGAGCAGGATCYGACAGCAAATTTTAGCGGTAGCCTGGAAAGAAAATGGGTCTACTGATAAAATTCAAGTGACCAGYAGGGATTTGGCTCTTATTTATCAAAAAGCCTCTCTCTTCCAGGAAATGGGGTAATAAAGACAGGATGGGACACGTGCTGGYGCACAAAAGGAAGAAGGGACTGGAGCAGATAAACGTAGAAAAAAGCAATGCAAAAGCATTGCTTTTGTACTTTGTCTTGTGCTCTTTTGTGCTGCCCAGGATGTAAATTTTTCACATGGTCTCAGGAGGTGGAGATGAAAAYCTCTGCAATGTTTTTCCAACTCTTTTAGAAAACTTGAGGAGAGAATTTTCCTTTCCTCACCAATATAAGCTCGTAGGTGACTTTTGGTGGTGACTTTTTGGTTTTAGTGTCTAACACAGTGGTGACCCTGCCCTCAAGAATATCAACACATATTTAGCCCAAAGTACGAAAYAGCACATGTTCTCTTACATTTCTCAATAGGCAAAATCTCACTAGGGTAGAGCTCCACCTCCACCCTGCCATCAGCCTCATTCTTGTCAAGCCATCGGTTGCAGGGGAACATGTAGAGCCTTCCCTGGACTGGAACTGTGATCTGGACRCTGGCCAGGAACCAGCCGGACCGGAGACCCACGTTATCGTGTCCAATCAGTATTCGGCTGATCTTTRAAAAAAGCAAACAAAAACCCAGAGGGCAGGAAAAACCCCAACACAACAGAATTTGCTTAGTGTAAAACAATCTCCTCAGCCTGGCACTGTGTTCTTCCACCGTGTTCATGTAAATTATTTATATATGTATTTAACTATAAACTTAAAACCCTCCTCACATGCCAGCATGCACAATGGATTGCTGGTGTAAAATCTATGTAAAACATGTTTCTTAATATCCAGTGTGAAGGTCAAAGGTTCTTTTCATCACATTTGATACCGAGTGTTATTTTGATTCTGAATTCAGACATCTGCTCAAAATACAGAGCCACCTGTAATTAATTCTTACCTTTCCAATATCCATCATATCTACAGTAAACTCATCCACTCGAGCACGTTCAAAATAATTGCCTAGATCATTATCAGAAACYAAGAGAGGCTCTTTGCTGGAGTCTCCTTTTTCACCGTAGAGTTTGATGAAAACCTTGGAATCCGAGCTGGCACCGGGGACATCTCCCGTCTTGACGCTGATGTGGTAACTGACATCTGCAGYGGGATCGATGCACAGAACACAGAATGTGAGTGGCATTTCCAGCASCCAGACAGGCAATTGGCTTCAAACAAGATACAGGGGAGGCAGGCTCCACACACAGACACAGGACTGTGCCCTCCACTGGTGCATTCAGCATCTTAGGGCCACGGTGGAGGGGCTGTCACACCTTGGAGTTATTCACCAAAAAATGAGGGATCCAACAGTTACGCTAGTAAGCATAAAATATTCTGCRTGCCTCCCTCTCACTGTTAAGTGATTACCCAAGCCATAAAAATGCACTTAGGCAAATGGGATTATTTCACAGTTTTTATACTTACAATTTAATTTAATAGCTTTGACCTTCTAAAACAAAAAAGAAAACAACCTGCACTCTGCAAGYGCTCTTTTCTAAAGAAAGTTGTAATATTGGAGCCCTGGTCCTTCAGAAAAGCACAGTATAATATTTTTGGTGATTTTCTTCTATGAATTCACTCATTTGATGGAATTTACAAAAACAGTGGCAATTCAAGATCTCCTCCAGTGAAAGATATACAATAAAGCAGTTCTTAAACAAATCCTATTAAAAGTCAGTTTCTTTCTACATATATAATGCTGCAATTATGCTCTTTTATACAAATTAATCCCATTCACAAACCCCAGTTTAAGAGTCAGAGTCATTTCTTGCAGCATGACCTACTGCAGCTTCTTGCATARGAGTGGCAAAAAAATGCCCAGCAAATTTGGTGAATTTTTTGGGAGCTGACAAGAATTATTAAAAAAAAATAAATCGAATAAACACCTCCATCTACAGCTTGAGCCCAGACCTTCTTATTTCCGAACTAAACTCACTTTTTAGCAATGGCGACTCCCCAGCAGGCACTAATTCTCGGACAATCTGACCATCGTCCTCATTTTTGTCAAGCCATCTGGTTTACAAACAGAAGTAAGTTATCTTTGAATAATTAGCACCTGTTAGACCTTTCAAAAATCTACACTGGCTTCACACATAGCCCAAATCCACACCACAGTCAAAAAGATATTTTTGTAGGGCTCTTGTATCCCTGCTATCTTAGCAGAAACTTGACCAGACCATATGGCAGCCACATTTTAAACCTCCATTTTTTTTCCAAGAAGAGGACTATGAGAGCGCTGCCGTGATGTCCATCTGTCTGAAAAGCACAAACTTCACAACCACAAGTTATTGCTGTGAACGTTCAGCTCTTAGTGTATTGAACCAGTGTATTCAACCTCCATTGGCCAGAAAGACTTGCAGCCTCTACTGCTAAGGGGAGGGGATGAATTATGTTATTCCTTTTGTCAGGGCTGGGAATGTGGAGGCAGCTGGCACTGGCAAAAAGGCAGCATTTCCTACCTTTCCCAGAACTAAAGATCCAAATAGACTAATTAAGAAGAGGGGTTGGGCACAAAGTAAACTGTAGCACGATCTCAAGGGAAAAAAACTCTGAAAGGAAAATCCTAGATACACAAAATGGTTTGGGTTGGAAGGGACCTAAAAGCTCATCCAGTGCCACCCCTTGCCACGGGCAGGGACACCTTCCACTGTGCCATGGTGTTCCAAGCCCCATCCAACCTGGCCTTGGGATCCCTCCCAGGTATGGGGCAGCCACAACATCTCTGGACAGCCTGTGCAGGGGCCTCMGCACCCTGATGGTAAAGAATTTCTTCTTAATATCTAATTGCTTTGCYCTTCTTCAGCTTAAGATCATTTCCCCCTTATCCTACCTTCACATGCCCTTTCCAAAAGTTCCCCTCCAATCCTCCAAAAGTCCCCTCCCAAAACAGAGGGGAACCAATTGCTAACCTGGTAACCTTCACAGCTGCTCCTTGAACCTCAGGGATGAAGGATTTACAGCCCCAACCCCACAATAAACCAAACAGCAACCCTTGTGTGACAACAGCCAGGGCCCTGGCAGAAATGTCTGGCTTTCCTCTCCAAACCCAGCCTGCTGCAGCACTCAATATGTTCCTGTGAGCATCTGTTTAGGGTCAGGTTTCCCACAGTGGTGCTGTGAGAGCAGGAGCAGGTCCCTGAATGCCCATTGTTCCCAGGTACCCACTATCTGCAGCAGCGCCTTTTGCAGCTAAAAATACTGTCTCAAATCAGCAGGGGCGAGAAAAGGACAAATGAGCACTCTCTGGCGGGTCATGCAGAGTATTTAAATGGCTTTAACAATTCCCAGAAGTGGGAGGAGTAAAAACAAATCCCCAGAAAGTGCTTCTTTTTAAAGGTGGCCACACCTGACCACAGCAGATCTGCTTCTCCACATGTGGCCCATGTGCCCTGTGAGCTCCCCACAGTGCCACCCTGACACACACCTTGTCCTTGGCTGACCCCTGTGCCACAAAAGAGGGGAACTCGTTCTCCCCATCAAAGTTTCCATCTTTGACTTTGACAGTGAGTCAGCAAGTAGGGAAATCAGAATATGGCTTTTAAAACGGGGATTTGGGGACACGAACAAATGCCTGCTGAGAGCTGGATCAAACCTAAGGCACCTCGCTGATAAAAATCCAGCAGAGCTCACAGTCATCACCAGTTGGACCAGATATTTGGGAAGACCAAGGATGGTACATCTCCACTTCATCCATCTGAAGGAATATTATATTTTCAATCTTCTCATCTCTCCTCCCAACCGGCGGAAAACAACAAGCACAAAGAATCCATGCAAAAAAAAACCAGCACCAGGAAAGAAATCCAAACATGAACTAGAGCCAGCCAGTCCTGGAAGCACGAGCAGCAGTGTTCTCATGCAAAAGAGGTGCAGAGGGGTCCCACCACACAGACACACATTTCCAGCCCCAGCTTCCCTCTAAGCTCTGGGAGGTTGTCGGGTACGAACTCTACCCCGTATTCTGCCCTTTSTCTCTTTAAAGGTGTCCTTGTGCAGGTCTGGGACAGGGCTAACAGTTAAGGGGGTCAGCATGGAGATGATGAACAGGTGAACATGGTGATGGTCACACAAGCACCAAGGGAGGGCATCAGATGCAGTACTGTGCCTCAGAGGAGGCTGAGGGATGYTGTGGGATAGAGGAGCAGAGAAATCCGTGGGGAAGACCATGAAACTGATGCCAAGGATTGAGCAAGKGTAGATTGCACTCAGAGCATGCTAAGACATCACGTTGTCATAAGAAAGGGAGTATTTATTCATATTTTGGGGCTGGGGTGGGATGGGGTTRTTTTACCTGTGAGAACTGGTCCTTAATACCTTTGTACCATGCAGTTCTTGATGCGGGCTCAGGATTCACATCCTTGGACAGGTATCCAATGACTAGGGGATCTCGTCATCCCAAAAATCAAGATGCTTCTGTGCACATGGATGTTAACAGGGGGGGACCCACAAAATCCAAGCCTGAATCCACCACCCCAGGACCAYTGACCTCAGCATGGCCTCCAGGAAGGCAGAAGCTCACAAGGCAGACACACTTCTGCTCTCCCTCTGGTTTTTTTTGTGCCCTGAAAGCGGCTGATTCTGTTGCCAGTGGACATGCTGCTGTTTTCTGTCACCTTCACTGCTGACGTTTTGGGGGTATCTGGGATAAATCTGAGTGAGTCTCTCCTGTGCYGAGGTGGCAGGATAAAAATACATCCCACAAGAAAGATCCCACAGATCTCTGTGTGCAGCACAGCAAATGGTTACTGCTTTAGCAGGGAGAGCAGAGGAGACAAGCGAATCAGAAAAGCAGCACACAGCTGAGATAAAGAAATTCCCTCCACCAATATGGTAGATACTGATAGTAAGAGAAAGAGCATGTCTTGGAMTGAGGAGGAAGAGGGAGGTTTATCAGCAGAAATGGCTTAAGGCTCCTTGTGCTATTTCATCCAGGAGAATATCSAGGAGTGGCAGAAGCACTGCTTTCTCAAGAATATTAGTGATAGAGGAGATATTTGGATGGGCAATGCCACCACACCCCTTCCCTTCATCACATATGCATCAATATCCTAATTTCCATTTTGGTATAATTCCTACAGCATATTGTTGAGCAGGGGTTTGCAGTCTTACACCGAACACAAGTGGATTGACAYATAATAAACACATCTGGCTGCAGAAAATAAAATATTTCAGTGCAGTGCCATCAYACCCCTGCTACAAAAGGCATGTCAAAATCTTTTATTTTATCAGAGCMCCTGTATGATTTCAGTGAATGCAATTCACATGCCACTGTGTATTTTGCAAGGGTGCAGTCATGTCCTGTGTCACATCTTTGATTTTAGAGAGATATTTTATGACCAGTATAAATCAAAGGGGACAGAAATATGACATGAAAGCCACTTCAGAAATAATTTCTATAGGATCGGAGAGTCAGGCGACCACTGGAAAAAAGATGGTCTGACATAATAAATGGCATTTGAAATCCAGCCTGAGTGCAATTAGAATGATTGGCACTTCCATTCGATTCAGAGGCACGTATGTATTTGTGTGTGCCTTTAAATATAACCTATATACAAAAATGTGTAAAAGAGATAGACATTTCAGTTTATTTTTAGGCAAGAAAAGGAGGTTTCTCTGGCTCCTTTGTATGATGAACGTTTTTTTGGCATTTGATTGAATAAATGTTCTTTTGCAGGAGTCTCCTAGAGCATCCCATTCATGGCCTGCCTGTTGTTCTTCAGAGAATTAATAATGTTCCCTTATGCTTGTGCTGGAGGAAAATTAGGATGGTGGGAGCCATATGCTTAGAAAAAAGATTTAATGACGTACCATTGAAGATTTCAGTGGAGTTGTAATGATTTATGGCATGTAAAATTCTATCCTATCACGAACTCACGACTTTGTCTGATTGAAAATTCATTTCTGTCTGGGATATAAATATTATAAAAAATAGTCTGTTTTAGAGAGTGTCAGCTAGTCCATTCCTGGACTTCTAGAGAGCTTTGAGGAGAAAAATGAAACCAGAAGCACTCAGTCCTGATCTTTAGAAAAGTTTGTCTCCATTTCTGGGGCAAAAGGTGAGCTCCGTTAATTTTGAGCTTTGCTGCAGTGTTCAACACCGCAGTACCTAAACCACATCAGATATTACAAGGCAAAAATTGCTCAGTGATGCCACTGAATGATTCAGTATTCAGTTCCTAAAAGCGTGGATATTATAATGTCATTTTGTTGTAAGGGAGGAATAGTGCTGCATCCAAGTGATGTACTAGTAATTCTGGAAATAATGCTTGGGGAACTAACTTGCATTTACTTCTTGCAAGCACAGATCAAATGACCACTTTAAAATCACTGACACTAAGCCAACTGTTTAAAGAGTTGAAAGCMCAGGCCTGGGAGTTGTTATTTCTCTATTCTCATCTTCAATCTGACACAAACTCACAATTAATCCACTTAGCTTCTCTCTATCTCTTCTGGCTCCCTGGTACAACAAAGACAGCTCTACTTGCAGAGCTCTTGTGGTTACCAAGTAATAGATGATCCCATGGAGTCACAGAAAAGATTTCAAATTAAAAGGCAAAACACTCGTGCATATGAATATGTAAATAACAGGGACAGAGAGTTCAACAGGTTCCATGCAATGAAGATGTATAAGGGTGAGTTAAAGACGTCAGTTAGAGGGGAAGCTGGTTGGGCAGCTTTTGGATAGAATATCTGCTCCCCACGTGCTGCTGCAGCCGGGTTTGCACAGGTGAGGAGCCTGTGGAGCTCTCTGCACAGGTGAGATGTGTTTCTGCAGGAAGATACTTTGTCCCCTTGCTGTCACAGGAGCAGCTGAGTGTCACAAGGTCAGGGGAGGAGTTTTTGGGACAAACCCAGCAGCAAAAGGTGTTTTCTCCAGACCACACAACCGTACTGTGTAGAAGAGTGAAAGTTAATCAGATCTTGGAGATGAAAGCAGTGAGAGCATGTCCACTGGCCAAGCAGAAAGAGAATCTTCCCAGGTGTGCCCCTTGGATGGAATCTCTAACTATTCTCCCTTATATCACCCCTTCTTGGACAAATCTTTGAAGGGGTGGGTGAAGCAGGACTCCCYGAGCTCCTGCCAAAGCAGCGAGGCCATGGGCTGTCCTTGGCCTCCAGGAGTGGACAGGAACATCCAAACACTGCAGGCCATGGAGGTGTCTGTCCCTCAGGTGGAGGATGCAGTGGGTGAGCACCTTCGCCCTCAGATCTCTGCAGAGTCCATGACGACACCCGTACTCTGCGATGATGCCGCGGTCTCGKGGGAGACACGGGCACCAAAGGGAACGAGAGGGAGCAGCTGTCCCTGTGCTTGGTGGCGATCAGTCATGTCACCTTCTCAATCTGAGAGGAAGAGATAATGCTGGCACAAGGACAGCAAATAAAGCCGCACCAATAACACTGATATCACTTGGGAAAAGAGACATTTAGAAAGATAAGAAGAGTGGAATTCCATCTCTGGTGACCTGAAGTCTGAAGGTACACCATGAATGTTTTGGGGAAGAGGTCTTGCATTTTTTTTCTCTCCGTCCTTTTTTCGTCCCTGGCCTGAGGGGAATGCTCACTGGTGTTCCTGACCCACAGGTGTAAACCTACAGGAAGGGGGGTCATCACTCCCAGCTCATGGAAGACTCCCAGTTTAAAAGTCACATAAGGAGACAATTCTAAAAGGAAATCTCTAAAATGAGCCAGCTGCACGCTGCAGTTAGACACAGAAATATCTCTGAGGAGTCTGAGTGAAGCAGTGCTTCACGTGGACACTTCATGTCCAAGGAGAAACCTGTCTAGATTGCTTGCTTAACTCAGTAAAGCATATGGTTGTTAAATATGGATCAAAAGCCAGCAATGACTGCRTGGCTGTTTGTTCTTTGGGTAGGGAGAGACTGGCTTGCTTTTCACAACTGAGATGACATTGCATCTGCTGCTCCGTGCTGTCTCCCCGGTGAGTTTGCTCTCTGATGTGACATGGCTTTAGCAACGCCAAGRGGCTGGGGCTGGCTCCTGTTTTGTGTTTGGCTGACTCCCCTCATTATAGTGGAGCTCTTTCAAGKCAAGGGACAAGTAACCAGCTCAGAGGCTTTACTTTTGTCTGCCATTTCAAAATAATTTGAGTTTTTCTATTCCATTTGCCCCTGGGAGATGATTTTTTAGAACRGGTACATGGTGGTGTCAAATGGAGCTCAGTGAACCTCCACCCTGCAGGGTGGACATCCTGAGAGGGTAAGTGAGAYCCTGAACTACACTGGAGTTAATCCCTAATTTTTTAACCCAGTTCTCTCTAGTTTTTGCCTCAGTGTTGAGGCAGACCCCAGTTAGTGCCAGGACAGATCAAGCATCCTGCTCCCCACAGGCAGCCTCAGCACAGCACATTGCTTTTGGCCACTCSATTGTCTAGGGAAGAGAGGAATGCATTTATGACCCACCCACAGGGGTAACTCCCAGCCTTCTGCCCTGACACTGTCTCTGTCTGTGTGATATGCATTTCCCCTCATGCAAGGAGCTCTTGAGATGGCAGCATAACAAATTTTGCATGCTCCCAACACAAAAACAGCATCCCATTGCTCCCAGAAGGATGGGATGYGCATGTGAGGGACCAGAGCCTCGTTCCACACATGCAGCAACACCAGCAGAGTGTGTTTCTGCAGCAGGCAATTGCAGTGACACTGGATGTGGTACTGGAAGGTTGTGTTTTGCCTTTTGCAAGTTCTCTGCATTACTGAGCTGATTGYTGAGCAGCTCACAATCCAGATTTGCTGCTCATTTGGTAAGGGGAGTTAACCGTGTCTTAAACCTCCCAAAACACACTCTTTCCTTCCAGGCTTAGCAAAACAAAGAAATAAATGAACAAAATGAATAAATAAAAAAGCATTAAGCTGTGCTCAGAAAATTCCAGTCATGGACCAACAGCYAGGCTCTTCAAAGCCTGGCAAATGCATGGACGGAGACTTAATTTGCAAGCATTGTTTCCAGTACCTGTTGCAGGGGAATTCCACAGCCTCACTTTCTGGCTGTCCTTCTTCCCKCACTATCACTTTGGCAAGGTACCAGCCACTGCTTCCTCCTTTGCCATCATGCCCTATCCTCACCCTCCTCACCTGCTTCAGCGTTACTGCTTCAATGAGGAATTCATCAGCCTTTGAGGAGGAGAATAAAAAAGGTAAGGCAATATTTCTTCTTAAAAGCAAACAAGCAACCCAAATTTATTACTGCAATCAAACCAACATCATCAGCATGCTGCAAGATAATTCTTCAYGAGATGAAGGAGAAAGTATGACTTTACCAAAGAATAAAAAGGCCGAATATTTGTGCTAGATGTATAATGTTAGATTTGTAAATATATGATCTGCCAGCATTTTAAATCTCCCATGTCATTGCATGCCCTCTATAACTGTAAAAAAGAGAAGTAATTTGATTAGTAAGAAATTCATACAGAGAGGCAGGAAATCCAGGTTGAAACCCCTGCTCAGACATAAGCTTTCTGAGAAGCTGGAAGCAGGTCACTTCAGACCAAATCTACGGAGGTGTTTGGAGGTACAGCTCAAAGACATTGTGCTGTGTTAGAGTCAGACAGCATTGACTACTGAGCACAATTTAACCCTGTTTAATTTCCTGGTGTGCCAGTATGGGCAGGGCTGCTCTGGGGTATTTCCAGATGCTCCATGAGCTGTGTTTGGAGGGTGATTTGAACCTAACTCAGCAGATAAATGCCCTCAATCCTCCCCCAGAAACATGGATATTATGTAATTCTTTTTTCCCTTTTTTTTTTCCCTTTGGAAACAGGCTAAAATAACCAACATACAGATTAGTCTAAGGGATGGCTCCTCAAGAGCACAGCTCTTTTACCTAAGAGCTCACTGGGACCAGCAGTTCCTGATGGCTGAGGGAAGAGAGATGCATTAAAAGAGCGAGTTGCTTCTCTGGGAACCAGGCCAGACAAAATGATCTGTATCATATATACAGACACACACATGTGGCACATGCGTGGTGAATCCTGGGTGCAAGCACACAGTGAATCTGCAGCGATGAGCCCAACAGAGAGACACAACTGCTGTGCTTGCCCTCTGGCTGAGATGCCTTGCTTAGGTGAGAGAAGGATGTCTTTTGGTTGTTCTTCATCTCCCAAAAGCACATACGCTGGCATTACATACCCAGCTGGCTCCCAGAAAATGTGGTGGCAGGGCGATATTTATGCAAATATGGAAATTYATTAAAACAATCATAATGATGACACCATTCAGGAGTCCAAACTGACCTTTGGAATGAAGGCAACCAACTTTGTGCCACTGTTTGAAGGGTTAATGGTGGGCTTATCTATGCCAATGCTATTACACACTCAAAACTGCTGAATTGGGGATTTAAGGCATCAAAACCTCACTGACTCAGTCCAAGTCAATGTAATTTAATTCATTAGGCCTGATGCTCACCTTACTTATTAACAGCTGATGTAAATTAATGAGTAAGTAACTAAGTGGAACCACAACAGGGCAAACACCTAATTTAGAGGCATCTTTAAATCTTACTTTCTACACAGGCTGTTAGTTTGCATCTGCAGGCAAACTTTTTAAGTTAAATAGGTAATCAAGGTACTATTGGTTTAAGTGGCTGTAGATTAGAGACCACACTGACTTAGCTACATTTCTTTTTAACAGGGTATCTGAGTTAATCAGTGTAGTTATACTCATTCAGCCTCTTGAATATATGAGCTCTAAGTTTGTCAGGATCAATTCTTAAACAGCTTCCAATTTATTCACCAGCTTTCAGTGCCTGGTGCCAGGAGAGCAGTTTTTCACTAACRGGTTCCAGTTTGGTTTATGTCATCTACATCCTGTTAATCACATCTTTTAATTGCCAAAATTATTTTTCCCTTTTTATCCTCCCTCATGCAAGTTAGCCTGTAACTCATTTTTTGTCATTAAATATCATAGAATTATTGTAGAATCCTATAATGTTTTGGTTTGGAAGGGACCTTAAAGATCACCTTGTTCCAGCTGCTTTGCCATGGCCTTGGGCACCTTCCAACAAATCGAGTGGATCCAAATCTCACCCAATCTGGACTTGGACAAGGATGGAGCATGCCATAAAATAGCCAYTATCTGTGTTTAACATATTTGTTTTCTCTGCAAACCAAACATCTTTCRTTGGAATTGCACTGAAACAGTCTTCAGCGCCAAAACTTGACTCATTTTGCTGCAATTTTGASAAAAACAGGCTTCACCAAATGACAAAGTGCCATCCTTTACAGCTTGAACCTACCTTCTAAAAGTATAATATCKATAATGTCAATGCATAGGCAAAAAAAAAAGATGTTTGCAAAGTCCATTTATGCAAATCTATATATAATTTAGAAGCAGAATGGAYTCTCACACTATGTAATTGCCACTTTTCCACAGGCAGATCTTAAAAGCTGAAGAAATACTTGATGAAAGTTCTTTTAAAGTCTAGAAAAGCTCAGTGATTTCAGTGAAGAATTGGAAATTCTGGACACTCAAAGGCAAATTCAAAGTGCTAATGCATATTTCAGAAGCCTAAATTCAATGGTCTATTTTGAAAACGTGACCTCCTTTTATCTTCATTTTCCTTCCACTCTGAACCTTCAATCAAATAGCAACACAAGGGATGGGAAATCTGCAGAGTTCTGTGATCAGATTCTCAAAATCTCCTGGAGATATTGATTACATTTTACCAGCCTAAGTTGGACCCTAGAGATCCAAAATTGGATACATATTAAGTAGCTTGACCCTATAGATCAGATCAGCAAACTATTTGCCTGCTGATATTGCCAATGCTGCAAGGGCTTTAACTACAATTTGACTTCTTCATTATCTGCAGCTTTCCAGGCAATAATCTCTGTCTTCATTTCAATCCATTTCCACCCTTCTCCATTCTGGACACAGACAGACAAAAATGTATTGAAAACCAGTTTGAAAATAAGAAATAAAATTGAGTGCAGCATGGTCGAGGAAGCTGGAAGAATTGTAAAGGAAACATGTTAGGCTTTGGGTTCTGACGTTCACATTAAATAAGATGCTGTTTTCTTTCTCTGCCCCCGGGAGCCAAATTTTGCTATATTAGATGGAGGGGAAAAGGCTCCCTTTTATTCTTGGAAGGATTCCTGGAAGCCTTCCCCAATCTGAAGATGCAATTTCAGCAGTCAGAACTTAGCTGGGGAGCAAACCAAGAGACTCTTTCATGAGCACACATCAAGCAAGGGCATGCTGTCCCCGACCTAAACCTCCCTCCAGCTGCAACCTGTTATGATGCYCTGTCGACAAGATTTATTTCTCCCTGCTGCCCTAGCCCGAGCTGGCGAGGAAATCAGCTGAGTTTACAAACTCGCATTCGAGAAAGGGAAAAAAAAAAATCTATAAAACTACCACACGCTTAAAAAACCTTGCATCGAGGCGCTGCTGCGCGGACTTACGTTGCCTTTTTCAAATTTATTGACGGTGTTGAGGCAGTTGTAGAGGACGCGCTCGCCCGTGTCCCCCTGGTCACCAATGAGGCAGATGAAGACGTTGGCATCGGTGCCACTGCCGCTCACGGTGCCCGTGCACACCGTCACRCGGTATTTGATCACTGGGGAGACATAAATTAGTGAAACAACCCCAGCAACACCGTTAATCGCCGTTTAAATTTACTGCCTTTTTGACAGGCTTGTAATTAACTTTAAGTGTTCGTACTTCCAGCTGGTACTTCTGCTGATGTATTGACTTCCACACTTCCACGTTACTGCCAGGAAAAGAAAACAGGAAGACCTGAAGCGTTGAGAGAACCCACAAAAGTGCTCCAAACAAGGACATAAAAGTGGTGGCCCTTTCCAGTAAAGCCTCAAGAATTGGAGTGTCCCTGTCCTGTTGCCTCCCCTTCTGCCTTCCCAAGACGGCTCTAGGGCTGGGGAACCTTGCAATGTGTGGAGAAAATAACACTTGCAGCATCCACGGCAGGCAGAGAAAAAGAGTTAGAAAGTGCTCAGAGACCTGAGGAAGGGGCTGTTCATGTTGGACTTACGGGACAAGACAGGTCCAGCTGGCTCCATCCCCTTGGGACAGCTACAATCGCAGACCCATGAAATCATTACATCATAAAGGTTGGAAAGGATCCCCAAGATCATCCCTCCAAGAGTCCAAACTCTATGCAGGAGGTTGCATTTTTTGCTTCCTTGTCACTTTTGAGGTCTTCACGGGATTTATCTGATGGGTTTTGCTCTGCTGCTGTCCTCCCCTGTCCATGCCCYTCTCTCTGCCCTCCCACCTAACAGGGTGAAGGATTTCCAGGAAAAGCTGTCACAGCAAAGAACCAGCCCACAGACCAATCTTTGAGACAGAGGCCCTTTTTTGCAGCTTAGGGAAGGGACAAGAAGCAATGCCCCCAGCCTTCCTCCAAAACCCACCTGCAAGCCCAGCACACAGGTGCTGATTCTCACCTCTGCTCAGCACAAATTCTCCTCACAGGGAAAAGTGCCTGTGTGAGGATTCGAGCTGCCCTCTCCACAGCTGATTAAAAATACATTTCAAAACCAGGTTTATTTACATTTTAATAACATCTGCAATTACAATTACTCTTCCTCTTCCGAGAAACTGCTCTGCTGCATGCAGATCACCAAAGTCAGAACCAGAAATTTCAGAAAACAGGGACTCAAGGTCTACAGAGTGTGGCTGCTTTGGTGGAAATACAAAAAATCCCACTGGCAACCTTGAGACATTCTGCTCTCTTAAATTCTCCTTCTCAGTAGATTTAATTCTTGTGACACAAGGTCGAGGCAAAAGTGGCCACTTCAGGAAGCCAGGGCAAAGTTCTGCAGCTTTCCTTAATTAAATCTCCAGTTCAATTAAAGGAATAAATAGTTTGGATTGCTCATACATACTGAAAGATGCATATGCACACACTACTGTGCTGTGCAACTTACTATACATTTATACATACAGCTGCATAAATTTGCATATAACTAAACAAAGCTTTAAAGACCAAAATATGATTGTCAAATTTTAGATTGCATTTCAGCTAAGCTTGCTTTCCATGAATATTCCTCAAACCTGGCATTTCACATTTTAAGGCAGATTGGAAAAAAACTTGCAAGGTTTAAAAAAAAAACCAAGCCCTGGAAATAACTGTGCTGTGGCCAGATCTCTCCCATTTCCCACCACAGAGAAATCTGCTCAATAAAAAAAAAATAATAAAAGCCTGGGATTTCTCAGGCTTCATGCAGCTAATGATGCACACAGAAAATACTGCAGAGAGAAAGTGCCAGAAAGAGAAGTTAATTGAATTGCATCGGTTCTGCCTGTGCATCTCTCACACAAAGAGGGTTTCTTTCTATTCAGGTCCTAAGCAAGCCCTTGCACAGAGCCCGTGGCTCTCACCTGGCATGACTTCAGTCACCAGAGATCCCTCGGCRGGGAGCTCCCGCACGATCTCATTGTCCTCTTCATTTATATCTAGCCAGCGGCCGCAGTTGAATTTGTATTTTTCTTTTGTCAGCGTTTTCAGCAGAGTTACCTTCATTAAACCAAAAACACTGTGTGAGTTCAGAGGCTTAAAGGCAAAAAAAAGSAACAAGATCCTGACAGGTTTTTGCCAGGGAGGCAAGAGTAGGTAGCAGCAGAGAAAATAAAACACATTAATAACGAGGCCGTCTGACTCGTGCGCTGCAGTGAAGTATGGAGCAAAGCCTGCCACAGATGATGGCTTTTCATTCTTCCTTTCTCCAATGACTCTGCAGTGTTGAGGAAATTTTGAGGCATTTATGGCTCTGAAAATGGCTCATCTGCCACAGGATAACCCCGAGGAGCAAATCATGGATGGGGTTTGAGCTGCTGGTTCTTGCTGCTGGGAATCAACGCATGGAGAAAACAAAATCCCAAAAATGGCAGGAATCCTGATCAAAGATCTGCAGTAGTTTCCAAAGGAGTAATGAGCGAGTAAGGTGGTGGTCTGCAGTTGTCTGTGGGAGTGTGTAAAGGAAGGGTATGATGAAGGGTATAAAATCMCGGGTGCCATGGAGAAGACAGAGAGGGGTCAGCTGCTCCCTTTTCTGCCACAAGAAATTCAGGGCATCAAATGATGCTTGTGGAACAAAGCCCTAAGCAAAATAAAAGGACACAATCAGCCTGTGAAGCCCTTGCCAAAAAGCTGTTAAGCTTTCTGAAAGTTTAAATGTTCAAGGGGAGGTTAGAAACTTTCAACTAACAACTGGGGGATAAAAAAAACAAGCCCTGCTAAATGCTTTCTGTTTGGTAGTTCTGTTTAGGAAATGTCCAGCTAGAAACAGTCAAAAAGTGGAAAAATGTTAGGAGGAAGTACCGTAAATGCTTGTCCTTTTCCTACACTTCTGTAATCAYCACCTCATGTGACACAGGAGAGAAGGTGTTGGCCTAGAGGGACTTTTGGCCTGACCAGRGTGGCTCTTCTCTGTTTTGGTGATGGAAAATGGAAGCCTGACCCAACAGAGAGCAAATCAGGCGCGAAATGTGTGAGGGCTGGAACAAAGCATCATTCAGGTTTCATCCAACTTCCCAGACACTACAATGGATGCACAGGTGATGGGATTGGTGTGCCATGAGACTGATGCTTCCAGAAAACATCAGACGGGGTGCATATGGACAGGCTGATTTCCATAAAGTCATAGATTCATTTAGGTTGAAAAAGGGCTAAAATCAATCCAGCCATAAGAAATCAATGCATTTCATGCATCTTAACCAGGTGCACATAGATAGTTTGGCCAAAATGGACATGCTCTAAGTTACCACTTGTCCTTCCTGAAAACGTAATTTTTGTGTAGAGAAATAGGATACCACAGGGAAATATACAGCTGTGGAAGATACAAGCATTCTCCCTCATCATCTGTGAACAAACTGACAGGGATGATTGCAGCAGCCCAAAGTCTGAACAGCAATTTTTTTTTTTTCATAAAAGACCACAGCCAGGCACCTTCTCCCACCATAGGGTGACAAAATCAGCACTTGATGCCCTCTTCCMACTGGAGATGGATTCTGGCCGTGGATGCTTTCACAGCTTCATGACGATGTAGGAGACCAGGATCTGTCAAACCACGTCAGAAGAGCCCAAGGAAAAGCTACAAGTGGCAAACTCTGATTTATCAACACAGTTACTTACAGATGTAGAGCAAAGTGTGTATTTTTTAAGGGCAGAGAGTGCCCTAACTGGTTAGGAGGAGTGGGGGTGAAAGTTAGAGATTGAGTTGCTGCCCAGACAACCCAGGTGAGGGCTGACAGCACAGAAATCAATGCTGGTGGAGCAAAGTGAGTGAAGATCAGGCAGGGCACCCTCGACAGGTCCCACACAGCACACTGCTGCTCTGCTCTGCACCATCTCCATGGCCTCCTCYAGCCAGGTCACCCCCTCCACAGGGCTGGCAGCCCTCTCTGTGCAGTAAATCTCTGCTGCAATCAGGTTTTTTTTGTCATGGGCAGTGTAAATGTGCCGTGGAAGGAGTGGGTTTGCCTTTCTGTGCAGTAAAAATGTTTGTGAACAGGAAGATTTCTGAAGAGCATGGAAAAAATGCCTGCTAGCAGTGAGATGGGACTATGGTTATCTGACACAGGAAGGGTGGGAAATGTGATTTTCACCATCAATAGTGGCTGTGGGGAGCTGGCATTGCTTCTTCCCATTGCTCTCATTTCCCACACACAGAATCACACAATTGTTTGGGCTGGAAAAGCCCTCCAAGACCATCGAGTCCAACCATTCCCCAGCACTGCTCAGCTCACCACTGCCCCATGTCCCCAAGTGCCACATCCACATGATTTTAAAACCCCTCCAGGGATGGGGACTACACCACTGCCCTGGGCAGCTGTGMCAGCACAGTCCTTTCGGTCTAGAAATTTTCCCTAATATTCAAACTAAACCTTTCTTGGTGCAACTTKAGACAATTTTACCTTGTCCTTGTACAAGGCAGGCACCTCAGGGTGCTGCACAGCAAAATCAGCTGCCAGCTGGGGAGCACAGTGACCCAGGAGTGGCACTGCTGACCTCTGTCACCAGCCTGCCTTCCCTTGCTGTCCCCTCACCTTATTCAGGTGCCAGCCAGCAAAGGGGCTTCTCTTCTCGTGCCATATCCGAAGCTTRTAAAAGTTGCCGAGGTCAGGAAGCTCGATCTGTAAATGGGGAAAAAGGGGCAATATGGGTTTTTGTAAGGAAAAGCAYACACACAAAAAGCACCTCTGGACATCTTTTAAGGGCTAAATCAGAGAGGAGTCAGAAACACCACCCWGTTCCCAGTCTTGGGAAGACACACCATATCCACAGGTGGGTAAATAATTTGTATCACCACCAAAGGGAGTKACTTCAGCTCAACTTTAGAAGGAACTAATGGAGTAAAAATCTCACACAGATGATTTTCTGCCCAGGATTKAGCCCTGGAAAACAATACCAAGCCAAATCCACTCTAGCACAAGATTCATACCATGAATTTGTCAGTCTGTCCAGTTTCAAAGTTGTCTGAATTATTGTCCAGYTTCATCTCATCTGACTTCCCCTTCTCTCCATAAATCTGGAAGAAGATGGTGGCATCTGTTCCYGCATTTTTGATGTCACTTGTCCAGATCCACAAAGACCAGGGGTTTTCTAGAAAAAAAAGGGTTCAAGATACTTGTTTTAAAAGGTAGTTTTTATGTTGTTTCCCCTGGTAGGTAGAGAGGACAGGATGAAGGAAGACCAAGGCCTTTAATCCTTTTCTGCACAAAAATAATCAACTGYTGCATAATGTACAGGAATGAGATTGGCTGGAAATACAATTCTGTGGTTTCATTTAAAAGAAAACGAGGAAAAGAAACCCCACCACTTTTCAGGTGAACCATATTCTCTTGTTGTACATTACTGACAGTGTAATGCAGGGTTGTGGTCCAACCCTAAAGTTTCAGTGCCCTCATCACATAACTACAACTCAAGCTGCAAAGACCATAAAGTCAGGAAAAGTCATCTTTTCTTCTATCATAGAGGACTCTCCTGTTACTCGTGCACAGTGTGATGCAGCTCCAGGTATCTCCTAAAAACTTGTTTGATCTGTGTCTGGAGCAAGCAGGAGTACAGACACAGACATGCTATCACCTCATCCTGAGCTAATGAGCCTCCTGAGACTGGACTAATTATCCTAAAAATGCCTTTTGCAGAGGAGGCTGTCTCAAAGCACCCTCAGGTTTCCATCCCTAGTGAGGCTGCATCATGTGGGACAAACACACTCAGAGCACTGTGAAAATATTTTCCAAAACGTTTTACATTATTTAAATGCCTAAATTTGACATGATTTTGGTCAACAATTTTTTTTATACTACATGACATGCCCAAAGAYTGTGGCCAATCTGCAAGATTTTTATCTCAAGTTTTCATCCAGCATTTTAACCATAAGCAACTTTCCCTCAGTTTTCACACCAAAATATTGTTGCATACGTGAAGGTGACATTATTTCTTCTAAAGAGCCCCTCATCTGCATTCTTTATTGATGATAATGTGTGTCGCTCCTGCAGGCCTTGCAGCACCTACAGGAGAGGGAACGGCCTTCTTTCCTCACTCAGACATCAGCTGAATTATTAACAAATCTTAATGAGAGAGTTGCTAACCCCTTCCGTATGCCCCAGCCCACACCAGCACGGCTTGACCTTCAGAGCCCAGAATGGAATATAAAAATATGATGACATGCATATAAATTAGGTTTTTACTGATCTGCTCAGTGTTTGAGTGTATAAAAAAGAGGCAAGAGCTACTGGGAAAAAAAAAATGAGGGGAAGAGGGAACTCTCCCAGAAAAAGCTTTGTCCCTGTGTTAATAATATACAAAATGTTTATGACCACTCCTCTCTGAGAAGAACCAGCAAGTTGTAGATGAGCAGAAATGAAGCAAAGCAAAGTCTGTGAATGGCAGGTGAYGGAGCAGCCTGGCTCCCTGGGGAAAGCTGCAAGTGCAATTCAGACAGCACAGACTGCTCTCCTGAGTCTGGTTTGGCCTTCCTGACCTCTTCTGAAGGAGAGCAGGAGTGAAACACACATGGAGGGGGAAACGGGACCTTGTAGCAGGATAAAATGCTGATAGAGGGCTGTCAGGGAGGAACCACACAGGGGGAGATGTGGGTGAGCTGGGGCTGCAGCTGCAGGAGAAGGCCAGGCATTTCCCCAAACACCCATCCTCGTCCTCCCAGGGCTGGCTGGGCTCATCCCCCACGTTCTCATCCTTTCACATCACACCCAGGCAGTTTGGGGATTCTCAGAGCCAGGGCAAATATTCCCCAGGGCACAAACACCAGGGAGGACTAGACCTGGAACAACAGTTTCCAGGATAACATTCGAGATAGGGAGAGGACAGAATTAAAACAAAAAACAAAAAAACCAGAACAAATACAAGCTACATATGGAGCTGCAATCTGCTGCAGGAGCAGCTCCTGCAGGCAGCACTGGGAATGTTTCACCATGGATACCCCAAGTGAGGTCCCACCCAGCTTTGATCACCCCCACAGAAAGGGACAGTCCTGCATGCACGGGGACATAGGCGAGGTGACAGAACAGGTCTTTTCTAACTCTGACTCTGGGTTTGTGTAATCTGGCAGCAAAAGGTCACAGATTTCTCAAGGCTAATGCTCTCTGTCCATCTCCTGTGCTGCAGCAGTGAGGGAGTTATCCTGTCAGTAACAATCAGGGCYGATAAAGGGGGGGTTAAAGGCTGAAGATGCTTCAGCTGAACGGGGCCCTCGGAGGTGCGGTGTGGTCACAGCACCGACCAACATTGGGATAAAGCTCATTTAAATGAACTGCCGGAATAAACCACGTCCATTATCACAATTAAAATATTCTGTTGGCACAGGCCCAGGCCAGGCAGCAGCGATGTGTTTGGGGCACAACCAGGCTGGAGCTGGAGTTGGAGTGTGTGTGGAAGGATGGAAGGATGGACAACCCCCCTTGAAGCAAACACGTGACATTGCCTCCCTCTAGAGAGCAGGCTCCACAGCTGGACAGGGCTAAGACCTCTTATTTCCCTAAGATCAGGAATAAAAATAGGTGAAGTCAAGGAAATTGTGATTTTCTTCACATTTCTTTCTCCCCCTCCCCCCCACCGTGTTGGTCTCCTAATTATATTTCGGTTTTAGATTTAAGTTTCTATCTAGAATAAGAAAGCTTTGCTGCTTTAGTGATATGGAACAGAGCCTGGCTTGCCTGCAAAGCTGAGATGATGACTGATGCAGCCCTATGCCCTGTGAACCTAGGAAGACTGAGAAGTATAATTTCTTCCCTTAAGAAAATGAGTATAATTCTTCAAAATATTGCAGGAGTTTAACTTCATACCTTCATGTTCAAGGCTGAAACTCATGCCCCAACATCCAAAGGATGTTGAGCTACTTGGGATCAGCCAGAGGAGGGCACGGAGATGCTGCCAGGGCTGGAGCCCCTCTGCTCTGGAGCCAGGCTGGGAGAGCTGGGGGTGCTCACCTGGACACGAGAAGGCTCCAGGGAGAGCTCAGAGCCCCTTTTGGGGCCTAAAGGGGCTCAGGAGAGCTGGACAGGGACTGGGGACAAGGGCTGCAGGGACAGGACACAGGGAATGGCTTGGCAGTGCCAGAGGGCAGGGATGGATGGGATATTGGGAAGGAATTGCTGTCTGGGAGGGTGGGGAGGCCCTGGCACAGGGTGCCCAGAGCAGCTGTGGCTGCCCTTGGATCCCTGGCAGTGTCCAAGGCCAGGCTGGACATTGGGGCTGGGAGCAGCCTGGGACAGTGAGAGGTGTTCCTGCCATGGCAGGGGTGGGAATTAATGACCTTTATATGACCCTGCCCATCCAAACCATTCCATGATGTGGTGACAGAATCCACTTGAGCCTGCCCACGACCCTGTGTTTACACTCAGGTGACACTCGGGGGTGTTGGTTATGGGAGCAGGGGTGCTGCTCACAGSAGCTTCTGGACATTTGCACCTACTTTTCAGCCTTTTCTGGCGCAGGGAGAGCATTTCGTAGAGTTCCCGCTCGATGAGACCGTCCCCTTCGTCTTCATCCAGCCACTTYCCACACGGGAAGGTTTGCTCGATGCCAGTGAAGGGGCAGTAAACCACCACCTGGGAAAAGAGGTTGACAAAGTGAGCCCAAATATTCTGCTACGCATCCCTCAAGTCCTTGACACCGAAAATTTAAACAACCAGAGCAAAGACAGAGCTGATGATCTCAGCTCTGCTCTCAAAATCAGCTTTTGTGGACCAGCAAGAACTGGACTGGTTGCACAAATCCCAGTTTGGAGCAGAGCTACGACTTATCTGTCCTGTTATTCCCATTTTTGCAGCAGTACATCACAATGGGTCAAAAAGAAGAGGTGAAACACCAGGAGGGGAAGGGGATGGGGACAGGCAGGGTGGCTGCTGCTGTCAGCGTTGTGTCAGTGAGCAGCACACAGCACAGCCCTGCAGAAAGCACAGGGCACAAAACCCTTCAAACACACCCTGATGAAGCTGATTTTGCTTGCCAGGAAAGCTGAATTTCCTCATAGCTTCAGGGTAGGCATCTGCCTTCCTCCCCACCCTCCCCTTTCCTGCTGCTAGCCTTGTGCATGACCTAATGTTGCCACCAAAAACCAGGAAATGAACTCTCTCTCCAGTTTGCTGGGATGGAAAGCTGCAATCACTTTGCTAACAATGCTGGGTGCATAGGAATTTCACCTCAAAGCATGAACAGCAACCAAACAGACCAGGTTATAGCCATGGAACTAACACATATTTGTCACATTTTATCACATATCCATTGCATGTCCTGAATATATGCTTATTATTAGGGTAATTACTACCATGAGTTATTTGGATATCTGGGGGTCTTCAGGGTAATTTGGGAAAATCCCATTCCTCAAAATTCCTTCTYAAGGCCCTGGATCTTCTGGTGAATCTTGTTTCCTTGAGAGAATCTCAAACACGTGCTCAGGTTATGATGCACTCCTCTTTATCATTCTTTGCTCTGGCACTCCATCTCTGTTCCCAAAACTAAGATATCYACCAGCACATATTAATCACTGGCAGAAGCAAACAAGGAAGCGTCAGCTGGCAGAGAACTTATTAGTCACAGATGTAGGGAGTTAACACRAGGCCACATTAATCTCTGGCATGTGTACTAAGCACTGCATGGTACAAAACCAAACATTACCCACGGATGTGGGGATCACATGCTATGTGCTAAACGTGGAAGAATTTCCCAACATCTTCCCCCGCYGCTGCACAGAATTTCTCTCAGGGAAATTTAAGTTGTTTGGGTAACAGCGTCACATATTTCTCCACCGCCTCCCAGTAACAGCTGTGGTCAGCCACTTTCTACTGGGTTTTGGGGTTTTTTAAAAATTATTTCTGAGCCTCCAGAGCAGCATCTAGAAACTTGAGGGAAGTCTGAGCGTAGATGATAACTTTGAAAAKCTCAGCACAATCCAAGGCTGTGTTTCTGCCCGGCCCCTTGGGCGAATATCTGAAGGTGCTTTTGGAGCTGAGCAAACAATAATCTCTATCTTTGTGACTGCAGAGGGGCAATCAACCCAATTAGCGAGTGATTGACTTATGCATCCGAYGTGCCTTTGAGGCAATCAGCTGCTCCCGTGCGTGATGTATAATATTGACTTGTTAAACCGGGGATATTGCCTTCCAGACAAAAGCAGGTTTATTTATTTATTTCAAACCGTATTGGGCTGGCGAGGTCAGGTTTTGAATGGGGAGCAGGCCTGACAGCTGCCTGCAGACTCAAATCTTGGCAGTGCTGGCCTAAGRGWAGGACTCCACGMCCTCAGAGGTCTGTTCCAACCTAAAYGATTCCATGGGTTTAGGATAATTTAGTCTCACCTTCTCACAAAACCAGCCAGAGCTGACRCCACAGTTGTCGTGCCCGATGGTGACCCTGCTGAGAGGGCTGAGCAGGGCAGCRATCTCCACGTTGAAGAGATCCGTCCTGGCACGCTCAAATTCACCCCCTTCCAGGAAAATCTTCCCGCTRTTCTTTAAGCCTTTGGAGCCGTGGAGGATCACGTGGATCTTGGAGTTGGTGCCGGCTCCTCTGATATCCCCCGTCACTACAGCCACGTTGTACACAATGCCTGGAGGAACCAGAAATTTGGTTAGGGAGAAAAGAAGGGAGGAGAGGAGTCTGAGAGTTATGATTTTAATTGGATTTATGTCGGGYTCTATTGATTTCTCACCGGTTTATTTATCTTCTGACTTACACGCTGCACAATACTTCATTTTTTTTGTCCCACACGTAACTCTGAGAAATGCACACTTGCCTTTAGACTGTCCAAGAGAAACAGGCTTGGGGTGGCAAACACCCTGCCCATGGCCCAGTGGGGGAAAAAAAGTTTTCTTTTTTTTTATTCACTATTTGGCACTGATTAAGTGAATAAAGGCAAAAAAAAAAAATGAATTGGCAACTAAGTTGTTTGATTTTGAGAGACTCCAAGCACCAAATGTGTCAGAGAATGCTGAGAGGATGAAGAAGTGTTGCTTTGAACAGTGGTGGCAAGATCTGCAGCATCACAAAACTCTGAAAAMTTGGGRTTTATTTGGTTTTTTTAGYCTACAAKGCTGCTGAAACCATCAGGACATTCACAGCCACCGTGAGAACCCACAGATYTCAGCAAAACAAGGTTTGTGCTGAGAAACCCAGCTGGAAGAAAGAAAAATATTTCTGAAAAGAAACCTTATTTACATAAAAATGTCCTTGGGGTTTTTCTCCCTATCTCCAACTGTTGGTCTAAGAAAGAAAACATTTCTTCCCACAAGTCTTACCTCTCAGGAAAGCATATCTTAAACCTGTCTCGTGGCATCAAACACACGCCTAAACTGTGTAACCGTGTTTTAGGGAGCATGCAGAAAATAGATGAGGCTTAAGCCAAGTTTTTTGATTAGATCAGACAGAAATTTCAATAGGGACTTGGAATGAAGCAAAACATCAAAACTCACTCTCTTATAAATAATCCTCCCTTTGAAATTTACATTAAAAATTGTACTCCAGCACGCCTTACTGTGGATATATCTTCAACAAAACTCCTGAGAGCAGGAAAATAAAATACACAGTCATGAATGTGTAAAAGATAAAGGAAGCTTTCAGGGATTGAATTACATTTCTTTCAGTTTTCTTCCCATAATTTTTCCTAACAAGCATCCTGCAGTCAGGGATCTGCACCCAGACCACTTTGCTCATGCACAGGCTGCGGGGAATATGAGGACTGCAGATGCTGAAGACCATGCAAGGAAATAAAGATCAGGTCTTACATGCATCATCGAAGTGTTTCCCTCATGCCAATGAATAAATACAGGCAGAACACTACCCAAATAATCTTCTGCCTCGAGATAAAGTCTTTTATTGGCTTTACATCTAGGTTTCTTTTAACATAGACATAAACTTGGCTGTCTTTGCTTTAACCATGCTGGATAATAAAAAAAGGACTGATTTAGGGCTCAGCACTGCATTTCTTGTTTTGTAAAAAGATGCTTTGCTCCCCAGACAAGAACCTGAAGTACAATACTCAGTGTTTTGTGGCACACTGGTGACTTTGGAAAAYAGAAAACCGCTTTCTGAATGCAGGAATTTCTGAAGCACAAGCTGGATCTTCCATCCCCTGCCCACCAGCCCCTCGTACAGGTGCTCCAGGTGATGAAGCAGAGTGTAGGTCCTTCTCAGCTTCTCAGGTGAGACACACAGAGGTGAGAAATGTGCTGGCAGTTCAGAACCCTCACACAGAACAGCCTGTCACCAGCAGATGCTTCACTGCAGGTCTCCCTGAACATAAGGCATTCAATCTTCTAAAGGAAACACAGCTAACAGCCTTCAYTTCCCACTTCCCACCACGGATTCAGACCATGATTTTACCTGTGGCTTCTGAGCCCCCAACGAGGATGTCCCTCTGTATTTTCCCGTCATCTTCATCTAAAGCAAACCAGCGTCCCACGGGGAACTGGTACACACATTTATTGCCAATGTCCTCAATGATTACCTGGTAGAAAAGAAACACCAAGTTGAAAAACAGCATGGGAAAAGCAATGGTTTTACTCAAGGGGGTGACAGAAGAGCAGGAGCTTAATGCACTCTCACTTGGTATTTAACATAGCCAGTCCTCAAGCAGATCCCTCTCCACTCCCTTAATTAGTACTGATAGCATTTCAGACAATCAGTGAGTAAAAACACAGCTTTTTTTTTCTTTTCTTTCTGTTTCATCCAGTGAACCCACTCTGCATCTCTCGGGGTGTGCAGGACCAGATGTCTCTGCAATCCAGACCAGCTGGCTGTCCTGTCTCCCTGCTCTCCAGAGCCTCCTCGCTGGCTGCTCCTCTCCATCAGCTCAACGACAGCTCTTTGTTCTGCTTTGGGAACAGGMTGGGTTCTCTCTCTCTGCTTTAGAGCCTGGTCATAAAATAATGCCTAGGARTTTCAGGGCAAATCCAGACCATCAGATGAGCTCGTGTGACTCAGTAACATAATTTTAWTCCAGCCACTTACTCCAGGGTGGAGCCCTTGTAAAGGCTGCCTTTAAAACCCTGTGGGAGTAAACAGTTTCTGATTTGGAAGGATTAGGCCCGATCAGGCCCTTGGACCACCAGTGAGGTGAGGCTGTGAAATTATAATTGAGTTTTAGGGGGCAAAGTGCAAGGTTCTGCACCTGGGTTGGGGCAATCCAAAGCATGAGGACAGACTGGACAGAGAATGGACAGAGAACGGACAGAGAATGGACAGAGCAGCCCTGGGAGAAGGGAGAAGGTGCTGGRGGTGAGAGCAGAACCTGCCCCRGCCCTGAACCCCCCGAGCCCTGGGCTGAGCCCCAGCGTGGGCAGCAGGGGAGGGGGGGATTGTGCCCCTCTGCCCCGCTCAGGTGAGACCCCACCTGCAGAGCTGCCCCAGCCCTGGGCAACAACAGCACAGGGACCTGGAGCTGCTGCAGCCAGGCCAGAGGAGGSCACGGAGATGCTGCCAGGGCTGGAGCCCCTCTGCTCTGGAGCCAGGCTGGGAGAGCTGGGGGTGCTCACCTGGACAAGAGAAGGCTCCAGGGAGAGCTCAGAGCCCCTTTTGGGGCCTAAAGGGGCTCCAGGAGAGCTGCACAGGGACTGGGGACAAGGGCTGCAGGGACAGGACACAGGGAATGGCTTGGCAGTGCCAGAGGGCAGGGATGGATGGGCTGTTGGAAAGAAATTTTTGGCTTTGAGAGTTGTAAGGCCCTGGCAGCTGTGGCTGCCCCTGGATCCCTGGCAGTGTCCAAGGCCAGGCTGGACATTGGGGCTGGGAGCAGCCTGGGACAGTGGAAGGTGTCCCTGCCCATGATCTTTAAGGTCCCTGTCAAACCAAACTGCTCCAGGATTCTGTGATATTGTGTTGAAACAAGCTGGGGAACAATATTCTCCTTTCATATTAAGAGTGTAGTTTTTTGCACCCCTTGCTGAGGTGTTTCTTACCAATACCTTCAGCTGGACTCCAGGACTCTGCCATGGATTTACTGCAGTATTTTAAACCAGCAGAGAAGAGCATTGAAGAATTTTGGTCAGAGGGAAGGAATCAAAATCTCTACTCCTCTGTGTGGGTTATGTCTCAAAGGAGGGGAAAAAAATCACTCTTATGGATAGAAAGCCCCTGACACTTTTCTTAGCAATGAGGGAGCATCTGAAATCTGTCCTTTCTGATAAATTTATGAAACCATTCTTTGGGAAAYAGAGCTTCCCCTCCTGTCACTCATCCCACAGTGCTGTTGCCTGTAGCACTCCTGAATCCTGTTGTACCTCCACAGACAGAGACAGAGGCATCTGCCAGGGCTGGGATTGTCAGCATGAGAGAGCAGAGCTCTGCTGGAGTGTTAGAGTCTAAAATAGATGAGCTTTGGGAGAAATATCAACACTCCAATGCCTCTCTACCAGCTGATCCTCTTTAGGTTCCTTTTAAAGGCTTTTATTCTTMTATTTAGAGGTGGAAAACCATCTCTGAGCATTGGCCACACTGAAAACACAAGAAACAGGAGAACATGTTCATCCTGGAGTGACAGCACTMTAGTGTCCAAGTATTGGAGCAAATAACAGAAAAAACATCTAAAACCAGCAGACAATAACTGAGCTATTTCAGCTCAGTTCTCCAACCTTCCATCTGAATCTGAGAGGCCAAAGTTGCTTTTTATTTAATCACAAACATCTTGGAGGCTTGTGGCAGAACAAGGGCTGGTGTGTTGACTGTAGTAGTCACTAGTCGAAGTTTTGGGACATGGGCAATCTTCCCAGCCTCATCAAAAATCTTGCACAGCACTTGTGATGTGAGAATGAGGTTCTGTGCTTTTTTTCCCACCACTGTTTGTTACATTGATCACAACAACTCTGTTTTCTTTTCCACATTTTTCATGGACAGCCAGGAAAATCTTAACTTTTCCTGCATTGTGTGGTGGTGGTGGTGGTGGTGGTGAAGAAGCATGTGCTAATATTTGCATTTGCAACACATCAAACTACCCTGTGATCTAGGATTTACAAACGTGAGGTCAGGTCTTTGGTGGATTAAAGCCAGCTGTGTGAAAATCCATCAGCAGAGGAAAGAAAATGAGACTCGAGGGAAGAGAGTTCTCCCTCTAAAATATCCCTTCAACCATTACACTAAAAGCTGTGATATCTTCCTGCCCCATAGCAGGAGACCAAAATGAACAGGAAAGTGGAAGAAAAGGGTCTTTGTGGAGGGTACATCTCTTTTGATGTGCCAAGCATAAATCACTTAAATTTGGGCAAGCCATGAGTCTGCAAATTTTCAGTGTGAGCAGAGCCAGCAGACAACTCTTGGAATTTGAGATTTTTATGGTTATGGTGACAAGCTAAGTCAACAGGATGAAATGATTTGTGTCCTTCTCAGTAACCTATACCCCCAGCAATTATCCTTGCATCTCTTGGTACCAGACCAGCAAGAGGGTGAGATATTTTGAGCCCATGCCACGCTGATGTTSAATGTCTCAGGACCAACTCACCTTTTCAAGGAACCAGCCAGCAGAGCCACCCTTGTTATTGTGCCCTATATTAATTTTCCTCAGTTTTCCCAGGTTTGGAGCATCGAGTGTGAACTTGTCTTCTGCTCCTTTCTCAAAGTTGTCGTTGTCATTGTCTAGTTTCCTCATACCTGAAGTGGGTGGGGGAGGGAAGTAAAAAAAAACAATTGAAAGAATAAATAAACAACRAAATAATAAAGAATTACTTCAAGGAGGACAGGGTTACTGACACGTGTGTTTGTAAGTGAAGGAATATTTAGGAATGTCACCACTGGATGAATCAAATATTCCCTAGATATCAGYTCTCTGCAACCAGGATTCAAGGCAAAGGCAGAGGACTTTCTATTCTAATAAAAAGGTACCTTTTCTCAAGCACACAAAAGACCAGGATTTCCATTCTAATGTCACAGTTACTTACAGCTCTCAGAGCTTTCAGAAATATATATCCAGATGGCTCCTAAATTTTTTCTTTTTTTTTATACCACCACATTTCCCTTTTATTTTCACTGCCTTTGAAAATCTCCAAACTGTTCAAGAAAGGCTTTGGTCACAAGCTGCAGATTCTGACATTTCAGGACACAGAACTCTTTGCTGTATCCGAGAGGAAGGATTTATTTTCAAATTAGGACCCGGCCAGGGCTGTTGGCTTTTCCCTGATCTCGCAGGGGTTTGCCTTTATGAGAAGTGTTAAAGCTGTGCTTGGTTGAAGCCGGTGCTGTGAGTGGGATGAAACCCACCCAGGGCACCAGGGCAGAGTCAGAGGTCAGTGAGAGCTCCTCCCTCTGACTCTCCATCCCTCCATCCCTCAGAGGGGATGAATCACTCTCCAGGGCTGTTATTTCTCTGTGTGGATGTGGCAGAGCACCCAGACACCCAGCTGAGGCTCAGACTCCTCCTTTGGGATGTCTGCAGTGAGATCAGATGGATCCCCCTGTAAAGCTCTGGAGGATTAATCAAGGGTGAGCCCTATCCACCAGGTTTTGTAATATTTTCAAGGACACTTGACATCATTATTTCTTGAATTTGACAGGATAGGTGCAGTGTAGAAGTTCCCTGGTTCCAAGAATCTCCAGGAATCTCCACCCACTTCTGTCCATGGCCCACGAACTTGGTTTGGGAACATCTTTTAATATTATTCAATTAATTTTATTTTTTATTAAAGTTTTTCCAGACCACTGTTGCAGCCTAATCGACATTTTAAAATGATCAAATAACTCTAAAAAATGCCTTTTAAGCTCAACTAATATAAACCTTGCTCAGATAATTTTCACAAGTGGCCAAGGAGGCTCAGGCATCACTTTGTCACAGAGAAGGGATGTCATTATCCATCCAGGGACCCAGAAAATGAGACACACAGCTCTCACTRCATTCACTGTTAATAAATATTACTGTTGGACCCTTCAGTGGTCTGGCACTCACTCCACTGCTTTCTCCTGGGGTGGCTTATGCTGCATTTTCCCAGAGTCTGGTTGTTTTAGTGACAGGTAAATTGAGCCATGCCCACACCCAGCCACAGCTGCTGCATTGCAGATGCATCTTCCAGGGGCTGTGGGTGTGAGGGCCCCCAGAGCTAACACCACCATTTGTTGTGCCTTTCACTCAGCCAAATTATTCTGCCTTTGCCAGATTGCCTCTGTGTGTGTGTGTGTGTGTGTATGTGTGTGTGTGTTGTTCAGATCACAGGCCTGCAGAGCAGGAGGAAATATTTCAGGAGATGATTTGCATTTGAATACCTGTGTCTCCTTTCTCACCGAAGATATTAATGAAGACGTCCGCATCTGTTCCGCTGCCGCTGAGTTCACCAGTAAAAACCCGGACCACGTATTTGTTGACTGCAAGGAGAGATTCACAAATCCCAATGCATTAATAACTCAACGGTTTGATGCAAAACATAACTTTGCAGRCCAATTCAGGCTGTGCTGATGCTGYCTTGAAAGCGTGGTCTGAACCGTGGATCTGGGTACAATGACCCCCTTTTGCCACGAGAGGAATGAAATCCATAGGCAGGACTCTGACACTGCCTATTGACTGCCCAGGGCAAGAGGACAGATCACTCAGCTCCTGGCCCTGGAACTGAAGAGTGAAAGAGAAGAGAAAGTGAAAATTTTGACTTGGATACAAAGGCATTAAATGAACTCAGCCCTACGGACCAGCTTTGCTTTTTCCAGATATCGATGAGTTACAGAGTCTGCCCAAACTCAGGCCTGACCCTTCTGATCCCAGATCTRTCCTAGAGCTATTTTGGTAGTTAATCTATACTAAGTATAAACTAAACAAGTATTTTGAGGAAATAATATCACAGTGATAGAACAAGGAGTCATGGATTCAAAATGAAAAAAAAAAGAAAAGAGAAATTTAGATTACATATTTCTATATTACATAGAAATTCTTTACTTGGAAGGTGAAAAGGGAYTGTCACAGGTTGCTCAGAATTGTCAATGCCCAACCTCTGGGCATGTGCAAGGCCAGGCTGGATGGAGCTTTGAGTAACCAAAACCGTGGGAAGGTGTCCCTGCCCATGGCAGGGAGAGGAACTGGATGAACCCAAAACGTTCTCCGATTCTCTGAAATGTCAGTCACACCACATGAAATAAAAATGTGGAGGTAGCCACCCTTTCTTAAAAACAAACAAACAAACAAACAAATCAATAAATCCAGTCTTTTTCATTTGATGAGGAAACAGGAGTAAAGCCCTGGAGCTGTGACACTGTGAAGGTGCATCATCTATGGCACCAAAACCCCACAAGTGAGGTGCACCATGGACATTTCACACATCATGTSAGTCAGTGAGTTTGAGAAGCAAGTTCTTCCCATGGGTCAGGGTGGGACTCACTTGGTTCCCAAGGACAGCAAAAGTGAGCTCAATTTCTTCTGAAACCAATGAAAAAACTCCCATAACATTCAGTGTGACTTTATTTGGGGACAAATATGAGCAACTTTCAAAATCTACCCCACAAGTTGCCTGACTAACTTGCTCCCCCAAGCACATGAGAGACACTTCGTGCCATATCTCCTGCAAAAAACGAGTGCTGGAGACAGGCAGCAGCACACCAAACAAAACTGATGAAAATTAATGTAAAGCTGCTACTGAGCAGTACATGATGTCATCCAAGCCCTCGACAGAGCTCCTGTTACCAAGCCCTGGGTAGCTGGTGCTRAAAGATCTGTGTTTTGTCACTTTTGTGTTTCTGAACCCCGGGCACACTGCTTCTGTGAAAGGATCAAAATTACAGGTCCCCTCACATGCAGACCCTTGGCAAAAATAAAACTTCTTGCGCCACAGAATCCTAAAATCATTAAGGCTGAAAGAGATCATCAGGTCCCACCATGAACCACAATCCTTGGTGTGCAGCTTCTTTTCCCTTTGGCAAGTGCCAAGTTAAGGGATGACCTTTCCTGGACTTCCCAGCCAGGATTCCCTCAGGAGCCATGGAACATCACCAGCACTGCCAGAACAGATCCCACACCTCCTCCACCATAATCAGTGCATATTAAAAGTTATTCTGAAAGACAGAAGATGCTTTGGCACACACAGTCCCGCTGAGGCAGAGGATGTGAGAGCAAACCCACGAGGAGCGGCTGTGGGGCCATCCCCTGAATGACAACGACGCTCTCAGCTCCCAGGGTGAGGCGTGCAAGGGCACAGCCCAAACAGGAGGGAAAATCACCTGTCACAGCTTAATGAATGTGCTGGGAAAAGGCTAAAAATCGAGCTGACATCCCCGGCGCCCCGGCGCAAAACATGCCACKGCAAATAAAATAATAATGATAAAACTGCAATAAATACTAAATAACAAGAAAGAGCRGAGCTGGGCTCAGATGAGGGAGAAAACACTTTAATGATTCACTTTAACTCTTTTGCTTCAGTTCATGGAGCTCTAATAATCTGCTAGAGATACACCAACACCAAAAGCGTTCATTTGCATTGCCCAGGGATGGGGATGGTGCAATTTACAGTTCCCACTTGGCCACTCAGCTGCTCTAGCTAAAATTGACCCATTGTACCTTGCGATCTTTAATTACAGACCACGTTTTTCAAGAAGCTTTGCCGCTTGCACCTCCTTTAGAATATTTAATTTGATGCCAGTGATTAATTTTCCACTTCGCTTTTCGGGAGCCTGAGGAACCTGATGGGATAACAGAATCGTCAAAAGGACAAGCTCCAGGGGCTGAACTTAGATTCCCCTTGCAGGATAAGGCCTTATACCTCTGAAATGTAGTCCAGAAGGATTTCTCAAAGCATGCAGAGCATCAAGGAAGACATACAGAGAAAAGTCCATGAAGAGCCTTAAGGAGCAGTGAACAAACACAAGGCAGGAAGGGCACCTTCTGCAGAAATACATCTGGCCAGCAAGGAGAACACTGGTGAAATTATTTTCCAGATCATKCACCTTTAAAGGTTTCTCAACATGGCTGCATCCCAAATCTCAGGTGCAGAATGACATCCTTTGACCTCCTGCTCAGGTCACTAAGGGCTCTGTACACTCACAGAGCTGCTGTCAGGGTCAGCACCAAGAGCCCTGTGTCAGGGCTGAGTCCTGAGCCCAGGATGGGCTGGTGGCAGCCACAGGGCTGTGGTGTATGGCATGTCCTGGCCTGGCTCTTTGCCGTGCTAATGTGTTTTCTGAAGGCAAAGCTCCTTCAAGAAGGTTAGAGTTCCTTGCCTTGGGTCAGAGCACATTTCTGCTTCACAAACTGTGCCTAGCCTGTGCTCATCACAGGTMTTTTCTTTAATTTTTTCCAACTTAGCAGCTCTGAAACTGGGCACTCAAACCTGTACCCATACCTGACCCTCAGGTCTGCATTCAGAACAATTTCAGCTCCTCTGTCTTCAGGAAACAAACCCTGAGCCACTCTGAATTTTTGCCAGCACTTTCTCCCTCTCTAAGCAATTTGACATTCAGCTGCAGCAAAGAGAGGAGCTCTTCATGCTGCTCAGGGGTCCTTCTGTGCTTCGTACATCAGCACATCTTACAGAGTGACATGGTGGATGAGCAATTTAAATAGAAAGGGATGCTGCCTCTTAAAAAGACAGTGAGGATTCAGCTGCTAAAAGCATGCAAGAAAAAGCTCTCATTGCAGCCAGGAAGAGATCTGCCATAAGTCAAGCACTCTTCATTTTGATCATGGGTGGATGTTGTTCCCTATTCTTTAAGCCCGTGGCAGAGGCATCTTTTAAAAAATACCCACTTGGCTTTTTTTTTTTWAAATCTCAATACATGGCTCTGACTTCATCTGTAAAACACAGATCAAGATGTTGCCTGGATATTTTTTTTTTTTTCCTGAATGCTTCTCCTAGCACTGAGAGCATGCAAAATGCTAATGTAAAAGCTGTGCCTCCACCGAGCAGTGCACAGGCTCACTGCAGCACAGGCACGGGGAGGGGAGCKTTCCTAGGAGCAAAATTAGCAGCTTCAGAAGCACGTACAGCAAGATGCCAAGAGCAGAACAGCTAACAAAAAACCAGTAGGAAGAGCAGTAGCTATTTTCTCTTGCCTTTCCACTTTCAAATTGCAGCACTCAAGTGTAAATGCCCTGTGCGGCTGCTGCACCTTCCTGGTCTCTATGGTTGTGTGCCTGCATTTGGGGACATTGCCAGGATGCCATCTCTGGGAAACAGTGGGGTGGCACTGATGTGACCCTTCTGCATTAATTTAGCAGACGAGTGACAGTCAATCAGCTTGTCTGCTGCTGRTTAACTCAGCCTCAGCTTTCAACAGCCAAGAGGAAAGGTTAATTTTGCACTGTGGGCTGGAGTCAGGCTCTCTCCCATGAGAGCCAAGGGGTTTATGTCTGAGAATGTGATGCACTCCTGACACTGCTCCTGGGGGATGGAGGAAATGGGGCTGCTGCTCTCCCACCCCCCTAACCCCAATAATCCCCATCCAGGCTGTCCCCACTGCCATCTCCATCCCAGGTGCAGCATTTACCCCAGAATATTTTCACCCAGACCCAACACCCCTGGGTGCTCCTGTGCAGCCTCTGTCCTCCCTCCAGCCACGGAAAATGCACGGAGGTATCTCAGCCAAATCCTTCAAGCTGCAGCTGACTGTCCAGCCGTGTGATATTCATCTGTTAATGTCATTTATTTAGCAATATGATATCACGGTCACTTGAASCACCGTAGGTTGGAACTGCCTAAGGAAATCTTGTGGCTGCTATTATTTGGGGCATTAGGTAGCRTGTTTACGCACAATCTGCCGAGTTTCCAGCAGCAGGAGCGTGAGGTTTGTGCAGGAAAGCAGAGCTGACTGTGCTTCATTACCTGGGGTTATTACCTCCTGCAGGGCGCAGTGAATTCCCAGCCGTGCCTGACCCACCATGGGGCAGGGCAGCAGCATCCAATATCTGAGAAATGTCACAGCCCTCACAGGCAAAGCACAGGGGGTTAAAAGGAAGGAGCTGAGCCGTAGGCTGCCATGGATTCGTCTCATAAGATGACTCTCAGCAATYATCCTTCTGTTTTCACAGCGCTTCYGAGAGTGGCAGGGCTTGAGATCCATCCTGTGCTGCTCAGCACTGAGCGGGCAGACTGGGGAAGGGGCTGAGGGTGGATAGGSGAGAGGCACTGCTACTCTCTGAATTGCTGCTGGAAATGAAATGAAATACTTCTGTAGTTAGCATGAAAATAATTGTTGCTAGAGGGAGAGGCAGGGGCTGGACCTGCAGACAAGGTACAATTTCAGCCTGAGTCTGCCACAGMCTCACACGAGCTCAGGACGTGGTTTAATGTCCACATGCCTTGGTTCCTGCCTGTCAGATGGAGTCAGTCACTCCAGCCCACCAGGAGCTGTCTGACAAAACCTCCTCTTGATGGAAAGGACTGACCTGTCACAGTGGAAACTCCTTTATACCACTGCTGACAGCATGTTCCTCAGTGACAGTTCTTGGTCAGAGCATCCTTAAAGTGTCAGACAGCCTGTGGCTGGGGCTCAGAGCTGGCCTCCCAATGCACTTGATTCACAGCAAACATCTGAATTTATTTCTTGTTTGTCCTGGCAGAGAGCTCATCCCACCAGGATAAAACCACCTTTTCCTAGATCATCTCCTGGTGACCTTCTGGTTGAGGTGTCCTGCTGCTCCTGTGCATCCCCCACCTGAGTCTCTGCAAATGCTGCTGAGATGAAAACCCACCCAGCTGAACCATTAAATCTCCCTGTGACAGAGTAGCAGGAGCCCTAGACACAGCTACCCAGAGCAAAATATAATTAGAGCCTAAAGCAACCCCGGTAAAAGCAGAGGGGCTCTGCTGAGCTCACCARCAGCCAGCTCTGTCTCAAAATTGTGTCCTGCTCTTGCACAAAGCAATGGCATGCAGATAAAGAAGACTTTTTTTTTTGCATTGAATTCAAAGGGTTGGTTTAGGGCTCAAAAATAATTAATCTCTTTCAAGGGTAATTGACAGCTACCTTTATTAATGAACTGTTCCTTCAGAGGTGGGGAACAGCTCCTTAACCAAGGGTTCAGAYTGGAAATGCAGATTACAAGCACACCTGGAGCATGGGGTGCTGGAGAAGAAGGAGTTTTGCACTGGACAGAGCATTGATGTGTCTGAAAATGTTGCTGCTCATTGCAAGGGTTTAGACTAGATGACCTCTAAAAACCCCTTCTATCCCAAAACATTCTGTGATCCCATGGCTTTTGGCTGTGAGCACCTCTGCCTGTTTTAGCAGGGGAGGAATGCTGAAGAGGTGGCTTTGGGGTTCCTGTCACTGGAGGCGAGGCTGGCTGGACTCTGATTCTGCATTTCTTCAACCTCACAAGAGCTCCCTAAAAGYGTGCTTTTCAGAGGTAATATTGGTGCTACTCAAGGAAGCCCAGCACTGGGAAAAAGGAAAGGGTTCAGGGAGAGTCTGGACAGTGCTCTGAGGCACAGGGTGGGATTCTTGGGGCAGGGCCAGGGTTTGGCCTCGGTGCTCCTTGGTGGTCTATGTTTGTACTCGGGATATTCTGTGAGTCCAGGAGCTCTGTTGAACATTGCATCACCCTCAGTCCCTGCCTTGTGCCCCTCCTGCAATGAACTCAGCCCTCAGCCTCTCAGCCTCTCCAGATACCCCAAGATTCACCTCCCTTTCCCGTGGCTCTTACAGGAAACCAAAGCATGCAGCACAACAGTTAATGTATTAGGATTCAGCCCGGATCATCCCTCTGCAGGGCCTGTGAGAGGCAATCTACCACATGCAGGAGGCTTTGCTTGTAGGATATGATAAACTGATGTTCCTACTGTGACTTCAAAGCGATGATGACTTTTTGAAGTGAGCTTTAAACGACCTTGCTCAGGAGACAATGGAGGTTTAGCTGCAGAAGCATGGAGCTTAGCACGGGGCAGTGCACCTTGTGACAGCGGTGCAGAAATCCTTGTTCATCTAATTCTCCAAGATTTATCATTACTTTTCATTAGTTCAGCCCTAGGGTGGGAGCCCATT
>NW_026623317.1:1711339-1724959 GCF_030028575.1 Malurus melanocephalus
GAGGCAGATATTTCACAAAAGAAATATCGGTTTTCTGCTTTCACCAGATCTGTTATTATCAAAATTGAAGAAATCGTTGAAAATATCCTCTTGGGTTAAACACTTTTGCTCAGAAATAAGAGYGAAATTATTTTTACAATATTGCCAAGTCATATTGTTAGCTCTGTACTTCAGTCTTGCTTTGAATAAATCAATTTTTTAAAAAAGTTACTTTATTTCAAAATTGATAGCTGAATTAACTTCCAAAAATAGACATAATTAGTCAAAATTATCACACATCTTCAAAAACATGCTGTACTATCTKTTTTGTGTTGGGTACACAGTGATCTATACATCAGCCACACACTCTTGCCTGTCTAAAATTTTTTCTTTCTATGTGAATTACAAATCTCTACTTCTATTCCATTTCACATTTTTCATTGTGCRTTCCTTGTGGTTTGCAACTCAACAGTTTTTCTTTTTTATTTCTGCATTTCCATTTTTCATTCGTTTTACCCATCTTTAGATAACAAAAACAGCAGGCAAAAGAAAATACATGACAAGTAAAATGTCCATAGCTGCCTCATTTTGGKCACAGTGACATAAATTGGGCAAAGTTTGCAGGGAGAGTAAAGTCCTTGTTAGACCAAAGGAAGTATTTTTGACCAAAACCAAAAGACATTTCTGGGGACTCAGTATGCCACATACTGACAGAATGACCATTTTTTTTCCCCAGTGTTATAAACAGGGTGATGGAAGATATTTCTTCTTCTACAAACCCTATTTATTGAAAGTTTCAGCATGCAATAARGCCTCATCCTGAAGACAGAGGGTTCCCACCATGACTCAGAAGCAAACAACTCGTATGTATTTCATAAATGTATTTATCTGCATTTTCCTGTGCTGATTATACACTTCCAGCTTTCRGAGTAAATAAAGATGAATTTTGATGAGAAGGTAGCATGTATTAATATTTCATTACCTCTTCCTCACTTCTGCCTCCTTAGAAATAATATTCATTCACTTTTCCAATCGTTAAAATTTCCAAAAGTGTGAAATTGTTTGACCTCATTTTAAAACTCAACCCAGGGRAATCCAAGGRTCATTTGGGTTTGAAAAACTCTCCRAGACCATTGAATCCAACMATTCCCCAAGCACTGCCCAGGCTACCATTGACCCACGTCCCCAAGTGCCACATTCACRCAGYTTTTAAACCCCTCCRTGTATCAGCCCCAAATCAGGCCAGAACTGGCACAACCAATGGTTTTTCCATTCAAAACTGGTTCTTGTCTCAGCAAAGCAGAAATTTCATGTCTGACGAAAAAAAACCTCACCCCTAGATAAAAAACAGCTATAAAAGATCTCATCTTGTGGTTCTTTTTTAATATAACAGCAAATATAAACCAGAAAAATAATAGGTGATCAATTTCTGACACTTTTAAGTATGGAAAAATTAAACACAACTCAACTGTATTGGACTCTCCCATCCTCAAGGTCAGGGAGTACCACACCAGTGTGCTCCTCCCATTCTTTATTAACAGACCAAATAAGACTAAACTTTACCCAGAAAAAGCAGAGARTGAACAAGCGCTGCAGTTTGATGTCACACATGCAGTTCTGTCCTATTGGGAATACACAGCCTTGAAAGAGTTTGACATGAGCTGCTGTCCCATGCACCTTTATAACCCATCATGTCCAATCCTAAACAATTTCAGGGTGGCCAGAAAGCCAGATGGAAATCAGTCCTTGGCTCTCARCTGCAACAGGCAGGTTGCAAAGACTCGACCAAAATTTGACAGGTTAGCATAAGAAAAAATTGCACAGGAGACTGAATTAATTTTCAGCGCTCTGTGCTCTTGAGCATGGTTTTAAGGACCAGGTGAGTGAACATCCCCTTTGCAAATGAAAAATTCTGCTTTCTCAGAGTAAAGAATGTGCAGAGAACTGTTTGATGAGCAGGAGGTTCCAAGGGAAATCAAGAACAGCCAATATGTGTCTCCCTTGCTCTGAGCACGACTGGAGGTTACACTGCACAGAGCCCAGACTAACCTGAGCAGCTGAATACACTTAACTGCCTGTAGTCAGCCCCAGGGAAAAGAAATTTATTGCTGGATAAACACCAAATCATCTAACCTGACCAAACCTCAGCTTCTTTTGTCAATCTGGACAAAACTTAGCCTTGCAAATATATTTTTGTATTGTCTTGAGAATCTCTGATACTCCCACCTGAAGAGCTAACCTCAGGGCTCYCTGATTCCCAGCCAAGTGATAAAAAGCTGTACCCATCACACGCAGGGATGGAGAAAAGCACAGCCTTATTGTCCCACCTGCAGGGATGCAGCCACCAGGGAAAGGACAGCAAGGTCCAGGCAAATGGGAGTCACTATGGGTTGGGGGACATGAGTCTCTGTCCACTGAGTGGTACAAACAATTCATGACCACTCTGCAAGTGTCAAACAACGGGCTGGGAGCATCAGTTTCTGGAACAAGACTCCATATGTAGGGCAGGGGTGGAGTCCCCATCCCTGGAGGGGTTTAAATGCCATGTGGCACATAGGGACATGGGTCAGTGGTGGCCTTGGCAGTGCTGGTGGAAGAGCTGGATCAGTGATCTTGGAGGGCTTTTCCAGCCTAAACAATCCTGTGATTCTGTGAACTGACTCCTGAATCTCATGTCCTTCTACACCTCGGTTGGGTCAGCAGATCTTCCAGTGCAGCTGCAGGCTGTTGTGAGCGCTCTCCTCCCCCACCACTTTGGCAGGACATCAGACACCCTCAGAGCCATCCAAAACCGGCAGCACTCAAAGGAAAAACAGTGTCTGGCTGCAGCTTTGAGCCGCTCCTTTGCACAAAGGCTCAGCCACAGTCACACAATCCTAACTCTCCATAAACTCAAGTGAAGCAGCATAAAGCTCAACAATAGCCCTCCCTTGTAATTAATACCTGTAGTGTAAATTAATCCAGGCTGCCAGTAGAAGCTGCTGGGTAAATAAGAATCTGTGACACTATCCCTGTCAAAGGCCCATGGGCATACGATGCCATGGATGTGAATGCAGGGAATAGAGGATTATTCAAGCGGGAACACTTAAAATGTAACCTGTTCTCCTTGAGAAATGTGTGGAACCTGACAGGAGGCATTTTATTCGGGTAACTAAATGCAATCACTCAGGTGTCTGCAATTGCTAAGTGCTGTTGCTATCCTTGGTAGCTCTATTTGGATCCTGAAAAGTACTCTACTTTTGTTTTTTGAGTGTGTGTCCATTTTTTCCACTATATGTTGACTGTTTTTTGCCACGTGTTCTGTCCTGCATTTTTAATAATTCCTTCYCCCTCCCTTTAAATTAATCTCTTCAAAGCTCACAGGTTACAGGAATTCTCTGTCTGGTCTGTGTTCCTCATCAACAAAGAGACTGAGTCTGCCCATAGCTTAGTCAGTTTTGGTATAAGCACCAACAGCTCCCTTTCAAACAGGCTTCAGGTGCCTCTTCAATGAATCAAAAATATGACAAAGGCTTCGTTTTTGTCAATTCCACATCCATCCCACACAAAGCACAGAGAAGGTCCCAGCAGTGACCTGCAGTACAAAAGAGGAAGGTAAATCCTCATGACAAAGATGGGAAAACTCTCTGGGAGAAGATCAAAAGCTGAAGGTGCTGCAGGAGATGGAACATGGAAGAAACTTGTTTGATTACCTCCAAAAACATTCCCGACTGTGACAGCGRATGGAGCATGAAAGCAAAGCACGAAGATAAGTTCGGCAACAACAGTGTCTGAGTGGTTCATAAAGAAAAACTAAAAAAAAAACCAAAGGGATTGAAGATGTGATTGAAAAGACATAAACAGAAAGGAAAAGAATATGGCACTGAACACTGCTAATGACAATACAGACTTAGGAGAGAATTACTAATCTTTCCTTACATAARCTTACATATTTTTTTGTTGTCCAGGGGCCTAAGAAATATTAATACTSAAAGAGTAAACACTATTAATTACTATTTAATCCATTGGAAAGGAAAAAGAAAACCCAATCAAATTCAGGGCAAATAACTTGTATGTACAAAAAACACCCCCTACCCTACCGCAATCTCATTTCAGACCTTTACGTATCCGGAGGGAGGCAAATTAATTCAGATACATTTACATTCGCAGCTGACRGTTCACCACAGCAGTCTGGGGATGTTTATCTTTCATTAATTATGGTTCAAGAGGAACTGCAACCTGAGATAGCTGAGCTAACCCTCTCCTCTTACAGCTCCAGACCTGGCACCTGGAAGGCRTCCAAGCCTTCACCCATGGCTCTGGCCTCATCCCAGCTCCGTGCGGGCGGCAGAGCCCAGCCTGTGCTGCTCCAGAGCGGGGGTTTATCTCTCAGAAAGGTGCTGAGAGCTGAGGCATTTCTGACAAACGCCTGACTAAATCTCTCTGTCACACACGGGAGATGATCTTACTCATATTTATCCTGGGCCAAGCACGTGGAGAGCAGTTCATCCACGACCCGGAGCTGCCTCTCCGGAAGAGCGAGCGCACAGGACTGGCTGTTCTGCTTGTGAAATGTAAATTCCATTGGAGCTGCACTCTCCTGTACCAGCTGAGGGTTTAGCCCACGAGTCCTTTCCTGCTGTGAGACAGGTGTTGAGCAGGATGGAGGAAATCRCACACATTCCCTTGAATCATCTCTCCCGGGCAGGGGCAATATTAAATTCTGATAAGGTGTTGTGTCTTTTAAAGATCTATTAAGATTGAAAGGTTGACTTACTCCTCAAGGGAACCTCTCCTTAATTGTACAYTGCTTTGACTCATGCACTGCCTTCTCCAGAGCCCTCCTGCCCCTTGAGYGCCCTCAGATTCTCCATTTCACAAATTGATTTGGATTAAAATAGCAGCAGGATACCTCAGCACACACAGCTCCAGTGGTAGCTGGGTGGGTTTTCAGCAGATAACATCTCTAAACATTATCTCACTCCCTTGTGGCTGCCACCCTGGGGATGCCTGCATTTTTAAAATGATTTAAAATTATTATTTAAAATGAAATACCATTTCTTGTCAATTGATAYTATTTGTGCATGCTAGCTCACATGCAGTATCCTTTAATCCTTACATCTTCAACATACCAAAGATCTTTTAGGTGGTTGTATCTCAGTAGTGCAGAATTACTCAACAGTTCTGGGTCAGTTTAGTGTATTCTTTCACTGTTAACATGACCTCAATAAAAATAAAAGCACTTTGCCCTTCTCGATATCTGTCAATGCTSACAGCACTGYTTAGGGYTGGCAATAAATCSATTTTACCAAAAAAATTGCTCCTARGTGGTAATGTCAGCAACATTATTGYAAGACATCTACTAATTATYCTCAATAAGATTCAGTACWAGCAAAACCACAAGTTTTCTCTTTTTACCACCAAACCGTACACCTCTCTTTCCCCTCGGACGTGTGGCTGGTGGTGTTCACTTCCTTGCCCAAAATTCAGGTCCCAGAAAGGAGCAGAGCCCTGGTGAGCCTGTCAGGAAGACACAGCTCTGTCTCCTCATCAGCACTGGCAGATGGAGYGCTGACATCCCACCTGAGGCTGCTTTTCTGGCTCCTCTTTCCCACCTGATCGCCTTCCCACTCACGGGAYGTGCAGCACACACGGCAGGGACTGCACGCTATGAGCACATCTGAGAGCACGTGTCTGGTGTGCAAGCTGTCCTGGCTCCGTTTCAACATCATTAGCTTCAAACCACGCTGAAAAAACACGCACCAGCTCAACGTGGGCATCGTACACATGCACAGAGCAAAAACGGCGTGCAGCCACAGCAAGGGGGTTGGATTCTTGGTGGAAATTTCCTGCAGGACAGCTCCAGAGCCTGAAAACATTTAACTTTATGCACMRGASTTTGGGCAGCACTCAGGGCTATCAGCTGCATCTGCCAGGRTAGGAGGCCTCTCATCTGCATGTAGCCATTCAATCCAATTTAATGTTGTTATCACGGATCCCCTGGTACTTGATGAGCAAGAGGAGCTGCTCCAAACAGTGATTTATCCCACCCTGAGATGTCAGATCTAACACTGGAAGAAGAAATCACCCTCTGGGGACATCTTGCATCTTCCTATATCTCTCTCCGCTGACTATAAAGAAAACTTAAATTAGCTTAGACTGCGCAATTACTTTTTATATGATGAGATCATCTCAAAGCAACCCTGTCCTTTTTTTACAAGGCACCAGAAAGCCAAGAAGTTTTTTTTTTTTTTTCTGGAAAATCCTTACTTTTGGGGACATCCATGGGATTCAGGCTGCCGATGAGGTCTCTGACATACAGTCCATCCCCATCCTCCTTGCTCAGCCAGTTGTTGCAGGGGAAGTAGAAGCGGAGGTGAGGTCTGTTCATGTCCGTCACAATCACGCGGTCCAGGAACCATCCCGCGTTCAGCCCGGTATTGTCGTGCTCGATCCTGCCGGAAGAACAGCCCTGGTTTGGTGTTCTGGTTATGACTGGCTGCTAACACCGTAATTTTGTGGAATTTTGTGGAATTTTGTGGAATTTTGTGGAATTTTGTGGAATATCATATACCAGGCCAGGCTGGAGCAACCATACGCAAAAACCAGCTTATGGCTGTGTATCCAAAGAGTTTCACAGAACTTACGGGCTTTTGCAGGGTAGGTTAAAAATACCAGCCTTCCATATGGGCAGAGAYCACAGGTGACTCTGTGAATCTGTGATCTGCAAGGTGATGCACACAAACGTACACAAACCTCCACGTTCATTCAACATATGCATTCATTCACCTTGCGATGCACATCTGAAACWCGAGGGACTCACTTCCCACCCGGTGCCCCTCCTTCTCTATTCTCCCTTTACATTGTTTTAACCACCTCTTCCCGGCTTTCTTTGTACTACTTGCTAATTTTAAATTTTATACCAGTCAGTCAGAAGGTGGTTAAACATAATAATTATCATTTACATTACACTAAGTTAGTAAAAGCAGATAGCAAACCCCATTTACCTCCACCRGGACATAAAAACAGTCCTAAACGTCTTTCCCCATGATAGCATRTGACAGAAATACAATTCTTGGTGGGGAGCACAGATACTCATAAGCAATACCGCAGGTGATTTCACACTTCAGTTCAAATCTTCGGCAGTAAACAAGCTTTTACCACCCCTTAACTTCGCCTTGATGGGAGCACGTTAAGAAATAATGAATAAAACATGGCAGTGCTTAAACCTCTACAGCCTGTCATCCGATTAGCGCCTCACGGAGCAGGTGCTGTGGCAGCAGCGCTGTGCAGGTACCTTATTTTCCTTATTTGTCCGACGTTATTGGTTTTCACTCGGAACACATCTGTTTTGCTCCTCTCAAAGGCCGTGCTGCTCCTGCAACGCACATGCATCAGAAAGGGTGGTRAGAAACCAGCAGCCCTGACAGCAAACACGCCAGTGCTAGCGTTTCAGGAAAAAAGAACTGTCATTCCCAACGCTGAAAGACCTAATTTTCAATGCCCTCTCCCCCTGGCAAGTTCTGGATGCTCTAAGTACTGACATTTCGCAGAGTTTTCCCCTTCTCAGGCTCCAAGAGTTCTTCCAGAGGTAGAAGGTTTTTTTGGGGAAATGCAATATGCTTTCTGTCTCAGAGTCCTGCTCCCAGACTTGTCCTCTCTGTCATCCTACCCTCCAGGCACCAAGCAGACCCGCTCTTGGTGATGGAGCAAAGGGGATCCACAGCCCAGCAAGTTCCCTGTGTGGCCACAGATCTGCCCAGAGCTCAGCCAGAGATAAAAGCATCCAACCACACCCAGATTTCCAGACCTGTCTCCCACCGCTTTATTTAACAACTACTGAATCTTGTTTTGATGCTTTCTCCTACACTCTGCACCCCTTTATTCCAAGTAAAACAATTGTGGGAAGGAAGTGCTTTTGACTTTTTTGGTGAAGCGTTTAAGTGTGCGGTTTGTATTCACAGGTGCAAGTGCAAAAGCAATATAAAGTCTATTGGCCCAGGTCAGGGAATGTGGGGATTTAATTCCCAGTTCTGCCTCTAGCCCGGGGTGTGATCCTTGGCAAGCACCTCCGTCCTTTCCCCAGCTCGTTTTTTCGAGGAAAACGCTATGAATAACATCAAGGCAAAGCTCCGAGGACTCAGCAGCCTCTCCCACCTGCCCTCCCCGCCGGGCCCCCATTTCCCCTGGGCAGCTGAGCACGGCTACGGATGATTAAACCCAGCAAAATCCAACATTCGTATTAAAACGAACGAGAAACCGCAGCGGTCGGGCGGCGCAAAGCCGCAGTGAGGAGCGGGATGTTAATGAATATTAATAACTCCAGCGAAGGGCTCGGCTGCGCTCTTCCCCACCCCAGAAAGGACCTGCATGTGCCTCGCTCACAGGTTGGTGTTGTGCTAAACCCAGCCCAGCCTTCCTCCTCCTCCTCCTCCACCCTGCACCCGGGATGAGCCCCGGTGTGCGAGGAGGATGCTAAAATGGTTAACCTTGCCGCCGAGGCGAGAGACAATTAAAGCCGGCTCAGCCTCCCCCAACGTGCCGGAGAGAAGGCAGCCCGAGAGTGCGAGGCAATTAGTCTGTCAGGCTTGAATGAGCATCGTAATGACAGCAGCTCTTCCCCGCATTGGCTCGGAGATCGATGCCGTGCTGCAGACTGCTACCGAGATGGCATCCGAGTATTAAGTGAGAATAATCAGCCCAAAGCTCTCCGTCCCAGGGCTGGACTTTCTTACTGCTGGGATGGATGCTGGGGGGCGAACTCCTTCTGGAGGGCAGCTCAAAGTGCCCACTGAGCAGATGCTGAGTGCATCCCAAAATAGCTCGGGGAAGCGTTGGGAARCGTGGCATAGTCCAGGAGTCAAACCCCTGGGAGCTCTCTCTGTCGAAAGGTAGGAAGAGTTTTGACAAGTCTCTTCCCTTGAGACGGATCTGCAGCATCAACAGCACCGGGGAAAGAAAAATCCAGCCCTTCCTTCTGGCTCTGCTGACTGCGTGGGGAGAGAGTGAGTGAGGGAATATCCCACACTGAATGGCTACAGTGAAATTTAGCCTAAAAAAAAAAAAAAAAAAAAAAAAGCAAGAGTGAAAGAAAAGGAGAAATTACATCTGGGCTGTGTCGTGGTCTGGTCCAGGCTAGGACTAGGATTAAACATTCGCAGCCAGATTACCATAAGGAACTTGTTGCACCAAACAATGAAGCACACTGGCTTGCACAGCCCTAGTGACAARTAAAGCAGGAAAAATATGACTTGGAAATTGCAGCACTAAATTTCCAATGTTCAGGCTTGACTGTGTTCAAACCCAGGGACCTCAGACCACAAGTTTAGTCTAAGGATCTGCTGAATTTCACTAGAGCCCTGTCATTAACCTGAAATAACAGGTCAGGGCAACTCCAGAARTATGTTCCAGTTGGATATTTTTATTTGACATATTTGATTTGCTTTAGCAACTCTATTTTTCTATATTCTATGACAGCATTTTCCCCAATTACTTTGTAAGAAACATCCAAGGACCTTCATCAAAGACTAGTATATGAAATTCTTACTCTTTTTTTTTTTTGTATCTGAAGCTGTTTTCAGATCCTTTCAGTTGAGTAATTGCCTGCAGGCTGCGCTGCTTGCGGTTCTGCAAATGTACAATCATTCAGAACACTTTGTCCCCTGGTTGGGTAAGTGGTGCTGCTAAGAGTCATGGCAAGAACTGGTACACATTCGAGTGTAGCATTTATAAATCCCTGCATTCATCTCCTCTGAAGGCCATGGGCACAGACAGCAGAGCCAGTGCCCTGAGGGTTTTGCTCCTTCTTGGTGCACTGACAAGAAGWAAGCCTCAGTGATGCAGGTTTATATGAAAAAGTACAGAAAATAAACATTTGTGCTAGTAATTTCTTTTTTTTTTTGCTAGTAATTTCTTTTTCTTTTTAACGAAGGTGAATTAAAAATAATTGATCCCACCACCTAAATGAAAGTCACATTTGAAATGGAAATTTTGAATGTTTGTAGATAGCAGTCTTCACTTTTGATCAGCTAACAGCTCCCTTGTCACCCTTGAGTTCTTAGGAACAGAGAGAAAACCTGGGTACTGATCACAGCAGAGGCATAAAAATAATGACCTTCAGCAGTGATGGAGTAACCTAAACCAATTTAGCTTTGAATCCCTGCTTAAGAATCATTTAAATTGCCTTTCCATTAGGTCTTTTACCTGAAAATGCCTCATACACAGCAAAAGCGCCATGGATTAAGGGCTGCACAGAAGCACAAAGCGTTGTTCTGGATGTCAGTTCAAACAAAATTTTAAAAATGCTCCATTAAACCATGAGRGTCAGTTCTTGGTTGCATCTCCCTGAAATGCTGCCCACAGGTTCTGCCTGCTCCTGCCACTGGTGTTTAGCAGCAGATGAGGAGCTGGGTATTGGGGATGATTTTGGAAGGTCACACAGCACAAACCATCCAAAATCCTGCCACTCTCTAGGGAAAAATAATTCCTGCTTGGTTCACCTGCTGGGCAAACCAACACTGCAGATGGGCAGTGTGGAATATCATGGAATCACAGAATCATTTGGGTTGGAAAAGCCCTCCAAGGACATCAAATCCAACGCTTCYCCCATCACTGCCAAKGCCATCACTGACCCATGTCCCCAGGTGCCACATTCACACAGTCTTTAAACTCCTCCAGGGATGGGCAGCTGTGCCAGGGTTGGATCAGCCCTTTCCATGAAGGAATTTTCCCCAATGTCCCCCCTGCCTCTCCCCAGCCCATCCTGAGGCCGTTCCCTCTCCTCCTGTCCCTGTTCCTGGAGCAGAGCCCGACCCCCCCGGCTGTCCCCTCCTGTCAGGGAGTTGTGCAGAGCCACAAGGTCCCCCCAGAGCCTCCTTTGCTCCAGGCTGAGCCCCTTTCCCAGCTCCCTCAGCCGCTCCTGGGGCTCCAGACCCTTCCCCAGCTCCGTTCTCTGCCCTGGACACGCTCCAGCCCCTCAATGTCCCTCCTGTCCTGAGGGGCCCAGAGCTGTCCCCAGAATTCAAGGGCTGTCAGAGCTGAATGAGAGGCAGAGGAAGGAAAAGAAATTTCTTCTCTAAAACACACAAGCAATCCTGCTCTGTCCCCKTATATTTGCAATTGCTATAATGTGCTCTCTCCACACCTTTTTTTCATGTAGGATTTCCTCTTCCACCCCTCAGCCAGCATCCCCTGTAAAGGTGCCATRGAAAGGTGGCGGGGATGAGCACTGGTCTATCCCTGCTGTTTTCCTGGCTTGACAGCACGGGCAGCTTTCCTCATCCTCAGGCTGTCCAACACACATTTTATGCTGTGTCAATCTGTGTTATCAGGCCTCYGGCTCAGATGGCATCTTGCCAGAAGATGCAAAAAGTATCGGAAAAACGCTGACAATGTGTTGGCCTCATCCCTCTGCCCCTCCCCACACATTCCCTATCGATCACTCCTGGAGAGAGGACACTGTCCTGTACAAACTAACAAACAGCCTAACTAAAAAAAAAAAAAAACAAACCAAAAAAAACAAAAACCAAACCCATATGTTCAAACCGTATTTACTCTTCGCGCAGAGCTCCAATCGCAGCATCATTAACCTCCTCCTTGGAGCAGCAAATACTCCACGGAGTTTGGTCTGCAAATATTTAGCCAAGACTGCTGTCATGAAGCTGACAGCATCAGTCAGCGGGCGGCTGGGAATGCCACGTGAGGCAGCATACRTCCAAAACCACTCCAGATGGAAAAGAATCCGGCAGGAGAGCTCAGCCACTGTCAGTGCCTCTGTACCAAGGACATTATCGATCAGCAGAATGAATCCTGCTCAAGCAGGCACGAAAAAAATGGTGAAAAAACAGTCCCCCTTGAAAGAGTTTAATTGGATGAGATAAATTGCTCAGGGCTGTAGCAGCGTGATGACACCTGGGAGCCAAACTCCAGCCCAAAATCCTGGGAGGCTGAATTCACCCCAAAACTTTACAGAGTGCCACCCTGGAACAGACTCTGCCTTATCCATAAGCATTCCAGGTACAGATTCAGACAGYCTTAATTGCAGACATTGAGTAAGTGCTCCTTCACTTTGTACTGCACGGAGCAGCATCATCTTAGAATCAGTTTTTCATCTTTGGTGGTGTGATTTGCATAAACAAAATAAAGCACTGGTGTTTAATTTAGATAATCTTAGCTACGCTTTATCATAAAATCATTGAATCATAGAATGTCTCCTGGTTTGGAAAGGACTTTAAAGATAATTTYTTTCCAACYCTACTGCCGTGGGTGGGGATGTCTTTGTTATCTGCAGTTTGGCTGTTATTTTCTGGARAAACTGTACACAAAGCAAACAGTGCCACCAATAACAGTGTAAAGGTTGCTCCGTATTTCCCAGTATTAAATTGCATTTTTAATTGTATTCACTTTGCCAGATCTGGRGGTAAATTTTATTCTGTTGGAAATTTTCATCCCCTTCCCATGGAGGAATATTTTTAAATTTATGATGAGAATGAGCTCAGGCATTTTTAAGACTGACATTAATGAGTTGGGATAGGGGAAGGATTTTGAGCAAGGCAGAATGGTTCAGCTTCTTCCAGGAAGACACTTACTCTCATCCCAAGGGGAAAACTGGCCAGGTTTTACAGTCTGAAAAATGCTGCTGACACTTKATCAGCAGGGACCTGGGTCTAGCAGCTGAATTCCCTTAAAAGTCTGGCTATTTTAAGCAAAATCCTGTTTTTCTCTCTAAGGGTTGACCTTCCTTGTAGTTGTGCCACCAGCTGCCAGTGGATTATAATTTATACATACAACAATTCCACCCTCTCTTATATTTAGGTTGTTTAACACCTTGGTCTAAGCACCCTCTCAGGTATTTTGTTCCTGAATTACTGAACATAGGCTGGCTAATAAGGCTGAGCAAGAGAGACGAAAAAAAAGAAAATCCCACTTAGTTTATTTTTCGGAAGTGAATACGAACTCCAAAATGTGCTGTTACTTAACGCCGTCCCAGATCATTAAGTCTTCAGAGCGCACTGAAAGTGCTGCAGATTTGTACAGACATAAATCAGAGCACAGTTAGATCCATAAACAGCTGTAAAATGGGAAACATCCCGGGGCATTGAAGGAAAAGGATCACAGCTCGTGTCTGAAGCAGCACTTCGGCAGCAATGTGAGAATCCTTCCCCCTCTGCGCTCGGGGCTCCTTTGTTTCCTAACCTGAGCCGCCCTTTCTGCACCAACTTCCCTGGAATCKAACCCTTCTTAACTTATTGTATGAACTGCTCAAGTAAATAAACTCTCTTTCCTGTGTTTATCTATTTATTCCAGGGCAGTTTAACAACAGAATCAGATCTTCTGTGACTGGGTGTGGTTTAACTGTATTAGAGCTAAAAACATTWCCATCCTCTACAGACTGTGCTATAGATACTCTGCAATTCATGTATATCTGCTGGCATGAGGAACAGGAAAAACTCTGTACAGCCACCCAAGACCAGGTAGAAGTGGCTGCCAATTAATTGTCTTCAGCATCAGAAACCAAAATAAAAACCAAAAACCTCTGTGTTGTCCTCAAATTCAGTAAGAGGCCAGCTGTCACCACTTATTTCATCTTTCTTCCAGGTTGCCATAGCTGCTAAATCTTGTTTTAACTCTTTCTTCTTTTTTTTTTTTTTTTTTTTTTTTTTT
>NW_026623317.1:1725009-1742050 GCF_030028575.1 Malurus melanocephalus
TTTTTTTATTTTTTCCCTCAAAGGAAAACCCTCAAAGGAAAACCCTCTCCATAAATATTATTTGCAGCTCTCTCCACCTGGACCAAGCAAGCCTGACACTGGAATGTTACACCAGCAAGGAATACACAGAATTTGAAAAAACATTGTTAATGTGCTGGCCCTCCCAGCTGAGTGTTGCACTTTTTCCCCAGCCTCAGCCAGGTGGGAAGTGCAGGAACATGGAGAAATAAAATATTGTGGTGGATCAGCACCCTTTGGTCAGTGCTGGACCACAGAGRACCAATTCACCCCTGTGAAAAAGCCTTGACAATCGTCAAAATRCCACCAAACAAAGCCTTGGTGTCCACCCATGTGTCTGTGATGGAGCCAGTGGAAAGAACCTCTGTGGCAGTGATTTTAGCTTCTGGCTGAGCTCTATCTGGTGTAGGTTGGCAGATGGGGAACTGAARAGTTGTGTGAGCTGGGTTTTGATGGGGTTTTTGCCAAGAGCTGCTGGGCCCAAGCAGCAATTTGCCAGCACCCACCCACCACATCCAGCACCAGTGATGCTGTCCCCCAAAACTGACAGGGACTGCAAAGGAGGGGTCATTCCAGACCTTCTCAGGCCCTCAGTTGTACTCGACTAAATCTCCTTTCCTAAATAAATCACAGAATCATAGAATAGTTTGGKTTCTAAGGGACCTTGAAGTTCGTTTCATCCCAYCCCYGCCAYGGCAGGGACACCTTCCACTACCCCAGGTTGTTCCAAGTCCTGTCCAAATGGCCTTGGACGCTTCCAGGGATGGGGCAACTTCTTTGGGCACCCCATGTCAGTACCTCACCATCCCCATAGCCAGGAATTTCTCTCTAGTACCCCATCTAACCCAGCCCTCTGACAATTTTAAGCAATTCCCCCTTGTCCTGCCGCTCCTTGCCCTTTCTTGTAGCCTCTCTTTTGGAAYTCATCTCTTGGCTCAGATTTTGAGYGCTGCCACCTCCAGAACTCCTGACCAGTCATGACAAAGGTTTGTGTTTTTCACGGTTACCTCATTGCTGGCCAATGTTATAAACATACAATATTTCATGTTTTCCCCTTACCACGCACGACAAAAAGACCTGAAATGTCATGTCTTTCACCACCAGCACACAGTCAGGAAAGAAACAGGAAAAACCCATTSTAACCAGAGGCTGAAATGGTAGTACCATCTTTAGGCAATGCATGATATTTTAACTGTCTGTCCTACATGGGGAAATGTAGACACCTATAAAATRTCATGCATTTGCAGTCATAAGTGAACTCGTGTAAACATTTAGTTGAAAGATGCATGAGATTCCATCCTTTTGCCATATTCACAAAGCTGCATAACAAATTTTAGTGTGTGTGTGTGGGGGGGGGAGTTTGTTCCATATTTAGGAGACAAGACAGGTCCTGCAGGCGCTCCTGCATCTGGCCTAGATATTTTCTCATCGTTCCTCGATGGAGCACTGTAATGCACCAGGATTTGCTTAGAGACACAGAAATTTCGCTGATGTTTGGGAAACCYCTGGTGGAAAGCTGTGGTTGCAGTTCTAGCGGTCACCTCCTACGGGATCAGTTTCAGGAGCCCTGAACTGCACRAGGTTGGCTTCCTGAGCCTTTCATCCTCGCTTACCACACCTCAGCCATCTGCTCTCCACAGCAACAGGGACCAAGCCCAAAATGCTAACTCAGGTCTGAACAAGCTCAGAGTGCTGCTGCAGCTGTGGCYTAAAATAATCTCTGTGTGTCCTTTCTTTTTTTTCCTTTCACAAAATAAAAGTGGTAAGAGCAGGAGGGAAGGGCAGGCATTACCCAAAGTGCCAGCAAAGACCACCTGCACAACCAGGAGCTTGTTTAACACCCCAGCTGACAGAGAAATCTGTCATAGAGGTCTCTTGACTTCTTCTCTAAAGGGCAGAGAGTGTGTTTATTAAATTTTTTGGGTAATATTTGGATCCTTTCCCTAGCCATGAGCAGATGACTGCCCTCCCAGTGAAGTGGCCATTTATGTAAATGCTGACCACAGATGTAGCTTTGATGGTTTTGCTGAATGCTACACAGCTGGTTTGGAGGCTGGGAGGGCTTTCCACAGCAGAGCTGCTGCTGCTGCTCCCAGCTCTGTCCCTGACCTGCCAAGAACCATGTCCTCTTTTACCTCCTTTGCCTTGGTTTCCTTCTCTGTTTAAACCAAGGAAAATGGCATTCCCTTTGTCAGTTTGTTGGGGTGACTGGATGAAAATCACACAACAGGAACAAAGCATTTCATACAGACATGTAATATGCAACCAGGAARCTGTTCCTGGTGTTTCTAGGGATGCTGGGGTAACAGAACTCCTCCTTTGCCTAGCTCCGGTTTCTGAATTTCAAATATGGCAAACAGGGCTGAAATTTCATGTATTTTCTTTACCATTCCCATATCATTTTCTTTACAGACTCTCATGTTTGAGTTGTTTCACTGGGAAGAGAAGCTCTTTTGAGGGTAAAATTTAAAATAGCTGCAGGTACCTCTTGTCGGCGCTGTAGAAATGGAGAAAATGTGAAGTTACCGTGTGACATTAGCACAGGATTAATAATTCTGAAACACATTTTCAAGTAAACCAAAACAACAAGAACACTGAAAAAACAGAGACACACAGCCTCTCTCAGACCCTCTGGAGAAGTGATTTCTGCTTTGTCTTAGTGCAGTTGCCTGGCTAAGGGGAAATTAGTACATGCAGAGCTGRTACTTTGTCAAAAGTCATTCTGCTTTCATGGGAAATGAGCACCTGCTGGCCCTGATGCTTACTTTTTATAGTAAAAAAAAAAGAATAAACAAAAAGAAAGAAAGCTATTTAAGAGTCAAAAGTCTCTTAATAGGTTTCTAAATTGTAAAATACGTCTTTCATAAGTTCATCATACTGTTAAGGAATGTGAAGTTGCATCCATAGGATGGCACTGACATTGGCTGGAGGAAAAGAGAACAGGGCCACCAGAGTGATGTGCAACTACAGTGGTGTGCAGCAAGGCACACAGCAGACAGGATGAAACCCATCTAAACTGGGAATCAGCTTAAATCCTTCCATTTCTGCTTGCCTCAGGTTTCCTGTGGCTGGCTGTAGGTGGTTATCCATCAACATAACTTCAAACCCACTGAGTTACTCCTCAGAATCATYCGAGGACACTTCTGTCTGTACCTGACTAGCATGGAGACCTCTGTGGGATCCAGGCATGGGAATGCAGCCCATCGTGCCCACTCCAGCAAGCAATGAATATTCTCAGCTCCTAAATCGGGAGCTCCTAATTTAAGCTTTAGGAAAAGCAAATATCCCCACACCTTGCAAGTATGAGCCTTATATAATGTGGATTTCCACCTACATGAGGGAATGCAGGTTTGCGRCGGATTGGGTAAGAAATACGCAATGGCAAAAATTCAGATTTCCCTGGTGATCTTAAAATACCTCATCGATTTATTCCCTCCGCATCCATCAGCACGATATTATGTTTCATCAGAATGCTCTAACAGTCCCTAAAGGACAGGCCTCCAAGGTGCAGATTTCCTTCCAGGCACTTACTTGCTGGTGAGATGAGTCTTGGGAGTGATCCCGTGCTCTCCAAAGAGAGTGACAAAGACGTTGGCATCGGTTCCTGCTCCCCGGACATCTCCTGTCACTGTCACCACCTCGTAAACTGAGGAAGGAGGAAAAAAASACATCAGGACAAYRGRAKAAAGCCCTCACCCTRTACTTCATTTATCAAAGTCATCACCAAACCTGACAGAMWCCAGAAATGGATYCAYRCACCCAACACCCAAACAAACCCAGGACAAGGCACAGTGAACCCAAAAATGCCAACAGGTGTCAAAAATCATCACATCAGAGTATAACTGCTGGAGACACTTCCCATGGGCAGAGAGGGATTGAGTCAGGACAGATTTTGCTGCAAATAAAACACTTCCCTGTGAACACGCTGCCTCCCCTGCTGTAATGCATGTGCATGTGTTATACGCAGCAGATGAATTTGTGTGAGGTGTTAAAGCTGTTGAGCCACTTTTCATTCGTGCACATGTCAGAGCAAAGCACGCTCTCCTGTTGGCTCTGATAGGATATTTGTATGGAAGCTGAGACATTACTACAGCCAGAAATTTTACGTTTTCGTTGTTCTGGAGATTTTACCAGTGACAAAATGGTAAATCTTGATGAGAATCACAGAATGACCTGAGTTGGAAGGGACCCAGAAGGCACCAAAAAAACTCATTCAACAAGACATGAATCTTTCCAGTCTCTCACAGGACTCACAAAGATCACCAGTCCAACTCCTGTACCTGCACAGACACCCCAAAAATCCCATCCTGTTCCTGAGAGCGTGTCCAAACCCTCCTGGAGCTCTGGCAGCCTCGGGGCYGTGCCMATTCCTTGGGGAGCCTGGRCAGWKCCAGCACCCTCTGGAGACAGAARAACCTTTTCCTTATATCCAACTTAATCCCCCTGAAAACAGGTAGGAAAACGCTTAAATTAGAGTTTCAAAGCTCTATCTATTTATCTTTCYAAGTAGAACACTGAGTGACAACTTTATTTACACAGATATTTATCTTCTTGGGAGACGCACAAGTTTAAAAGTGCCTTTTCCTCAAGTGGCCTGACAGGATCCAATGGCCAAGAGGCAGAGTTAGACAGATTCAAATAACAGTCAGACACACATTTCTTAGGATGATGAGTGATGCTAGAACAAGGCTCCAGGCTTCAAAACAGGTTACTTGATTGAAGGACAAGTAGTGAAGGTCTTGGTTGGCTCAATATAGAMGGAACTGAAAGAAATTACAAAACTGCCTGTGGACAAACCAAGCACCCTGATGGCCATTTTGGGCTTCAGACAACATGATGTTCATTATCTAATGATGGCATTTCAATCTCAGATATACAAGCTGGAGGAAAGGCTAAACTTTCATCATTTCATCCTGCATGGACTGACTGCTAATTATGGGATTTCTCGCAACTAATGCCGTAAAAATATCCCTCTTCACGGGTGCATCAGAACTGTTACACGTTTTGTTATGTCCATCTTTCCCYCACTACTTCACAAATCTATTCTAGTCACATATCTATTCTATTCTATATTTATTCAAAAGATGCAAAAAATGTATTGTAACTCTGTTCTGAGCATAAAATGTTTTTTCACAGTGACTCTCTTCCCTCAAAACATCACCAAAAAGAAATTTAATCACCATTTCAGCCAAAAGAGCGAAACACTGGGCACTCATGTAAAACTGATTAAAAAGTATTCTTTATTTCTATCAGCTCCATGGCACTGAGACAAAAAAAAAAGTGCAATATTTCCCTAATCTCACCTTCCTATGAATGTAAATAGGACGGAAAGGGGACATTATTGTAATAAGAACAGTAAGTTGTGATCTGTGCTCGGCAGCATTTTAAGAATCCCTTGATACATTTAATTTACAGGCTCAAAGGAAGAGGAGATTTGTTTGTGAAAAAAAAAAAAAAAAAAAAAACCTGGAAAGGATGTGGAATCCACAGCTTGCCCATGAGTAATACGTATGAGCAGTGTTTTCATTTCACCTTCCTCCTGTTAGCATTGCCACATGCCAATGGGAGATGTTTGGCATAGCGGGGAGAGAGAGACAACGTGTTTGCATTAGCCATTAGCAGGAGGGAGGTTTGTAATCCTCCCTGCCCAGTGAATCACCACTGCCCTTGGCTCCGGGGCTTTGGGCTCCTGTTACGGGATCACCGCGCTCACTCAGAGCGTCCTTTTCTGCCCCATCATCTCCAAGAGCTTTATGACTTATCTGTGCCATGGAAGTGTTCTGCCCGATCATCTCTAAGAGCTTCATGACTTATCTGTGCTGTGGAAGTCTTTGTTGCTGTCAGAGCCTCCTGCAGGCGCTGATGAAGTGGCAGCTACAGCTCAGCATTCCTCCCGGCCGCTGGACGCAGCAGCAGTGCCTGCTCTAGCTGAGAACATCATTGTTTGGTCAAAGGTTGGACTCGATGATCTTGGAAGTCTTTTCCAACCTTAATGATTCCATGATTCTAAGCTTTTTTAGGGAAAAGGACCTTTAGGCATTGATTCCTCTTTCCCCACAGAGCGTCAGCAAAATTTGAGCATGTTTTCAGTGGGTGAGGTCAAGTTGTGTTCAACTTTGTGCCGGCGGGCAGGCATTTTTCAAGTGGAAAGAGAATAAAAACAACCATCACAACAATATGTAATTTCCCACAGACCATTCAATAGYTCAGGCAGGTTTTCGATGAGGTTTTTACCGCTGGAGAAGTGCTAGGATTTATAGCCACTTATATGTGGCAGAGTCTGCCATGTTAAACCCACGCATCAAGCGAAACCCATCCTTGAGCTGCTCTGCTGCACCTGTGCAGGCATTGAATCACCTCATCTATACCTCTAATCCTAATTTCCTTACAGAATTTCTAAAACAGACCTTTCCCACTTTTCAATCCCTAGCAAGTGAGGTGCTGGGACATAAGGTCTAAGACAAAGTCACCAACAAGTCACAATTTCTGCCCTGAGTAAAAATCAAACCCTTCATCCGATTTCTGCAACGGGACTCTCAGGGCTGCAAAAAATGACAATGCTTGGGTAGATACCAATTGGCACTTCAGGTTCACAGCCCCAAAYTCAGCCTCMRTGCCCAGCACTGGGCAGGCAGCACWYGGATGAGTAGTTTTTAMCAGGASAGATGTGCTGAGCCCTGCTTGATTAGCCCATGTCATCMCTGGGGATTTGCTGCAGTTAACACCATTTTAATTGACTTTGCACTGGGGGACAAAAGGAGGGTCTGGGTTGGTGACACTGGCACGTCACTGCATTTGTCACATGTCACAGTGCACTGCTGGAAGGGGGAAGGAGCTCTGCCAGCCCTTCTCCAGCATTACAGCTGGACAGCCAGCTGTGAAAATAAATGATGATGTGGTTTTCCAGTGATGTCATGGATGCMGGGCCAATAATTTCCTTTGCATGAAGAAAATTGAAGTTTAATACTAATATTGATGCTAGCTCTTTCAAATGCAGATTATTTAGCCACTTCCTTCAAAAGGTGTGAAAGTTCAGCAGAATAGATGCAGGATTGTTTCTTTTCTGTGCAATCTTTTTTTCTTTAATTTTTTATTATTCTCAGGAGGCAGAAAAGGCTGGGGTGGGGATCAGCATTTTGTACCCCACCCCCTTTGCTGGTCCATGAAATAGGTCAACAATTTAGTGATATGTCCTAACCACCCCCAGGTTTGTTCCTGAGTAACTGGATATTTTTTGGCTTTGYGAGAACATGTCCAGTCTTAGCAAATCCCAAGCATAAAAAATTTGTACTTTGCAATTTAGGATGATAAAATTGAATTAGCTAGAAAGCTCAAATTTGGATATTTGTGGAAGTTATCTAACCAAGCCTGGCATCTAGGTTAGGAGGATCGAATTTACTATTTTGGTGTTCCAGTTTTGAAAGGGAACATTAAGAAAATGCAGAATCTAAACATCTCAAGTATTGCATAGATTTCTTATGTCTTCCCTTCCCACCAAGTTCCTTACTTCCTTTTTGGATKACTTCATTGTATTTCTGCTCTTCCCATTTTGAGTCCCTATTTTTCACACTTTTCATCACTCAAAAGATCTCAGTTCCCATGGARGTTCCAACCCTATGATTATTTTCTGGATCATGGGCACTCGTATTCACCAAAGATTTTCCTCCGTGGCGCAAAGAGACCAGCCCTCAAAGTGTCTCCACTGATGGAAAATATCTGCCTAAATTCTCAAGAATATCCCAATTAATTTCTAGCAGGGCACTGTGTAAGTAAGTTTGGCCACTTGTTTCTTCGTTTTTCTTCTATCTATAACAGTTTCACATAAAACATGTGCTTACTACCAGGCAAAGTTAAAAAAAAATAATTTATTCAGTTTACATTATCACGTGGAAGGGTACAAAAAAGAAAAGAAATCAACAGCCAACCCACAGCAAAATTATTATTCCTTCACAAATTTAAAATATATAAGGGTTTCTAATTTTCCACCCTCTGATGCTGATGTACGTAACCAGTTCAAGATTCCATAGAGCCACAGAGTAGTTTGGGTTGCAGGGCACCTTTCAGATCCTCTTTTTCCACCCCATCTTCCACAAGACCAGAGTGCTCAGTCCAACAGCTAAAGGGAAATTATAGCAGTTTTCAGGATAGAAAAAGATTTTGGTTTAACACTCTGCGTCTGGCTGTGTTCTACTCTTCAAACACCTCCTCAATGAAAGCAACCACTGAGTGCAAATAAAGAGAGAACACCTCAAGAGTTTGTGGATTTCCCATCTTAGACCACATGACTTGAAGTATTATTTCCCATCTTAGACCACATGACYTGAAGTGTTCTTCARATCTTTGCACAAACTTTTGGCTCCCGTGAGGTAAAAAACAACTCCATTCATGCTCCTGCTGTTCTTACACGCTGAGATGTTCTTTGGTGGTGGCCTCTCAGCCTCTCCRTGGACAGATGGTTTTGTGCCCACAATGCCCCTATTTCCTTCTTGGTCAAACATAAAGGGTAAATCATGACATTCTCACATCCCCAGATATTTTCACTGGTCATTCACCYCCCTTCAGACATGGACAGGATCCCAAAGGTCTCCAYCAAGCYCTGTGGGGTCAGGYCATGAARCCAGCACTCAGGTGCTCCTGCCRTGGGGCTTGAAGCAACMYRGTCTAGTGGAGGGTTTCCCTGCCCATGCCAGAGGCCTGGAATTAAAGGGTTTTAGAGGTCCCTYCCAACCCAAATCACTCTGATCTGTGGTACTCCTCAATGCTTTTCCTAGCAATGCTGGCTGAGTTTCTCCTACCCCTGGACAGAGGAGCCCCAGAGAGAACACAACAAAGCAAGAGAGTACCAGACATGGTATGAGCATTGTTCTGCACAGACCTCTGTTCACAGGAAGACACCTGCATCAAGGTGCTTTTAGATGGCAAACAACCCAAGATCAAGGTAAGTTTATCCTGAGGGCTCAGATCATGGCCCAGAAATCCAAAGTGTTAGTGTAGGAATAGTTGACTTTCAGCCCAGTCTCCATATCTCGCTTTTCTCCCAATGGGCCGGGCAGAGTTAGTACAAAGCTTTAATACACTTACTGATACGGGCTCTTTTGTTCCAAATATTATCTCAATCAAGTGGAATTTTGCTCATTTATCTCCTCTGGTAGATATTGAATCCCCAGCTGACTCCATGCTTGGCTCTCCAGCACCAAGGCTTCAGAAGCTGGTGAAAGTTCCAACAATCTGAACAGGGCTGACTCTCCATGAGCTGCAAATMCATTTCTGCTTTTCTCAGGCATTCACAAGCTCAATAAAGGAAATCACAGACACTGCTCCCTTTGTTGAAAATAAGCATTCAGAAATGGTCATTTCAWGTGCAGGATATAGCCAGCATAAAATCAGGATCAMGTTACACCGMATGGCTGCTGGAAACATTTGCATCYGTTTCCCTGCCTCACAGAAGGAGATGATAAATATAAAGTGGGCTAATATAAATCTGTTCATTCAATGATGAGAGTAGAGGAACACTTGCTTCAAAATTATTCCTAAAATTGTTGTAAAACCTTAGACTCTGACAAGTGGAGACCAGGACACCTCAGCCAAGAGCATGAAAACTTCCCTCAGCTGCCCAAGAAAGGAATATTTCCAGGACAGAGGAGTGCTTCGACTGATAAATTCAGGTTTTTCTGATTCCATCAACATGGGACTGCTCAGCATCAAWTATGGTAGTGACTGCAGGTCCTGTCAGGTCACGTTCTTGTGCTGTGCATATGGAGATCTGAGCTGGTGCCTGATTTCTGTCTAGTAAGATTGGCTCTCGGTAGAAAAAAAATTAAGGTTGTGCCACAAGAATGATTAAGCRGGTGAAATAAGACAGAAATGATAGCAAGTAGTTTGGGCAAGGAAGAGGGAAAGCATAAACCAGGGGTGTCTGAAGGGATGTGTCAGAGGATAGACCAAGCTCTTGAACGAGAGGAACAGGGAGAAACTGGTGCTCAGGAAGTTCTGTCTGAGCATGARGAAGAAAATGTGACCGAGGATTGAAACAGAGATGAGAGGGTGTGGAGTCTCCCTCACCGGGGATATTCCAGACCCATCTGGACACAATCCTGTGCCATTGCTCTGGGATGGCCCTGCTGGAGCAGGGAGGTGGCACCAGGGGACCCACTGTGGTCCCATTTTGGGATTTTGTGATTCAYCTTGAATATAAACCCAAATCTGCACCAACTGCTTTGAAGCTCTGTCTCTCAGAGCTCCCTTCAGATGCATCTGTTTAGCAGGATGCATTTACCTCAGCAKCACTAATGGCTGTTTGCACTTCACWGCACTTCCAGCTGGGAATYCACTGATTATTCTCAATATTCACCTCATGTTGATTCAAGCAAAGCGCCAATCACTCTGGCTTCTACTGCAGCACTTCAGGGTGTGTTTGTCTTGGAGCACCTGAAGAGTACCTTGACATTTWTGCAAAATACTTGGGAGTTTTTAAGAGTCTGTGCTGGCTGTTGCAGGTTGTGTTTGATAAAATGATGCCCTGTGCATGTGAACACATCAGTTAAAAACTTACCATGGTTACAGTTTAATCAGGACCATCCTTTACCCACCACAAAGACCAACCCTTTTAAATCGGAGCCAGTTTGTTTTTAGCGTGTTTTTATTGCACAATTCGTGCAATAATCTCTCGTCATACACAAACTCAGTCAAAATCTCCTCTCATTCACTCTGAAGCAAATCCTGACTAACTCCATTGACTTGAGCACAATGGCTTTGGATTCATACCTCAAAACTGTGAGCAGATTTGGGCTTCACACTCTGTGAGGGTTTGCCTGCTCTTTATGTGCTTCATGGAAAGCAGCTTTTGATTCTGGCATGGATGCCAAATTAATTATTCAAAGCAAAAGAGAGGGATTTTTTTTTTTCTTCCCCACAAATATTTGGACTGGTTGCACACTRTTACACATTTTGCTATTCATAGTTTATACAAGGAATTGCAGAATTAATAGCATCTTGCATTTTGAGACTTGTCACGGACATGAATTAGGGAGGTATTCTTCTAAATAAGCTTAGTGCTAGTGCACACAGGTATCATTATCTTGAGCTCTGAAATATCATTTATCTCTTAAAATATAAATCCAAAGCTGAACACTGTCCTGCCTGTTCCCACAGGCAGAGCAGTCATGATTTGGAGTGTGTTTTATTTCATCAGCTATTGCAAAAATCAACATTTCATTCTCATGCACTGTAGGAAGCCAAACTGCATTCATTTGGTGCTCCAGCTATCACTTAAAAGAGTATTTCTGCCTGAACACTGCCGGGAAAAACCACCTCAGTTCTTTGCTGGAACAGTAAAGTAGAATTAGCTTAGCAATCAACATCTTTGTTATTCAAGTTTAAATTGTGTTGGAGGAAAACACTGTGCCTCAGGGGAGAGCCACTCACAACAGAAACATATTCCACTCCTTTCATCATCTCCTGGAGGCAAGAAGGACCTGCCAGGACTTGGGGTGCCTCTGAGTCACCACTATTGACAAGAACATAAGGAATTCCTGTCCAATGGGAAGTGTATAGCGCAGCTTGGGTGAAATATGGAATCGATTTTATCTGCGCACAGAGCAAAGGCTGTGGTAGGGCAGTGTGACTGCAGCTGGAAACGATTCCCTGCTGTCTGCCATGGCTGTGATTGGAGGGATGGAGGAAAGGATGGAGGAATTGGGGTAGATCAGCCTAGRGAAGAGAAGGGAAGGCWCTGGGGTGACCTTCTGGGAACCTTTCWATTCCTGAAGGGAGCTTATAAATGAGCTGGGTAGAGATGTTTGACAAGGGCTGCAGGGACAGGACACAGGGAATGGCTTGGCAGTGCCAGAGGGCAGGGATGGATGGGATATTGGGAAGGAATTGCTGTCTGGGAGGGTGGGGAGGCCCTGGCACAGGGTGCCCAGAGCAGCTGTGGCTGCCCCTGGATCYCTGGCAGTGTCCAAGGCCAGGCTGGACATTGGGGCTGGGAGCAGCCTGGGACAGTGGAAGGGGTCCCTGCCCATGGCAGGGGTGGAATGAGGTGTGGTTTTAGGTCCCTTCCAACCCAAACCCTTCTATGGCYCTGTGATTCTATGTCCCCAGACTCCAACAAGATCCTCACTTCCTTTTGGTCATCCAGGCATCAAAAGCACCAAGACCAAGGAAAGATGCTCTCCCTGCTGCCAGTCCCAACCCCAATACCCAGGTAGGAGGAAAAGCAATTTCACCAAACATTCTTTTTTGCCCACTCCTGCCCATCATCTCTGGCCTGGAGGCATTGTAGGTGCTGGATGCTGGCTGTTCCCTGACAAAAGCAAGGCAAGACATTTGTCAGAGCTCTTTATTTTTTTTTTTCCAGGGAACGGCTGAGCTGTTTTCACAGAGAAAAACACACCCACAATAGCATGTTTCAGAACTGCTTGGCCCGAGGCACTGAATCCAACAGGAATGTGTTCAGGAGGGAACAGCTGGCAAAGCCACCGAGCCAACAGCTGGGAAAGGCAGCAGCAGGTGAGGGGTGGGTAACACCATGAGCAGGGACACTCAAACCCGAGCAGACACTGTCCCCCCGGCAACTCCAGGGGAAAAACCAGCACATTTTGCTGCTGAGAGCTGATTGCCTGTTGTGTTTCAGGTTGATGCTTGGTCTAAACAGGGAGCAATACGTGACAGAGGCTTGTTACAAACACAAGTTGTGTGTGCTGCCTGCACTTACATGAGCATTGTTAGATTTCGTGATGAATTAGGCTGGGTGGGCTCTGGAGCAAACTGGTCTAGTGGAAGGTGTTCCTGCCCATGGATTTATGTGATCTCTGAGGTCCCCTTCAACCCAAACCATTCTAGGATTCTATGTTTCTAGGAATAAATCGTAACTCCCCAATTTAAGTATTCATGGCATGATGTAACTACTATTCAAATAGCAGCTCAAAAAAGAATTAAAAAAAAAAAATTGGTATAACCTTCCCACCTCGTACCTCTTCTTTCTTTACAAATTTATCCTAATTAACACCACTCAATCAGAGAAAGTCTGATTGAGATGCTRCTACAATACAGATGTCTATGAAATGGAAGCCTCCAAACTGTTGCTGAAAAATACAAGAGATGTGCACTTCAGAGGACAAAGTGCCAAAAAGACGTMGTTTCCAAGAACCACATTCAATTATAGCAACAATGCACAACTACTCAGTGACATGTGTCCAGCCTGTCTTGTTGTACACGTAAATCCATCAGCAAAAGCCACAATTATTATTTTCAATCTTTCCTTAAGTGTTGCCACTCAGGTATTTGTGTCATTGTGTTGCGAGGAAGAAAAAAGCCCCTSTGACAATGCCTGGAGAAATAGCTGCACCCACAAGGCACTGACGATAAAAAAGTATCTCTTAGAGCTGCACTCATCAGCCAAGATGAGCCTTTAACCAGACAAAAACACGTTGTGAATCTGGAAATACATCCTGGTTGCGACTTTGATGGCTGAAACAGAAATCCTCAGTAAATCCCCACATCCTAGCAGTGATCAGACAACAAACCCACCATAAGTTTCTGCTTTCCTGGGGCTCAGATGGATAAACCACCTCACCTGAGGGTCCAGGATTGACCTGTGCTGGAATGAAACACTGGTTTGCCCTGGCCCCCTCTCTGTCACAATCACTTGAAGCTCAGTGCTATTTTTTGCAGTTCTGCTGTCTTAATGGAACAGCGTTCAGATCCTGGTCCAAATTCCCAGGGACAGGATGATAAACAGCTTCACTGAGGGCCTAGAAGATGTATATTTAACAAAGTATGAATGGGAACAAAGCTAATGATCCTTTAAATATCAATGCAGTCCTGAAATGGGGAATTTGATGTACCAGTGGAGGAACTGCTGTACCTGTGAATAAAAGCATCTCCTCGGCTCTCTTTCTGTGGCCTGAGTATGAAAAACTACCCAGGCAAARCTTGGGTGTTCTAAAGACATAGGAATCTCACTCAATTTCTTAAGAGAGGAAAGAGAAAAGGGAAGAGGGATCAAGGAAAAAGGGAAAAAATAAAATCCACCCCAAATATTATTGAATTATTCCAATGTGATCAGGTTTTAGTCCTGCATCCTCTGAAGGTCACTTTCCTCAGACAGGGCTCCTTGGATGCTACAGATAATTGGATCCAGACTGATGGGATCCATGGGCTGGGGGGAACACGTCCAGGATTGAACAGACTGATCTKCATTTAACATCCATTTCTCAGTGCAAACCCTCTCCAGGAGCCCTCAGGTGTTTTCCATTCAAGTCCAAACTTAAATGCTCCATCTAAAAGGTACCCACAGGCAATTAAGRACATAAAACCGAGCTCTATAAAAGCGGCCACTCCATTCAGATCTGATTGTTCTGGGTGTGAGCAGAGCAGCAGTGCTGGGCTGTGGGTTTCACRTCAGCTGTGCCGTGCCTTTGGCAGCCTGGCACCCACAGCTGTTCCTCGATGCAATTTTTGGGGCTGCCAGCTGGACTGAGCCGTCCCAAACGGATCATGTGTGCCTAACAAGAATGAATTCTGCATATGTTCGGGGTCCTGGCCTGGCAGAGGGAGAGGTGGGGGTGCACAAATGCTCACTGTCCCCAGCCCTGTGCCTACACTTGGCCAAGCACACACCTGCAAAGGAAAGGTGACATCTGCAAACCTCCAGACAGCAGCAGGAGCTTCCTCCAGAAGGTTTATTTGCATTCATCTGCTTTATGACGCTGATTTTCCATACCAGTGACTAGTGACATCCCAGCTCCAAGCCGATGGCTCATCATGGACTGCAAAAAGCTGCTGTGATTGCTCACAAAGCCCCTCTCCCAGCATTTTAATCACTCATTTCCAAGCTGTAAGGCCCTGCTTCAGCACGACTTCAGCTCTCCAGTGCAACTGCACAGGCATGACATAGACAGGCACAAATATTTTTTAGTGCCAAAATTATTGTCAAGTGCTTCTGTAACTGATCARCACTTCAGTATCACAGCTAATTTGSTGTTGGCWTGTTCTGTTGCACAATGTGATAGTTCAAAGGYRCATAGAATGGCCTGGGTTGGAAAGGACAAYCTCGGGCAGGGAACACCTTCCACTTGGCCAGGTTGCTCCAAGCCCCATCTGAGCTGCTCTTGGACACCTTCAGAACTGGGAGAAGTTGTGTTTCACCTTCATGAAGAAGAATTTCTCTCTATGATTACTCCAAACCTGCCCTCTCTCACTGTGAAGTCATCGCCACTCCAGGCCCCTGTGAGCACTCCCTCTCCACCTTTCTGGTGAGCTCCCTTCAGGTGCTGAAACACTCAAGTCATCCCAAAACCTTCTCTATTCCAGGCATGTACTCACATCTAAAGAAACCATTTTAAATGATCTAAACTTTCCAAAATTGGTGYTTCCCATGGTCATTTACACCTATGGAATATGCTGGGAGGCAAGCAGCTGGGATCCATAACTCCAAAGAGGGGTCAGCASCACCTCTTGGTTTGCATCTCCCACCAGATCATGAGACATAAAATTGCCACTGGCACAAAGCTCGGCTCCAAATGTTTTATGCCTAAAACCCAAGCTCATTTTAGCGGCAAGGAGAAAAAATAGTATTTGATTTCAAAAGAGGAGTGAGTCCTTGCTCATCCTGACTCAGAATATTAATCAAAGCCTCAGCTGGRGAAGATCAGTGGGCACAGGGTGCACATGAGGTGATTGTCTATCACAAAAGCACAAGAGGCCTCACTGCAGCTCTGTGCAGAGCCCAGGGACAGGAGAGCTGGCCACTCCAGCACTCTCTCTCCTCCTCCACTCCACTGCTAAATTGCATCAAACACACCTTAGCAATGAACTCAGCATGTCCTGAATGCTTTTCCTGAGTTGCCCTTTGCTGCAGCCACAGAGGGAACATGATCATGACCGTGGTGTGATAAATATAACACAATAAATCCAATGGCACACACCAGAGGAGGTGAAGAGCAGCTTCTTCATCTATTTACAAACCAACAGTGGCTGTTTGCCCCTTTCCATCACCATTTGAGGCAATGAATTAACAAAAACATGCATTTCTTGAGCAGCTTTCTTTTTGTTATGATTATTACACTGCTAAGATCACTGAAGATCCAGCTTGACCCAAACAAACCAGCAATGTTGCAGAGAACCTGAGGTTAGAAAAGCCCTCTGAGATCATCAATTCCAACCATTCCCTGACCCTGCCAAGCCCACCTGTGACCTCTGTCCCCAAGTGCCACATGTACATGTTTTTTTAGCATTCCAAGGAGTGATGATTCCACCACTTACAGATAATAATATCCATTATATTCATGTCTGAAACTTGGTAGGGAAAAAAAAGAAAAAGAGGAGTGAAGAGATAAAAGGAGAATTTTACCATCAATAGGGCCTCCAARCAATGGATTGTGATCCTCTGAAGTGAGTTTTGCCTCGTGATGAGGCGTATCAAAGAGGGAAGCTTGAAGGACTCCTGAGTCATCAGCATTTTGCTGTGACATGGGACAGGAGGGAGCTTTCCACCCTCTGTCACAGCCTGTCCATATCTGGGCCTGGTGGCAGCTCCCAATTCAGCCAGAGGGAAGACACATTTAATGCCATGAAATCAGGTTTGGAATGGGAAACATTTTGTTTCTTCCTCCCAACAGAGTTATCCAATGGCTTTGGCAGGAGTGACCCAGAGAGTAGTGAGTGACATTTGGTTCCATCCTTCATGTTTCTGTGACCTCAAACTTGAGCAGGAGGATAAATAATCATGCCATTCTTTCTCTCCCCTGCCACAGAGAAGACCTGAGATACCAAAAGAAAGGTGTGGAAAGAGAGAGAGGTAAATTCCTCTAAAGAGCTGGACTCTGAAAGAGACCTGAACCTCRGGCATCTGTCACCTGTAGAAGTTTTAATGATGGTTTGGGCAGCCAGGAGCATTCTCTGGACCCCTACTGCACTTCAAAGCCATTGATTCACTGATGGAATGTTTTGTTACACAGCATTTTCACTGTCACTGACAGATCAGGACTGTAGAATGGTTTGGCTGGGAAGGGACCCAAAA
>NW_026623317.1:1742720-1755341 GCF_030028575.1 Malurus melanocephalus
TTTTTTTTTACAGCAAAAGGAATCACAGCTTGTGGACTGAAATATATCTCTACTGAATATTCACCAGCACCAAATKCAGCTGACATCCCCAAAGCTTTTGAAGAGGTTACACCATTCTCCAAAGCCTGATTCAACAGCAGTCAYTTCACTCAATGGCCCTTTGGGACAAAAGCAGCAGCAGCCTCCAAAAAATTCTGATTTTTTGACTCAAAATGGTAAGAACAGCATGATGCACGGGGAAGGGAAAAGCTGGAACCCTCTACACCCTGAACCTGGACACTGCCACTCCCCACCCTCMCAGMCAGCAATTCCTTSCCWATGTCTAGTATCAATAACCATGGAGAGATTATTAGAAACATTTGCTGTAGCTTCTGTCTTTGAAAAATGCAAATTATCATTCCTCAGCTGTATAAAAACATGTAGTATCAGGCAGGAAAACCTCCCTCCCCCTCAAGGGCCGTCACAAACAGATTTTGTGTACTGCTCAAAAACAAGGTTTTTTCTTTTAATCATGGAGCTACACTGTGTTCTTCTAGTGAAACTGAGTGAATCATCTAAAACCTGAAGTCACAGAATCACAAAATCTTTTGGYTTGGAAAAGCCCTCCAAGGCCATTGAGTCCATCCATTCCCCCAGCACTGCCCAGGCCAGCGCTGACCCGTGTGTCCAAGTGACAAATAAACGTGGTTTTAAACCCTTCCAGGGATGGGGACATGATCACAGCCTTGGGCTGCTGWGCCAGGGCTTCACAACCTTTTCTGTGAAGAAATTATCCCAATATCYAATCCAAACCTCCTCTGGAGCAATTTGAGGCACCAAGGTTTGAACCACCACCATGCGTGGAATCAAGTACAATCTATCTGCATGAGAAACAAGAGGACCATTTATTGTAGCAACCCAGAATTAAGGTTTAGAGGCTGTTATTGATATTTTCCCAGCCTGTTTGGCTGCTTTAAAGCAGCCTGAGGTTCAGTGAGGTGGATCTCCTGCTTCTCCATCAGTCCTAAGAGCTCCAGTGCCCACCCATCCGACTGCTGAAATCCCCATCATCTCCTCCTGCTGGACCTGCTCTGCTCTGGATCCTGCTCACACAGGGGAAGCCTACTGACTGCAGCTCCTGCACAGCCCCACAGTGCAAATATTAATTAGGAGAATGTAATTACAGCAGTACCGCACACGTGGCAAAGCGGCTTCGTAAGCAGAAAAGCTCGCGCAGGCAGAGCCTGCCAGTGACTCCTCCAACAGTTAAAATACTTATTTAAATAAAAATATTTCCCAYGTAGGAATAACTAGTGCCTGCTCCCCAGGAAGGATCCCAGCAAGGGCGTTTGAGGGGCCAACAGTGCYTGCTCAAGAGGGAAGATGGGGACAGATGGAGCTGACCTTTTTTTTTGTTGTATTCATCTTCTGCGGCATTGGAAGAGTCCGAATGGTAGTCCCGAAGCTCCTGTTCATACATCTCCAAAAAGTTGTCATCTATCTTTCCTTTCTTGGACTTGTCACCYTTCTTCTTCTTGTCTTTGCCTTTCTTGCCTTTTTTCTTCTTTTTCTTTCTGTGCTCGTAGTCATCTTCCTCCTCACTGCTGTCTTCTCTTCGCTTGCTTTTTTCCTTTTTCTTTTTCTTCACTTCCCCATCAGCCTCTGTGTCCTCGGACTTTGATTTCTCTTTGCTTTTTTTCTCCTGGCTTTCATCTTCCCCACGTTCCTTAGTTTTCTCTTCCACTATCTCCTTTTTCTCGTTCTCCTCTTCCTCCTCTTCTGCTTTGTTCTTTTCAGTCTTTTCTTTCATGTCATTGTTTTGCACCCCTGCCCTTTCAACAGCACTCTGGGATAGCTTTAATCTTCTGCCACCTTTCCAGTTGCCAAAGTCCTTTAGTCTTCCTCTCCCTGCCTGGGGCTGGCTGCCCTTGTTTCACAGTGTCCTTCCTCCRCACTGGCTCAGAGGAAATGTCCTGGAGTCCCTTGTCCTTCCTAATCCCCCTCTCCTTCTGCCCCTTTCTGCCTTCCTTCACCTTAACTGAGGCACCTTCCTCTCCCTTCTGCCTCTCCTCCTGCCTTTGGGGTTTYTCTCCTTTTCCTTATTATTATTTATTCATCGGCGTGTGCTGAGAACTTTCTCCTCTTTTTTCAGAGCTGCCTCAGCCTCCWCTCAGGGTCAGTTGACAATCTGGGTCTAGGGTATCAGGACGTGCCAATCAAGGCTGCAGCTCCCTGGAAAATCAGTCAGATGGGGGCACGTGGTCAAGCTGCTCCCTGTCCTTCACATGCCAGCCCAGGGCAGGGGAAAACAAAGGCATTTCTCCTCCTCAGAGCATGTAGCAGCTTCAGAAACCTCATGAAAAATTACTTAGTGCTGCCCAGTCATGTGGTTATAAGACAGATGGGCAGGTGAAAAAGGAGCCCCACCAAGCAACCATATCTCACTGGTCTGCATTTCCTCTCCATTATTCATGGTGTCAGGATCACCTTACTGATAACAGTGGTCTCAACTTCACATGGATTATTTTTTTTTTTTCTCTTTTGACTAGCCAGGCCAATGACCAGAGAAGACAAACACCTCCAGGACTTCTGCCTGGAGATGTCACAGGATTAGCAATGCTCTCCTCGCCCACTTCCTCCAGCCCATCACTGGGCTGTATCTGCYACCAAAACCTCCAAATTCTGATCATAAATAAATACAGCAGTCAGAAAAAAAAMCACTGAGTGGGCTGGATACAAGGTGTCCTGATAACAGCCCGTGCTGGCCAGCCAAACAGAAACAAAACTGAGATTAATAACGGAGCACAAGCACAAATATGCCCATCTGACTGCWTCCAGGGGCAAATATTGAGGAGAGATAGGGAAAAATAAATGATGTAACAGCACAGTTGGAAGGACACTGCAGCATAAACTGTGCCCAGCACCCCAYTTGTGCCCTGGGTTCCAGCAAGCTCTCACAGCAGATAAGGGAAGGACAAACTCCATGAGATTGGATCAATCTCTGCTGCAGTCAGGAGCTGATGATTTAAAGTCTGACAGAATGAGAGCAGAAAAGAAAAGTAATATCTTTTTTTCTTTTCTTCAAAGGTGCTGTTAYGGACTTTATCAGAGAAAATTAAGTTTAATAAAAAACTATTGTATAGAAAACCACACTGAATTTCTCCAGTGGAGATTGAGCGTACACAAAGCGAGCAGGGCAGTCAGCCTGGCATTAAATCCCAGAAATGGAAGAGCTGGATTTATGGCAGGGCTGCAAGATGATGATGCAGAACCTCCTGCCACCACCCACTCTGTCTGTGGGATAACTCAGCCCACAGCTTCCTCAAGTGATAAATTAAATGTGATTTGCTTGATGGTGTGCTGCCCAGGTTAATGATGTATTATCAGTGAGTCAGAGGCTTCATCCACGTTAGGTCTTTCATGTGCATGATTTAAAACTCTTGGTAGATAAAACTGGGGGCTTCCATGACCCAGCCTGAGGAGGGGATGGCAGCAGTGTTGGGTTATCAGGAACACGAGGAACAGATGTTTTGGTGGCAGCCCATGCAGGATGGCAGTGACACTGCCAGGGGAAGAAGTGGGTGGAGAGCACCAGAGGCTGCAGGGTAGGTGTGGGTCTGTCCCCCCACTCCTTAGCAGTTGTTTGGCACAGTCTCCAACAATTTTATGTGGATAATATTGTAGAAAGTACCGTATTTTTAATGGTCTCTGTCTGCTGAATGAAATTCTTGCTATTAAGAACCATAAAGTGGATTATTCAGGGAGAGSTTCCAAGTAGGTTAAAGCACAGGTTTGGGATTAAACACGAGAGTGGCTTTCCCAGGCTCTTAAAATCATAAAGAAAATAAAATAATCACTGTTTTCCCTCACGATACAGCTCCCACTTGCCAAAATCCTGGAATGTCAGCACCAYAGGACCTGCATCGTGCCTGAAGTACCCTGATTGTTCCCACGTCCTTATTTTCTGGAAAGCAGCAGAAAGGCAGAGAGTGGAGCTCTGCRTGTCACTTCTGAGAGCAGGCATGGGATGAGAGTCTCAGCAGTCACCTGGGGCTCCACTGGCACTGTCCAGGATGCTGCCAGTCCTGAGGATCCCAGGGATCCTGCAGGGATATTTGATGATGCAGCACATTTCCCCAGACAGATGCTTTGCAGCTCAGTGTATCCCTGACTGCTGCCTCTCCCCTCTCTGGGACAGCATCAGCACACAGCAGAAATTGCAGGCGTAAATATTTCAGCTTAAATTCGGGAGATGGATTTGGGTTTTGGCTGTGGGAAAGCCAGCCCTCTCCAGTGAGGAAAAAAATAAAAATAAAAAAAATTCCACGGCACAAACTAGAAACGTGCCTTCAGAAAAATGAAACCCATTGAATCCCTGAGAAAAGCAAAGCTCATATCTTTGTTGTGCTTTCACAAGGCAAACACTTCATCACATCGAGTCCCTGAGAGCTGCCTTTCCCAGCAGCTCCAGTTCTATGCAGCAAAATGCAGAATGTCATGGAAGGGTTTGGGTGTGAAGAGACCTTAAAGATAACCCTGCCAAGGGCAGGGACACCTTCCACTGTCTCAGGGTGCCTCAAGGTCCAGCCTGGCCTTGGACACTGCCAGGGATCCCAGGGGCAGCCACAGCTCTGCTGTGCCAGGGTTAAACCAACCTCACTGAGAACAAAAAAATTATCAGCCTTTGACAGCAGAGCTGTTGTAGCAGGAGAAATGCATTTTTCTCCTTCTGCCCTGGGAGATTCAGGTTCAGGATGCTCATGGCACCCCTGGGAGCAGCCTCAGGCTGGTGCAGCCCCAGCGAGGGCCAAGACCCAGCTACTYTGCAGGAATATTGCAATTAATGCCTCACGTGTCATGAAGAAGGATCTGAGGCACTAAAAGCAYCCTGGAACCCCAGGACGAGCACCAGCAGAGAACCATCCCTCTGAGATAATCCAGCCTTGCACTTCATTTTCTCCTGGTGCAGTAGAGCACAACCTCAGGTAAAAGCCAGAAATCAATCCCCTCCATCAAACAGGCTGAAGTGATGGGGGAGAGGAGACATTTACCACGTCTCACTCAAACTTTGCTCCACACGCTCCCTTCGTCTGCCGTTTTATTTTAATTAAAAAGAAATGTGCCGAGAACGCTCCATCTCTCTTTTGTTCTTTTTGTGAATAACAGCTGGGAAAAGAACAATAGGATTTATTGGTGCATAAAGAACTACCAGGAAAGAAACCAAGCTATCGGTGAGAGCCATTAGTTACAACTGTCAACAGTGTTTATATGGGCTTGTACTCTAACCCCGCACGCAGCAAGAGATTCCCCCAAATCCTCCCTCCCAAAAAGGCTCAGRCCAGAACCCAGCAGAGCATCATGTTCCAGGGAGACTTCTCGAGTTAGAACAAATTTAGTGGAGTATAAGAGGTCAAAATTTGGCTTTTTGAGGTCCTGACTCACCTGAAACCATTTTTTCCTAAGGTGTCAAAATCTTTATATTGCTTAACCTGGAATTACCMATTATTAGGTAATGATATTATACAGCTGGTAACAAAAATTACTACATAAATATTAGTCAAGGCACAAAGACACCTTTTCTTCAGCTTGTTCTCTTCTCTGTTGTTGCTATTTTGCATTGATTACCATAGAATCCAGATGTCCATGTCCATGTGCCATTGAACACAGCTGACACATCCCAAAGAAACATTGGGAACATTTGTTCCAGTCTCCTTCCCGAGGCAGATGCAGGGAAGCCTCCTGTTTCAGAAGTTGTTTTTCAATACATGCTGCTCTGCACTTATGGTTAGGGAAGATTGTTTTTTTTTTCATTTTCCTTTCACAGTCTGGGGGCAATTAAAAATAATAAAAAAAAAATCAAATAAAAAGGTTGGTGTCTGCATGCATAGTGTGTGTTTAAGTGATCTCTCGGTGACCAACACAGCCCGTGGAGAAGAAGGCACACAAAGTGGCTGCAAGGGACAGACAGCAGCACATAAATCAGATATAAGGAAAGGACTTTTCCTGATGTTTTATGAACCAGCTGTTTCCATTTGCCTCCCGTGTGGCTTCAGCGGGCAGCTCAGGTTGAGGCATAATGTTAAAAAAAAGGGCAACTTTGACCTCCAGTTACAGGGCTTTGGGTGAGTTTGAACCACACGGTGCTCTCCCCTGGGTGTTTGAAACACTGGGCACACAGCCTCAGATTTCACATTTTTTTCTGTGCATACTCTTGGCATTAAAGCAGGCTCTGCCTCCATCTCTGGACAGTTTGCTGGAAGTACTCCCCGATGCCCAGCACACCACATACTTATTATGTACATACAGAGCCCATCTCCCTCGGAAAATTAATTTATTTACTGCCAAAAAAATAAACAGCAAAGCTTTCCTTTAGCTGAGACATTCAATTTTTCTGTCATGCACATGAGCCATGCACAGGATTGCTCCAGGCTGGGCAGAGGAATTGGGGAGCTGCTGTGCTGCAGCACATTCATGGCAGGTTTGATCAAACTTCACAGTGCCTATCGTCAGATTGTATTGGTTTTGGTTTTTTTTTTTCCACCCCAGCTGGCTACTCGATACCTTTTCTTATTTTTTTTCCAATTAAAATAACAACATCTGCCCGGCAATCCCATCAGCGCAGGGAGCAGCAATTTGGGGATGCTGGGGTACAGAGAGCGTCTCAGGCAGGCTGGAAAGGTTTCAGCGTGTCCGTGGGTTTTGGTGCGAGCTCGCTGCCTCCAAGCACATGGACATATCGGCCTCTGCTGGTAAAAAGGGGTTTAGACAGAAATATTYCCGAGCAAAACGCAGGGAATTGTTCAGGGTCCCACAGAGAGGAGCGGCGGTCCCCGATCCCCGGGAAGCGCGGGCATCCATCAGCAGGGAAACGCTTAAACACATCGAGTCCTCAAAATCCTCCAGACAGCAGCTGCCACAGCCACCTCCAGCCCAGGATTTGGGAAATTGCTTCACTCAAATTTGGGAGGAAAAGCCTTGAAAACAGGAATAAAACGTGAAGGCTCTTAACAGCTTTACACATGCATGTGTTCGCTCCGGATCTTTCAAGAACAGGTGATCGGAGTCAACATCTCAAATCCGTGCTGCCACAGGTATTTGTGTAACTTTCCACAGCATAGAATGAAGTCTCTCCCACTGCCTGGGACAGGCATCAGACCACGAGTCCCTCTGGAATTCTCCTGCACCTCTGACAGCACATCCACCCGGGCAGTGAGTGTACCTATCCAGGAGCCAGAGGAGCTGCAGGAGCACAGAGATCAGTGTAGGCTCAGCAAACTGAAAAAGGGAAGGTTCAGACAGGATTTAGATTGGGTGTTAGGAATAAATTCCTTTCTGTTGCTGCCCCATCCCTGGAAGTGTTTCAGACCAGGCTGGACGGGGTTTGGAGCAGCCTGGGACAGTGGAAGGTGTCCCTGCCATGGAATGGGATGGGCTTTAAGGACCCTCCCACACAAACCACTGTGATTTTATGATTTCCCAGAGAGCTTTTCTCTGATGAGATTTCCTACAGAAATCAGGAGTATGATGCCCTCATCTGCTTTTCCCTGGAGCTGCTGTGTGAAGGCTCCTTCCAGACATGCAGGATCTGCTCCCGCTGCCCACAGCTGGCAAGTTAAACTTGCAGAAATCCATCAARGTTAATTCACACCCATGAGCTGTTTTAGAAGCCACAAGTCTGGGAAAAGGCRTTTTAATGCTGTTAGTATAAAACCAAACCCTTAAAAGAACAAGTGTGTAATTCTAGTGAGAGAGACACTTTTAATTTAATTCACAAGATTTAAACACTGCTAAGAATTAATTAGCAACAATTAAAAACAGATTGAACTGTGATTATGGCTATGATTATGTGTCCTTAAGAAGTCAAGCTGAGTGTACATGTAGTCAGCCAATACAAGCTCAAAAAAAAAGATGTCTATTTGCAGCTTTGTGCTTAAACAGAGGGGTCTTGAGGCTGAGAAGCCAAACCCTGTCACCAAAGGAGTGGTGCAACAGGGGTTTGGGAAGAATGTGATCCAAACCCCCTTTGAGGGASTTTGGCAACGTAAGAAAATGGTGAAGGGACTTATTAAATTTTTAACTGCTTCTCCAACTGCCTTTTAGCAAAGTGAAAAGGAGTAAGTGGTAAGAAGATCAGGAATTTCAAGTGTACAGAGGTACAAGTCCAGTGCATGAGGGCCTAAAGTATCAGCTAAAGAACTTTGAGGACCTTATTTGTATTTAAACCTGCTGTGCAGGCAGCTCCAGCTAAAGCATTAGCTACAATTACTGCCTTCCTCCTGAAGAGACTTTTGAGGTTTTTTCCTTGAAGACTAACAGTCTAAACTTTTTACTTAAAGACAACAATTTAAGCCATGCTGATCCCAGGAGAATAAAGAGACTGAGCCCCAAGACTGCAATTCATCTTTTCCTACTGATCATAACACAGATTGGCCACCAAGCACGGGAAGAATTATTCTGAGCACCTTCTGTACCCAGTGCCTGAGCATCCCCCCTGAGCCTCTATCATCTTGTGCAGGATTATTCCAAGTTTTCCCCAGGAGGGATCAGCCTGCCTCCTTGCCTGATAAACCTTCCTGGTGTGGCTGTTCTGCCAGAAGAMCACAGCATCCAGGGTTTCCATGGCAGACTGAGGAAAATTTTGGGGGTTTCAAAGGACCCTGTTCTTTCCCCGCCGTGGAGAGAAGCACAGATCACAACGAGAGGCAGCAGCAGAAGGAGCAGGGATGCCAGGAGAGCAGCAGCCCAACCCTGCAGCAGGGGTGAAGAACCCCAAGAGTTCTTTTTGGCCAGGTACTGAGCATGATGAGCTTTACAGCATGAATTCAAACACTGACACCACTGGGGTCAGTCAGTGCTGAAGGTCACAGGAGCCAGGGCAGGTTCAACAATCCCAGGGCTTTGCTCCGACCCAGAGACACACAGTATGTCCTGCTTCCACCCTCCACAGCCCCAGGAACCTGGTTCAGAACCAGATCCAACTCAGCTTCTCCCTTGCCAAGGCACGGGGACAGCTCGGATGGAGGATTTTGCACTCCTTTTGAAGTAATTCCCCATCACCCTGCAAACCTCTGTAGGGGAGGCCAGGCTCCACCCCAGCATCCCCCACCTTCCCCCTTCTCATTCCAGTGTCATCTTTAGCAAATACAGGTGGACAGTACAACGCCCACTGCCCCAGCCCTCATCTCCTTCCTCCCCAGCTCAGTGCTCTGCTCCAACCAGGACAATGAATAAAGGCACCCCTGAACTCCAAGATGTGTGCTTTTCATCCATGTGCAGGGCTGCCATTACCATGGGGGAGAGGAGATTTGAAGGGAAGTAAAGGGAGAGAAGGTGTGAGCTCCACGCCTTCCTGTTAATTCCTGCCGACGGACCAGGCTGCATTTCTATCCATCATCTCACGGCATCACGAGCAGCACATCTGTGCTGCACTGATCCACCACCTGCAGAGTTAATCATCCTTCTCATTAACCTGGATGCTCCTGGGACAAGATCTTCCCTCAAAAAAAAAGAAAAAAAAATCAGTATAAAACAAGTTATGAGCCAAAGGGCACGTTCAGGGAGCACCCATGTGGGCAAGTCTCCTGCAAATTGATCGACCTGCTCCCACATGAGCACTCTGCTCACAGGCAGGCCAGGAGAGAGATTCTCCCTTGGATTAAGAATAAATACACCTCCTGCTTTGAAAAGCATATTAATTAATGGCATTCATTAGGGAGGTAGCCAGGAAACCAGGTAATTTAATTTCTCGAGTACACAATGTCRGGAAAGATAATGGGCCCAACGCCAGCGCTGCCAACAAGGTGAAACCTCTTTCATTTATTATCTGAGAGGTGGGGAAGTCAAGCATGAACGTCAGAGTGTCACCAGAGAAACCAGATACACTAAGCAAGTACTAAATTATCCAAATGAGTCCATTATATCTATTGCTGTCATGCAGTGCCTGAGGGAGATGGGGAAGCTCTCCCAGCAGAGCAGGGATGCCACGGGCCAGTGCTCTCCCGCACGTGGGAAGCTTTGCTGGGCTGGGGACCACATGGATAGACAGAAATTAGAGAAGGAATAAAAAAAAACCTTCCAGGCAGCAATTTGCTACAGGAAATCATGAGTACTCCCTGACACAAATGTGAGGGATTCTGCGGATCCTCAGCATCAGAGCAAAYCCAGAGGAAGCCACAGAAATGCCCCAAAGGCTGGAGCATGCYTGCTCTGGAGACAGAAAAYTGGRRCTGCCCAGCCTGGAGAAGAGAAGGCTCCAGAAGAGCTCTGGTTTTCCCCAAACAGCTCCAAGAATTTAAAGACAAACCAATTTTTAGTGAAATTAGCCAAGCCCAAAGGCTTTGCCACCCTTGGAGCTGGTAATTTTGGGCTTGAGAGGGTGGAGATAATGGATTCATTACAGCAACTTGCCCAAGCTGATTTAGGAAGGCAGGGATAGAAATATGAGCAAATGGGTCCCATTTCCCTTCCTTTCAATGAATGGTGATCATTTGCACCTCAGCCTTTCCTTTCAGGGCCCAGCAGCAGTCCATCCAAGTGATGCTGCCTCAAAGCAAGCAAGTACAGGTCAGTTCCCCTTCCTTTTCCATCCCTGAAGAAATGTAAACTTATTTTTTCCCTCCTCTGAATGATAAGCCACYTCAGTACATTAATTTCTGTAACTCCCATCGTTACAGTGCCCCTCTAAGTTCTCCTAATTCATAGGAAGGGCTGTACTACACCACCACATCCAGCCTGGGGAATRCATCCTTTCTTTTAGGACAGGTTTGAAATTACTTTTGGATATTCCTAAACCCTTCAAAACTTGAATTCAAGCAATTTCACCGAAATCATGTTTGGTTTCTCTGTCCAGAAAGAGAAACCCTATCCAGCACGTATCTCCAAGGGAAAGTGCTCCTGTTATCCAAAATGGCATTAAGATTTAATACAAACAACACAGTAATTTAGCTTCTTAAAATTCAATAATGGCTCCTCTGATTTGACACAGAGTGAAGCTGATTGCAGAACTACTATTAACTTCCACAATTTGGCTGTGAGCTTCCTGACAAACTCAAAATTACATCTAAATCACACAACATCATTTATTATGATGTAAGCTAATACACATTAAATTAAAATCAAAGCTAGCAGATGTTGCTGCAGCTCTATTTACTTAAAAAGTTATGCAACTAAGGAACACAATTTTAATTTTTTTGTAAAATTTAAACTTATGTACAGTTGRCTGAATCCAGGTACATTTAATATTTAATGTAAATGTTGAATCATAGAGAAATTAAGTTTGGAAAAGCCTCCAAGATCATTGAGTGCAGGCATCACACTGTATGAGCCCGATGAGAATTGAGTKCTGGAGGTGAAGTTGGCACCTGACAGCAGAGAATGAGAGCTTTCAGAGTTCATAATTGATGCAATGACAGCAAATATGCAGACCCTGATGCTTTACTCCAACCCCAACGGAGCTAAACTTTCAAGAGATTTCATAAAATCCCAGAATGGTTTGGGTTGGAAAGACCTTAAAGCTCATTCAACTCCCATGGGCAGGGACACCTTCCATTATCSCAGGGTGCTCCAAGYCCTGTCCAKCCTGGCTTTGGACACTKCCAGGGATCCAGGGGCCGCTGCTCTGGACACATCTTCTCCATTCCAGCAGATCCACGTGTTGGAGAGAAGAGGAGCAGCAGTGATTAAGGCCTGTGGTCCCCAGGGTGCTGTCAAATCCATGGAAATTGCAGCAAATGTCCCAATCCTGTATCCTGCCTTTGCCCCCCTTGTTTGAAGAGAAGGATCCAATCCAATCACCCCAGAGGGACTCARACACTCAGCTCTTCAGATGCTGCCAAATTATCTCTGAAACAGTTATTGATTTCCTCTCCCCAGTGCCCACAGCCTCCTCCAAACCTGCCAAAGCCTCACTCAGCCTCCCTGAGCAGGGGATGGAGCAGCTGCAGGGTCCAGCTGCAGCCCTGCTCATCACTGCACAGAAATTTCCTGTCAGCAGTGCCCAGACACACCTGTGGTCTGCACCTTAAACACTTTCTGTGCTGCAAATTTTGTCTCTGATTTTAAGCTGGTCGTTAGTAATGTGGCCCTGGCCAGAGGAGCCGTTCTTCCCAGATAATAGAGAGAAAATTGTCTTTATTTGTAATTTCATGGTTGTCCTGCAGTGACAATTTGCATTCCCAGCTGGGACTGGGTCCCTGCTGTGCTGAACGCTGCAGAAACCACAATGAGAGGGAAAGTCCTCATCCTAAAGGAATGGTGCAGGCAGGAGGGACACAGGAATTACAGGAAAAGTGAAGGAATGTGGCCAAGCTGAACTCAATCACCTGTCCTGCCTAATCATTGAGCCACCAGCAACAAAATGCACTAAAACCCCCAAGTTTTGGATGCTGAGCATAATGCACCAGCCACTGATGAGCCACAGGTGAAATCTAATGTATTAAAACATCAGAGAGGATGGAGTGCTGAGAATAGATGCAGAGCTCCTGGGGTTTTATTTCTTCTTATTTATCTTTATTTCTTCTTTATTTATTTTATTTAAGAAAATTTAAATTGTATTTTACTAAAACCAACCCAAAAGTCCACAACAACAATAAAAACCACACACACAAAACCCCCAAACAAAGAAACAACAACAACAAAAAAAAA
>NW_026623317.1:1755607-1765854 GCF_030028575.1 Malurus melanocephalus
CTGAACGGGTTTATTTCTCTTTTCATTCACCCCAGATCTCTGAGTCACCCTGGTGGCATTTTCTATCTTCCATAATACCATCCTCATCCACCCAAWGCTTTTATCTTGAAGAAGTATTAGGGCTTTGCAGCACACAAACTACTCTAAAGAGGTACTGAAAGTGAACTTCTGGCCAAACTTTCTTCTTTCAGGTATTTTTTCGCCTCTATTCTTGTATCATCCATAAAATTATCACCAACATTTTTTTTTTTTTTTTGCTAAGAGAATTAGTTTAAAAGATTTCTGCCAAAGAGGATTAGAGACGTTGTTACAAGCTGCCAAGAAACAAGAGTGCAAGTGCATGTACGTGTGTCTGGGAAAGGATAAAAGTAAAATAATTGCAGCTGAACTTGCTCAGATAACAGCAAATAAATACAAAACTTTCTATTAAGCTGACACAAAAAATAGAAAAGCTGTCAGAGTTGCAGGGATCCGGCCCCAACCCAAGGAATAGCAATACCCCTTATCTGTCTGTGCCATGGATTTACTCTCAGGCTGTCAGACTTGATCTGGTTATTTCCAGCAGGACTCACCTCTCCTGCACCAATCTGAACATGACTGTGAGCGGCTCCACTCATGCAAATAAACCTCCCCAAAATGCTCCACCCCAGCTCCTTTCTGAGCCCCCTYGCTGTCATTTCTCCATGGGTGACCATCACAGCTGCACAGCTCTCCCTCCTGGGACAGGAGGAACATTCAGTCATAAAATCCTGGGATGATTTGGGTTGGGACGACCTTAAAGCTCATCCAGTGCCACCCCTGCCATGGGCAGGGACACCTCCCACTGTCCCAGGCTGCTCCCAGCCCCAATGTCCAGCCTGGCCTTGGACACTGCCAGGGATGGGGCAGCTCCTCTGGGCACCCTGTGCCAGTGTTTCAGTGCTTCAAGACAAAACCTGCCCAGCCACTCCTGCAAAACCACCAAAAAATGTTCTGTCACAGCCCAGGTGAAGGGCAAACCAAGTTTAACCCCTACTTGTGCTTACACTTCCCACAATAAACAGATTTTGGTCTGGTGATTCCACGTCCTGCTGGAATCCTGATACTGGTGAGGCTGGATGGCAGCGTTGACACCTGTGGGTGAATGCTGGGGGTTTTAGAAGCAGAGCTTCCAGTCTTGGAGAATTCAGCACAGTCACTATAAAGGTTCACCATTTCCCCTGCCAATTATCTGCCATGTCTGGTTTCAACTTCCACAAACATCTTTTGTGCTGGCACAAGCCAAATCAAAGCCCAGGCAGGGCACTGGCACACAGAAACCATGCTGAGGCACTCAGGTATTTGCCTTTTCTCTTTTCAGGCACATTTCCAAGCTTTTCACCATTCTTGTTTGAACTCTTTTTCCACAGGTACACCTTCCACTGCTGTAGGAGCTCGTGGTTAATTTCCTTTCACACTTGCATGTGCTTCGTGTCACTGTGTGCACAGACAGATCAGCAGAGGGATTTTTTTTTCATTTTGCAAAATGCAGATCAAGATCCAGAACCACCTAAACGAGATTCCAACACACTGAGAAGGTTTCCACCCCTGACAAGGATTTGCACCAGCCCTGGGATGCTTTGCCCACTGAAGCACACGTGAAGAAATCACAGAATCACTGAGGCTGGAAAAGATCATCGAGTCCAACCATTCCCCAGCACTGCCACCAATATCCATCAGCCACCAATATCCATCAGCCACCAATATCCATCTAAATGATCACTGTGATCCTACAACTCCAAAATAAAAGAGGAGGATGGCAGTCACTTCCATTTGCTGAGGGGAAAGGACAGCACGACAGGAGCAGAGAGAGCTGGTGTAATGTGAATAGATATATGCACACACAATTATCTGAAACACCGGGGCAAATAGAAAGGAGAAAAGTAATCCAGCCCAGATAAAACTGTCTTTGCTGTGGGCCACGGCACATGAAGGACAGACATGAAAAATCAAAGCAGACACACAATATYGAGCAGATGAAATAACCTGCCACAAAATAAACCAGAAACTGAACAAACAAAGGAGGGAAAAAAAAACCAACAAACAAAACCAAACAAATAACACCCCCCAAAAAAACCAAAAAACCCAAACAAAACAAAGAAASCCCCATACATAAAAGGCATCTTTACAAGAGTGAAATGTTATTACTGTGTGTCCACAATCTGGGAGGCAMATGTACTTGAGAGCCAAGTCTCTCTGCAGAGAAAGCTTTTATGAAATAGCTTTTATTCCCTTTACAAAGAAATTGCACAAAGCCAAATTTTACAGCTCTCATTGTCCTGCCTTGAGAGATATTTTTTTGCTGTTTTCACCAGGGCTAAATAAGGTTTCTAGAAAACTTCCTCATCCTTCCCTTGGCTGCTGCTTGGACAAAAGCCACCAGTGCCACTGGAAAAACAGGCTGTGCACTCCTGAGGGGCTCTGGGCAGGGATGAGGGCAAATTTCCCCCTCATCATCCCTTATCACTACAGGGAAAAGTCTCCAAGGTGTTTGAAACCCACCCAAAAAAAAAAAAATCCCTGCCTTGGAGATCAATAATTAGGGCCACGCATCACTGGGCATCCTCCATCCCCTGCTTGGGTTCAGTCCAGCAGCACACCCAAGAGGGGCTTAAAATTAAACCTCAGACCCCAGAGCCCAAACCAGRGATTTCTGTGGTGATGTTCAAGCTGCTCAAAGAACAGGAACTCCAAAATTCAGCTCCAAAATTCAGCTGTGCATGGTCTCCGGTATACAAAGGAGAAACCATGCGTATATTTCAAAGACATTAATTTTTTTCAGGTGATGCTGCAAAATGGAATAATTAAAATATATCACTAATAAAGAGCCCATAAAAGTGTAACTGCTCTTGGACTTTTGGCAAGAATTTACTAGCACACCACTTCATGTGCAAATAAAGAGAAATAAAGCAGGAAAAGCTCCTCACCATTTACCATTTTGCCATCAAGMTTTTTCAAAACAGATCAACCCTCATTGCCAGGGTCAGAGCATAGAATAATTTGGGTTGGAAAAGACCCTTGAAGTTCCTCTGGTACCAAACCCCCCCAAATCTTCAAGTCTGCATTTTTTTTATTTAATTTAAAATATTAATAAACCTCCTGTCTCGTGCTGCAGCAGCCTAACCTCTGCACCCCCCAATCACATGGATTTGGAGAGGCTTATTGTAATCATAAGCTACCAAGTCATCATTTAAGTTTTTAGTTCCTCGTTATTAACTTATGTAAATTGGGCTCCTTTGAGAGCGGAGCTGTGGCAGGGAGTGAGCAGGGCACTCCACTGCTCTTAACCCCAATTTATGCAGATTCTTACAGACATCTTCCACCTGTGCTGAAGAACAGCAGCACACGTTTTTTATGTCACCTGTCTTCTCCTGCAGAGGATAATGTAGTGAGACTTTGGAAAAAAAAAAAAAATCAGTGCCAGTGTAGTTTTTTTTACCTGTCTACAAAATATCACTATCAGACCCAAAGTAAACAGAAGCTGTTATGGCAGTTTGCTGCATCCCTTCAGCCTGAAGGCTTTTCCTCTGCATATTTTAACTACATTCGCCTTACAGAGATAAAAAGATTCTGAAGGTAATTTTTTTCTCTCTCTGATTATAGCAGGGGAAAAGAAAAATCACATTATAACTTCTGATTATAAGTTAATATTGTTTCAGCTCATTTTTTGAGGGGGGGGGGGCTGTGTACATAGAGATTTTTGGATTTTAAAGACAGGAAAGTGCAAAACACCACCCTACCAGCAGAACCAGCAGCAGACTGGAGCCTCTTCCCCAACCACATGGTGTCCACTCCTGCTCTGGAGGTGCTGAGCCAGTTCTCTCCTTCAGATTCTGGTGCAGATCCCTAATTGAAGCCACCTGAGAGAGGAAAGAGCTCTTCCCGAGGTCTGGGATGTCCTCAGCCAGGAGGGGTATTTACGTGCCAAAGTCAGCCAGCTGAGAGCCCTGACAGAGTTAATGAGGGCTTTAAAAAAATATGAAGCCAGCAAGGACCTATTGACCTCTGAGAGATGGTGGGGGAATGATAGCAAAATAAATATTATTAATATTGTTAATATTATTAAGATGATAACAAAATAAACATTATTATTATTGTTATTATTATTATTACTGCTACTATTATTATTTGTTGTTGCTATTGCAATTATTACTGTTRTTATAACCTTATAACATTAATGATAAAGATATTAATGATGATGAATATAATAATGATTATAATAATTATTATTATAATTGTCCACTAATCAGATTTTCAGCTATTGCAGGTTCACCACAAATTCTCCCATTTAACTCACTTTGACTTTCTCCTTACAATACAGAGCAGATCCATTTTACCCTTTTGTACAAGGGAGGAAAAAACTCGCAGTTTCTGACTTTCAGCATCAAAGCAGAGTCAAATCCCCTTCTCAAGGCTCAGACTGGGCTTGTTTGATGGAGTCTGTCCTATGAAACTGAGAATATTCCATCCTGGAGATAAATGGACCTGACAATATTTTTGTGCTTCTCAGCATTCAGACCTCAGCACAGATTCCCTCCTTCTTTCCTCAGCATTTTCTGCTTGGGAAAAGGAACAAAGGATGACAGGGGGGAGCTGAACAYGCTGGTCTGCACCTAACCAAAGGGCAGGTCACTTTGCAGCAGGAAGGAAATCAGGTCAGTGAAGGAATCCTTCAGAAAATGGGATGCAGGARCCCTGCGTGGAGGACACCATCTGCTGCTCTTCCTCAGGTCACAACTCACCAGCTGCACTTTCCATTGTCAAACAAATARTTTTCACCGTAATTAAAACACTGCAAAATTACAGAGCTGGCTTCGTGAAGAACTGACCACCAATAAAGGGGTATTTCACTAAGGATCTTTGAAAGATCAACCTGTAAGTCTTAATACTGAGTTTTGAAGGCATTAAATTTATCAACCCTGTCACAGGGGGTGTTTGGGGGGTCTCAAGGTGCTCAAACCCCAGTTGGGGTGGCACTGCCAGCCCACAGTGCAGCAAGGACCAGACAGGGATGCTGAGCCTGCAGCACACCAGACTTGAGAGAATTGTTTGAATTTACACCCCATTTCAGTTTACCTGCCCCASTTCCCTGTGCCTGTGTTCAGGTGAGCACATATTGAAGTGGTCTTTGCTTTTTTAGCTTTAGTAAATTCGAAAGGATGAACCTTTAAACAAATAATGGAGCTGGTCAGTGAACTCAACTGTTTCAAAGAGCTAAAGGAACAAAGAGTTGGGGACTTTCTGTGWCAGAAGTCCAAAGCCTATTATTTCCAGCACAAACAGGATTTTAAGAGGGTGATGGGAGAAGTATTGAAAGAGTCAGCCTGAGTCAGACTTTGGAGTTAATCAATAATAAGACACATTGCAACATGGATTTTATAAACAGAGAGAACTAACATAATTTTTTTTTCTCTGATTACACTTTTTTTTAAGAAATGGAAATGCATTGGCTCTCGTATATTTGCAAATTGGTCAGTTATGGAATAAGCTATGAAGTGGAAAATAATTTAATCAGCGAAAGAAGTATGGGCTGATTTGAGTGTTGGGCAGGGAAGAGGAGACAAGGGGGGTTGCTGAAAGGAGAATAAATGAGCCAGAGTTTATCAAATGGAAACCCAGCATGTGTGGAAGATGTGGACTTAATTCAAAAGAACTAAACACAGGAATAATCAATATGAAGGAAAAGGTCTTTTCATGTCTTTCAGTGCAAATATTCTCCGAGCATATGGAGCAGCTCCAAGCACATGAAACCAGCTCACAGTGCCCACCTCATCCTTCTCAGCCTGAATTTCCTCTCTGTCTGCTGACCATTGGGTTGGGTTGGGCTGTTTTGCCTTTTCAAGTGTTTTTCAAATCAGTCTCATTGACTGTGATAATGAGAGGAAAAAGTGCTATTCAGGTGCTGCATTAATGCCCTTATTAAATAATAAAACCTGCGCTTGTGAAAGTTTAAATTTTTTCACGTGGTTCATTTGGGATCCCTTTGATCTGGCAGCAGTTACATCTGGATATGTATTCAACACCAGGGAAAGCTCCCCCAAAAGACAGAAAAGCAGAAAAAAGCACAGGCTACCCTTGGTCAAACCAGGCAGAGGTATCGGTGGGGTGAAGAGGATTCTCCATCACAGAAGGAGTGAGGCCACTGTCACCCTGAGCTGCCAAATTCAGCAGGGCAGAGCAGCTGAGCCTCATTTACACAAAAGCCAGTGCAGCTGAGTGGCTCAGGGGGRCTAAAAATCTCAAAATTTCTGAGATTTTTGCTGTTAAAGCCAGACTTGCTGCATGGTTTGAGGGAATGCCCAGGGAGATCCAGGCTGTGCCTGCACCAGTGGGCACACAAGAGCTGTGGGAGGGACCTGGCATCCCAAATTGTCTCACACAGCCAGGACTGAGGGGTTTGAGCAGCTTTCTTCCCTCAGGAGCATCAGTGAGCTCAGGCCATGATCAGACACTCAGATGGGGACAGAGGTGATCAGCCCTGGGTGCTTTAGGGCTCCATGAGCAGCACAGGTGGAGAGGTGGAACAGTGAAGGATGTGCCCTTGGGAAGGCAAAGGCAGGGACAGCATGCTCAGAGCAAGGAAAGGAATGTGTAGGTGTTGAGCAGGGACATTATCACCTCRGATATGAACAGGGTATGTCTCTTCATGACACTTCCCTATGCTGTTCTTGGCATGCCAGAGCCGACTACATTGATATTTTGAGTTAGATTTTAAGCCAGCAAAACTCTCACATTCCCCTCAGCCCTTTCTAGTCTGCAGTTTTACTTTGAAGAAAATCAGAGTAATCTGAAATAGTTTCTGCAGGGTCGTGTTTATATATATATTGATTTCTGGACTGTGGTTTGTAAAGATATTCACCAATTCTAGTCAGAGTTTGAAGACTAACATTGCCCCAGTCACTGCTGATCCAATCATCTTTGATGTGCATGCCTTGATCTGTTTTCCCTTGATCCCTTCTCCTGATAAAATACCTAGGAAACACTTAAGACATATCTCTGCATAATAAATAAAGCAGCAACATTAATAGTTAATAGTTAAGCACTTAATAACCATCTATAAAGATATGGTAATAAAGTAAATGAATACTCCAGGGTCCTGATTTGTGTCTCACTTACATGGGTGTTCCAGCACTAAAACTATTGGTTTCTGCTGGGTCATTTACAGACAAACAGTGGAGGTTAGCCTGACCTTGCATTGCTCCAATAAATACATTACRGCAACAACAGATCTGGAGTCAGAAGGAGTTTGCAACAGTAGCATGGTGTAAATAATACATGGATATTAGAAAAGCAATTACGTCCCAATATCAGAGCCCATACCACGAGCACGAACCGCTCTGCAACACAAGCTGGCCCTTCCTAAATTACAGCCTGACTGTAGAGTGGCTGGATGTTCTCTCTTGCTGGAGTTGCACAAACCAGCAGCCAGCTCCAAGCTCAGGGTCAGCCCCATTTTATTTTTTTTTTTTTTTTTAAGTAGATCTCTTTAAGGACATGAGCTCATCTTTCAGGGAAAACAAATCCCAACTTTGGCCATGGAAAGGTGAGGGGTGATGTCTCCATTTAGCTCTGGTGCCTCCAGGCTGGTGCAGAGGAGGGAGAACAAAGGCAGAATGAGGGTCAGGAAAACTGTGATCAGGCTGGTGCCTTTTGTAGGGAACAAAACCAGTTCCTGGTCTAAACTGGTAAATCTGGGGTGTATTGTTACAAAACAGAGCCTTGGCAAGGAGCTCACATGTTGGCTCTGTGCTAGACATGCCTAAAGTTAGGAGAGAATAATTTCACTAAGAATTCACTTTGAATTTGCAGGAGGCACAGACTCAGCTTCTCCTGTCTCTGCTTTTCCTTTTGTAAATGGGGAACGTGCACAACACTCAGCTGGGCTCATTAGCACTCCTCAGGCTGCTGGAGATCAATGGCCAAAGGGACAAGATCTCACCCTGGTATTTGTCACGGTCTCTCATTGGGGTTGTGCCTCAAATGTTCAACAAACAAGATCCTGACATCAGCTTTAGAAAAAGCCAGGCTGARCTCTCTACTTGGCAGAAAGTTCATTTTTCATTCAAAAATGATGAAACATAGCACTCTGAGATGAGCCACATTTKGTTTTCTTGTGCAAAGAGTGTGATTAGGCCTAAAAAGAGACGGTCCAGGCTAAAAACTCCACCAGACCCATCCAAGTCTGGGTGATTTATGGATGGATTACAAATAGCTGCCCTTCACAGCAAATGCCTTTAAATAGCCATGATCATGCCATAAAATTATGTAACAAACAGAAAACAATAGGTTTTAATAAAAATAGTCTTGTTGAGGGTAAGGAGGCAGGGCCAAACTATTTTAAAGGCTAACAGAAGAAAAGTTGTTAAGAAAAAGGTTAATTAATCCCCAGAAATCAAATCTTCTGCTCTTGCAGCTACRAAGTTTTCTAATCATAAAAACACATTTTTCAAGCAACAGCTTAGCAACACTTAGCAAAACTTTGCACTAGGGGTGGCCAGAAATACTCAGCAGAGGAGATGGAAATGAGCTGTGGCATAAAGAAACRCAGTTGGTGAGAGCTCAGTGCATTAAAGATCCTGCTGAGGACAGTCAGCATCTGGTGAGCTGGTTGAAAACTCACCCAAAACGTTTCATGATAAGAGCTTATAAAGATGCAAATACACGCCACATTTTCAGGAGAATCACAGAGCTGCATTTGTACGTGTCTTATCAGCCTCTTCTCTGTGACAGAGTTTAGCATCAGCCTGGGAAAGTGTCTGCAAATCTATTTGGGTTTAATATTTGGAGTAAATAGTGCCTATTGACGTGATTTCCTATAGAGCACTTTGTGTAAGCACCCTGCCAGTTCTGCCCTTCTGTTCCAGCTCTCGTGCTAAATTTGAGCCATGGCAGGGAGCAAGAGTTAAAAGACAGGGATGGATGGGATATTGGGAAGGAATTGCTGGCTGGGAGGGTGGGAAGGCCCTGGCACAGGGTGCCCAGAGCAGCTGTGGCTRCCCCTGGATCCCTGGCAGTGTCCAAGGCCAGGCTGGACATTGGGGCTGGGAGCAGCCTGGGACAGTGGGAGGTGTCCCTGCTCATGGCAGCCGGGTGGGACTGGATTTAGGCCACTTCCAACCCAACCTATTCCATGGTTCCATGGTATTTACCACCAAATAATGTCACAGCCCCTCCTGGAGCAATGGGAGGGCATCAGGGCCCCTCTGCTCCCGTGAAAATGGAAAAGCCAGGGATGTCCCTCTGTTCCCAGAACTGCATTGCTGCACACCACTCATTGTATAAGGCTKCAGGGCAAGAAAGCCCAAAGAGCCAAGAAACTGTGAGTGTTGAGGAAAAAGAGAAAATACACCCAAAAATGCATCTTCTGAAGAAAGTCAGACAAATCTGGGTTCTGGAACTGGTCTGAGAGTGGTGCAGGGTTATGTGCAGAGCCTCTGCCCCATATCCCTGTCTTCTTTCTGTTCTTGGGAAGAAAAGGAAGCAGGATTCTCCTAGGCCATGAACAGCAGCCTGGAGATTTCCATGGACCAAAGCCTTCCTGTAGTAATGCACTCTGGCAGAACCACATCCAGATTACCTCCTAGAGAATGCAAACATGATTCCCAGAAAAAGGAAGGAGGAGCAGTGAGACTCATCTCACTTAACAGGAGAAAGGAACTGAATGTAGCAACCTGCACTAAGATATTTAGATGTTTAGATTAGGTACTAGGGACAAAAATTTTGTGRAAAGGGCTGTRAAGTGTTKGAACAGATGATCCAGGGAAGTGGWGGAGTYGCCATGCCTGGAAATGTCCTGAAAGTGTGAGAATATGACACTCGAGGACATGGACAGCCGTGAACAGGGTGGTGGTGCCACATTTGATGATCTTAAGGGTCTTTTCCAATTTTACCATTCTGTGATCCTGTACTCCCTTCAAGGGATTGTGGCTGCACACCCAGATCTCAGCAGGAGAGAGCAGCACGTACACATCRAACCACCTGAACTCACCATTCCACACAAGCAGCTGATTCTCCATGAAGGACAAAGAGAAATATCTGAGGGTGGTTAATTCTCATTCTCACCACCATCCAAAGAGCCCRTTCAATCAGTTTCCACATAAGGAGAAACTGAAATTCATCACTATTACAAATCTTTCCCCAATGCTGCCACACGAAGGAAAGTTTGTGAGAGATTTATTGAATATGTGATTGGGGAGACAGATCTGAAACAAAAAAAAAAAAAAAAAAAA
>NW_026623317.1:1765964-1785385 GCF_030028575.1 Malurus melanocephalus
ACTTCATGAAACACCTCTATGGGAAGTAAAAAATTTCATTAATCTTTTCAGGTGGAAGGGACACGTATTCCACATTTATCATCCAGCACCACATGCCCACRGAAACCTCCAAAGAGCAGGGCATTAGGGACTCAAGCATTTCAATTTATCATCTGCATTGAGCAGCAAAGATGGCAAATTATTTGCAAAATTATCAGGCTCCCCCAGTGCCTCAGCACTTCTCAAGGGAAATAACGTGCTTAAAAACAGGGATGTAACTGAGATTAACTTCCAGTGCCTGAGAGGTGCTCGCCTGCCTGACCTGAGTGCAGCCCACGGCTCTGCCAAGTGCCACCGAGCAAATAAAATCGCTCCCGGGAAGCTCCAGACGCCAGCTCAGACACCTCGATGGCATTTCACTCACCTCATCTGGGGGAAGGATGAACTTCRCTCTCCAAAATCTGACTCGCAGCCTGGCAAGGCAGAAAGACTGCTGAAAGTGACAGTGTGGAGGTCCTGGCTGTTAGTACAGCTGACAAAATCTACTCACAAAAATAAATGAGAGATCCTCTGTGAAGGGAAAACAGGGGATTTTAACCCTTACTATTTCTAAAGATGCAATAAAACCCAGAGAAAGCTGACTTTTGTTGATGAATTTAGTCATGTTCTCTCATGCCTGCATCTGGAAGGTCTTTAATGTATCAGCATATCCAGGGGTCTCAAAAGGCAGAATTGAATCTCAAGAATTCAGCAGAATTCCAGAAACTCCTTGTCCTTTTCCTGCAGGACCTGTACCCCAACAGCAATGACATCCATAAAGTCCAGAGATTCTATTATTGTCTCTGAGGTCTACATCTACCTTCAACAAAATACGCTCTCAGCTCTGGGCTAAAACCTGAACTTGCTGAAGCAAAAGTTTTCAGGGTTAGACAAAAGTGAGWGGGATGTGAAATCCTCCCCACAATAGTAAAGGAAGCTTTAAAATTGGTATCATTGAAACCAGCATCTTTTTTACCTAAAAAGGKGCCTGTGGCAGCAGTTACACWCTCTTGATGTATTATTTTACSTCTCTSTGATGGACAGCAGTTTCTATGGATTTCAATGTTTATTCCTTTAGCCAGATCCATTGGGATGACTAAAAGGTGACTGAAGATGTAGAGTGAGAAAACAACTAAGTGATAAAATTACCTGACTGCTAGCACTTCACCACCCAGGAACAGAGCTGGGTTAGCAGTGCTAGGGAAAAAATAAAAAACAAAGAGGAAAGCAGAAGATAAATAAAGATTCATAGAAGTTTCATTCCAAGAGGTGCCCCCTGCGATGTCTGTGCTGGGAGAAGGGAGGTCAGGACRTGCCCTGGCTCCATCTGGCAGCACCCACAACCCAAAAACATCTTGCTGGGCACCCTTGGGAGCTCATAAAAGCAGAAGGAACCACTTCATCACGAACACAGAGCTAAAATCCGATGCTCAGCTCCACACAGCGTTGCTGAGGCCAAAAATACAAGCTGTCAATACCGGTCTGAGGGAATACCAGCAGAAGGGCCATTTATTATTTCCCCTGTTTCTTCTGCTGTTTCCCTAAGTGCCCACTTCTGGGCACTGTCAGACTGTGGTGAAACATCTCTGTAATTCACCACGGCTTTTAATCGAGACTTTCTCGGAGCCAAGGCTGCAAATGCCACTGAGGAAAATGACGGATGCTGCAGGCTTTAGGAAATTAACCATTCTTTGATTGCTTGCTTAGCCGAGCAATTTGCAGTGTGATAGACAGAAATTATATCATCCAGTGTCAATTTGTCTATTCATTTTTCCCTCTCCACATGCTTCCTCTCCTTGATTGAATAATCACTAACAATAATCACAAGCATCTGGGGGAAGGAAGTACATCCATCAGTTTTAATGTCAGCAAGAATGAGGGCTGATTCCTCCAGCATTCACCACAGCTCTGCATCTTCAAAGTCATTTACATTTTCCTTATACCAGCACTAATATCCAGATTATATTATTTCTGTTACCTACTGCTATTTCAGTCTATAATGTAGGAACAATAGAATGGCAATTGGGAAAACACCCWGTTTCAAAAAATAGATGGTTGTTTCATCTGCTATCATGTATTACCACAAATRTTTTTACATCTATGCTTGAATTCTCTGAGAATATTGATGGAAGTGTAAGCTTGTAAGACTGAGGCTGAGTAAGACAGACCAGATCCAAAGAAGATGATTTTATACRAAGGATGAGGACAGTAAAGGGCAGAGCTGTTAGAAGATGTAAGCAGGCAAATCCCAGGGATTGCAGAGGCTTTTCAAAGGCTGTCTGTGCACAGATTGCTACTTCCAGTAATAAATTACCTTACTGTCCCTAGATATTTTGTAGACAACAATCCAGAACATACACTGAATATTCAGTGATCAAAATTTTCAATTTGTATGGTTGCATAACCCTAAATATACCTCTATATTTCTATAAATTATGCTATATCATCATGTAATTCTACAGTAGCATTCTCTAGTTTTGTGAACCAATTTCCAGCAGCTCAGCTTCCAACTCCCCCTGTTCAGAGATGCAGAACAGCAGAAAATACAAAATCAGTCTGTAGGCACAATAAGTGGCCCAAAGATTGCCTTTCCCAGAAAACTGGTAAAGTGTTTTGTTTATTCAATGGAATTAAATCATCTTACAAACACAGTGACACAGACCAAAAAAAGAAAAACAACCAAAAAAAACCCTGATTACTGTTCTAGTTATGGCTTACAGCAATTGATAGGCTTTCTATCACAACCATAGTACAGCTACAGAAACAATAATAAGCCAAAATTACAGGGTGTAAGGTCGACAAAAGAAAGGTCAGTCAAAGGACACAAGAGATTAACATCATCATAAAACCAACATGACCCTGCATGGATTTCTCCACCCCCACTGTCACCGCCTTACAGAAACAACAAACATGAAACAGCTTTATTTTTGTCACAGCCCAAGATCCTGTACAACGAAGACACAGAGTTTTGCTCCAGTATTCCCAAGCTAAGCATTTGGTGAAAACCAGGGACATGTTCAATGGGCAGCAGTTGTTCCATGCAATTCACGTGGGCTGAATGCAGAGGTTTCATCAGGGACCTCCAGGCTGAAAACGAGGAGGACCCAGGAATGAAGCAAAAATCACCAGATTTTTGTGCTGTCCCAGACAGAGAAGGGACTTTTCCCCCTTTCYTCACTCTCAGAGGACAGGCTCTGATGCACACCTGGGTGTTTACCACCTGGCCAGCACAAGGTTAACAAACAGGGATTGATTCTGCCCGTTCCACACTGCTSAAAAGGCAATAACCAGAGTCTTCAYAAGCCATGTGGAGCACTGGAGATACTTCAGTGTCTTAGTCCATCAGACAGTTTTAGGTACAACAAACATCTCGAGAACCAGACAACACAGCATCTGATTTCTTCTGGCTGAATTTGTCACTGTTTTACATGCTAACACAGTTTACACTGATCACAGTCACAAATGTACATCAGCTTACCCACAGAYCAAACACTGAGAACATTTATGGCTTCTAAATAGGAATTCAGACACGTTGGTAACATATTTACATCTTTCAATCCTTGAAGCGCTGAGACAKATTTGTCTCCCTTTAAGCTTCCCACTGTGGCCCAGTCCCTCCCTTCTGATGTTTCTTGAATGCTCAGGGCTTTGGGGAGCACTGGAGGTGCTGACAGCCCGGGACCCAGCCTCCCTCTTGCACATCTGGATTGTACAACCTAACGCCTCTCGTACATTTGGATTTTCCTTAAGTTTATTTTAAAAAGCACTTAAGTACAATTTCAAATCGATTTTTTTTTTTCTTTTTTAAATTTTGAATACCATGCAGACAACACAGGGATGCCCAGCAGCCTTGCCCACTTAGACAGGATGATAACAAGACACAATGATAATAGTCTGGGAGGGTTTTTTTGGGAGATCCAGGTTTTTGGCTTGGCTTACAAGCACTGATGTAAGACCTGAATTCTCTTTCTACTGAACCCTAATGTGAATCTTGTGGTGGCTTCAAAGGTAGTGGGCTGCATCCTGTCTTGAACACATTCATTTCACTGCCAAATTCCATGCTGGTATTTCAAAGCAAGCAGAAAAATCCCCTCTTTTCCTGAGGTCTGTGGTTCACACCCAAACAGTCAGGTACAGAGGGCTCATGTATGATTTGCACTACCACGATGAAATGCTTTGCATAGATGAGTTTGAAAAGATGAGTTGATGAAATCTGGAAGGGAGAGTGACAGTCACAACACTTCTGCTTCCAGAGAAGCCTGTTTTTTTTTTTTTTTTTTTTTNAACATGGTATTGCTACTGCAGTGTATGTAAAGCATGTTAAAAGGCGTATCTGAAATCAAGTGAGTGGGAAACAAGAGGCTGCTCTTCTTGCCTGTGATTAGGGCTCCTTTCTGGASCACTGCAAAATTTCCACATACCTCACTGGATTTTGGAAAGGGAYTAAGCATAAATACTACTGACTTCTTTATTCCTAAAACCTCAGCTCAYTCTAGAATTTTCCAGGGAACCTGGCCCTTTAGGGATTGCCGAATTTTGCTGTTTTCTTCTTCCTGTACTCATAAAAGCTCCAAAGCTCTCTGGACACACAAATGCAAGCAAGGTCAGGGGAAAGGCACATTCCAGAGCCCTCCACAATCACTGCCCAAGTGGACAAGTGGACAAGTGGACAAGTGGACAAGTGGACAAGTGACCCGACCTCAGAAGATCGGAAAGGACAGGTTCCCTCTTGCTCCCCATCTCAATGCTGTCCCCGGCTCAGCTCCCCTCTGTTCGGGGCAGAGATCTCTCCTGGCTGCCAGGGAGAGCTGAGCACGATCTGCCCATCCCTGCAGCTGCATCACTGCCAGTGAGCTGTGAGCAGCACTTCACCTGTTCACCCACACCCAGCAAGGGGACTGCTCCTGGAGCTGCTTCCCTTCCATCTGCTGCATCTGGCCATCCTCAGAGAACAGCAGCATTTCACCTGTTCACCCACACCCAGCGAAGGGACTGCTCCTGGAGATGCTTCCCCTCTTCCTGCTGCATCTGGCCATCCTCAGAGAACAGCAGCACTTCACCTGTTCACCCACACCCAGCGAGGGGACTGCCCCTGGAGATGCTTCCCCTCTTTCTGCTGCATCTGGCCATCCTCAGTGAGCATCACCTTTCACTCACCATATCAGCCCTGCCTGCATTGGGGCAGCTTTTTCAAGGACTGGAGGAGCCACCCCTGATTGCTGCAAGCAGTGAGACTTCATCTGTTGTCTCTGCCGTGTTATTTCACAGTCCTAAAGGCTCTGGACCTGCCTTGTGCCTGCAATTTCCTGTATTCTTTTCTCATGGTTTCTCCAGGAGGCCACAGACCCACTGAGCACGGTGCCTCCCCTCCCTGAGACAGCAGCAGGAGGAGCTGCCACAGCACGGCTCTCCTTTTTGCAATTCATGAGCTGGCTTTGACAGCTCTGTTGCAATCACGGGAAATATGCTAAAATATTATAATGGCCCYATCGCCATTGAAGCCATTCTGTCCAACAGCAAAGTTGGATTTCAAAAATCAAAAGCAATCAGATGAACTATTCCAGCTAAATGCTTCCTTCCCTTTGATGACAGAACTGGCAGATTCATAAGCCCGGTCTTCTGACAATGAAGTCAAAGCAGTCCTGGTTATGTTTTTTATGAACTTGCATTGACAGTGTATGCAGATCTCAGGAACTTCTTAAGAGATTCTCCTCAATAAAATGAGGAATTGGGGATTAAACCACAGCATTTTCTCTCTCCCCGTCTCAGGCTTCATATCCTTGGCAGCAGAGCTGGGATTACAGCTCGAGCTCAGGATGTGGTACCAGACAGCTGACAGCTTTTCTTCATGGACAGATCAGATTTTTGGTGGGGGTGGATTTCTCTGGGGCCTGAAGCCTTTTTGTTTGGGAAAGCACAAAGTGCTATACACACCCTTTCCTTGCAGCAAACACTMCTGACAGTCACTTCTTATCACTCAAATATCCCGTTGTTCAAAGGTTAATATTGGACATTTGGAGCTTTGACCACATGGAGGAAGGGAAAAAAAACAGCCCCAAACTCAGACAACTGACAGACGCCAAAAGAGCATTTTCTTATGCTCAGCACACAAAAGAATGATGGCAGAAAACAAGGAGGGTCCTTCTTTCTGCAAAAGCCCTTCTGCATATGGCATTTCTGACAAATGCCATAGTTTTGCAATCATCTTTTGAGCAACACATGAAAAATGAATCAGAAAGTGAACATGTTGCGACACGTGTTTCATCTCGAGGACTATTTTATATATATATTTCAATAATTACCTCTCTGGCTTGCAAATCACTCCTTATATCTAACTGTACACCTATGTACACCTTCACAGAAATTTCTGGGCCTGTTTCTGCAGTCCCTACACAAATAAAATACCCACCCAACTTGAATGGGGGCTCTTTTCAGATAAGTGTGGCAAGATCGGGCCTTTGGTGCGTACGTGCGAGCATCCTGCACACACTTCTTAAAATCATTAAAAAAATATAGTAGCTATAGATTTATAAGCAATCAAAATCTAAACACAGTAAAACTGCACTTATTACAGTGACTTTACATTGCTCATTTCTACGAAGCAAACAATGGAAAGGAAATGTCTGTGACTCCGTAATTACAGATKAACTGCAAATACGGCTTTGCTTATCCTTTTGTCTGTCCAAAAGGATTCTTGCAACCAAAAAGAGGGATTTGCACTATTTCTCTCAACATATGGATGCTCCTCAAGTGCTTTCCCTTCTTTTTTTGAAGTGTCTTTTGCAACGTATCAGACTCCTTTCAGCTGATTTTGTTCGCTTCGATCACCATTGCTAAAGGAAAATCTCTTACTAAAGAAGGTAACCTTAGCAGAGCAGCAGCAGCAAAGCAAACCTGAAGTCGCTACCGGTCCCAAACTCAGGCAGAAAAAGGAGTAAGGGCTCCAAGCAGCAGCTTCAGCCTCATCACTGTTATCATAAAGCTTAATGCACAGCGAGACGGCCAACCTGCAGTGTCACATTGCTCTCTAAATAGCATTTTCATCACAGCACTTCATTGTCAAAGCCCTTTGCACACAAATTACAGAACACAGCACAGACAAACACCTCTTTTGCATATTGAGTCAAGGAAACCGCTTCACCGACAGGTTCATGAGTGTGCTGCCTATTTCACAGGTAGACGATACGAGGGGGTGCTCAAGAACACGCAGTGTAACTCTAAGATCTAAAACACAACACCACAAGTAAGATATTAATCTCAAACACTGGTCCTTCACCCGCCCTGGCCAGTGTTCCCCAGGTGAGTTCTGATGCCTTTTTCGAGAATCTCTGTTATTTCTAAGGCAACTAGAGCTCAGGAGTCTCGTGTAAAGTAAATACATCCTCACACACAATCCAGGTCACTGCTGACCAGAAGAGACTTTTGAAATKGTGACCATCGTGCTTCACTTCATTTGTGATCATTTTATCTGTAGTGTGAGCAAGTTGCACAGCTTTCAGCATAGCACAGAGGCTTTTAAAAGAAGCTTTGTGCATTCATGCATTAGAAAATCAAAATCCAAGTCCAGATTTGGATTTAAATCCCCTGCCCTCTTCTGAAAAAAAAAAAAAAAAATCCTCATATAGAACTTAAAACTTCAAACTGTTGATCAAAGATCTTGTAATCTACATAACACAAGACAACGCAACAGCCCAARTGCTTCAGACTTAGACAGAAAAACTCTGTTCATTTAACTATGCCAGCACAGCTGAAGCAGCAAATCTCACCTCTTGGGTATGCAGTCAAAGCAGAATGAAAGGGCACATACCAGCAGCCTACAACAAAATAAACTTCAGCAACTTGTGGCGTCTTTTCTGCTTCAGGATTTTGCCAGGTGAAAAATTAGGCTTGGCATACCTGACAGAGCTACACTGATGACATTTAAAGAATACATCACCAGYCCTTTTACAATCCCAATAACATTCTCAATATACAAAAACACCACATTGAGACATTTGACATCTCAAGATGCGTAATTTCAAAATAAGCAGCATAATCTAAGCCACAAAATAGCTTTTCTGCATTTTAACGACATTTCCTGACATTAACTTATTACAGATACCTGAATGTGCTAACTCAGTCTGCACAACAGAGAATCAACATTCAGATACCTTTACAAAGACATTAATAAAAATCAACGAGATATTTTTTTCTCTACTACACTGAACCAAAAAAAAGAACTTGTAAAATACAACTACGTAATCCCCTTGCTCTTCTTTTTAACCTTGTGAAGGAGCGTATCTCTTCAGCAAGGATTCCAGTGTGATGATGAGATGGTGCTGGAGGAGGAAGTGCAGATATTGCTCATGTGTTAGCCAGAAGGAAAGCAACACACACAAGGAGAAAGGAAGCACAACCAGCAGAGGAGAAYAGAAATGCAAGACACAAGAATGGAGAAGAATGAATCTCTAAAACAATGTCACAACATGATTCACACAGTTACCTGTTGCTGTGAATGGGAGTTCGACATTCTGTTCTATCCTGGCTGAAAAAATTTGTAAAGTGATTTTGTTTATTCCTAACACATCTATCTGCTATTTTTGATCGACAYTTTGTGACGTTACAGAACAAAGATCTTAAGTTATATATCCCCATTAATGCTATAACGCTAAAGAGTATTTTCAAAAACCTAAAGGCCAGAGAACAGAGAGTTCAATAAAATCTGGCAATACCCCAAGGTACTCGATTCAGAAACCTATGTAAAGTCATACAGTCTATGCTAAAATTCTCCACCACTGTTTTTCCTCAAAAGTTTGGTGCTTTTCTTCATTCTGAAATGATAAATATATTAATGTGCTCTATTTATCCCTAAATCTATTGTAAATGTGCTTCTTATCTGATTTGCTTTCCAGGACAGCGCRCACCCTGGGGCACAGGAGTTTTGGTTCTCCTACAATTTAATGGACCCAATTCTGCTAGCAGGAAAGATGCTGGTATCCTAGATCTGATGGGATGCAATGCCTTGAGGAAATTCATATCAAACAATTTATTGCATAATCTCGGGGTGTAATAAAACCTCCCACACCTTACACAAGCCATCGAGCTCCCACCACGCTGTCACAGTGTCCCTGTCAGCTGCAGGTCCCCGTGTGAACCCGCAGGATCCCCTTGCTGTGCATGTGGAGGAAATTGAATATTTCCGAGGGCATGGCGTGGAAACCGGGGCGAGGCTTGACGTTGTCGTAGTAGTGGTGAGTTATAAAAATCCCTGAGGGGTTCATGGGGAAGGCCCAGAAGCCGAAGAGGTGCACCTCCTCGCACAGCTCCATGGCCGCAGTCACCAGGATCAGCCCGGTGCTGACCCGCTTGGCCCGCACGCCCTGGCCGAGCCAGTAGCGCGAGACGTTGATGAGATACTGGGGGTGGAAATAATAAACTGCCTGCTGAGACTCGAAATCGTCCAGCACGTACTTGACCCGGATGGACACGTCCGTGTTGCGCGTGTTGTAGAAGGCCGGCAGCAGCACGGACGCGTTCTCGTACACCTGCAGAACGTCGTAGAAGGGCTTGCGCCACTTCTCCAGCTTGTGGAATCTGAGGGGGAGAGGGAGCGAGGCAGGGTCAGCCTGGGCACAGAAAGAAACCCCCAAGAAACCCCCAAGAAACCCCCCCAAAACCCCCAAGCAAACCCCAGAGACGTTTCAAACTCAGAGGCAATTGATGCTTCAGTTATCAARGGGAATTGTGCAGMMRTTTGTAGCTACAGCATCAGTAGGGTAAAAATTTAGGGGATGTAGGGTAAAAATTTAGGGGATGTAGCGTAAAAATTTAGGGGATGTAGGGTAAAAATTTAGGGGATGTAGGGTAAAAATTTAGGGGATGTAGKGTAAAAATTTRGGGGATRTAGGGTAAAAATTTAGGGTATAAAAAATGCACAATTTCATCAAAAGCTGAAAGGACAAACCTTGCAGATATTTCTGATCATGTCTCGCTTCTCCTTGCATTGTTAGAAGTATGTTCTAGTAAGAACATGCTAGTAATTAATCTAGTTTTTCCAAACTATGTAGTGCACTATGCAGTGAAGAGCTGTATAAAAAAGCGGCAAACACTAAAGCTAGCAAGAATTTAAAATGCACAACCATAGCATTTAAAAGAAATCCAAAATTAAACAAATTATTTTATGTTGCTTGTGGAAAGAAACACATTCCCCCAACAAGAAACAAAAAATAACGAGCCTCATGGTCCAAACATGTCACMAGGTGGCATTAGGGTATTAACAAATTTAAATTAAAATCATCCAGCCTGGCTACAAAGTTTAACTGATTCTTTTTTAAAACTTGTGGGCTGTGTGTTACTTTATTTACTTGATAATCTTAATTTTCCTTAATGACCTTAATGACTCTGATCCTATGGCTTCAGCATTTAGTTGCTTCCACCCTGAATATTTCTAAGACATTTGCCTGGGGATTGTAAGCACAGCATGAGACTTTTAGGGGAAGGATGGTTCTTTTGTTTTAATTTTAGCTCATTACCTTCCCATTTTCCATCATCAAAGTGCAGGTTACAATTAAATTGTAACTTGCTACCTATTTTGTATATTGAAWAACTTCAATTTAGAATGAAAGGTATGGTTCATAGCGATGGTTTAAAGCACGATTTGGGGAAAAAAATCTGTGTAACAGAATTAAGGGAAAGGTAGATTTGGGAAATCAAGAGAAGTGGARATACAAAAAAACCACATAAATAACCTCTCCGTGATTATACTGGGATTGACAGTCACAACATCAGTCTTCACCCCAACGTCCATGAAGTATTTCTCAGATATAGGAGGCAAATTGCACCTACAAAGGAAAGAAATTTATAAGGAAGTTAAAAAATGCCTTGCACTGTTTAAGGACTAGAAAAAATAGAACTATTTAAGCATTTCTGCCAAGCAACCAATCTAGAARCAGGCTGAGAATTTAAAATTGTCTSAAAACATGWGGGTGCCCAAACTGTGCAATAATCTAATAAGTTCTTTAGGGCTGTCTGAAGACCCCTCTTGTTCCCTCACCTGTGAGAGTTGACCCCACTTTGCAGGKGTAGTTAGTGCTCATTTTGCTTCTTTAACAGCAATTTACCTATTTTCTCTGGCAGTTTGGGATGAGAAATAGGATGAAGACCCAAGGCCAATCAGACTATRAAATCAAAGGCTTGCTCAGCAGTGGCTGAGATGTATTCAATAATTAATAAACTATATCTATAACATTGCTCTTAAGATGCTTTGGTTTATTCCCAGRAGAATTTAAGGGAAATGTTCCACARGAGACAAATCAATCCAGACCTAATTAATCCAAAACTATCTGCTTCCCTTCCTTTTCCATTTATAAGCATCTCCCAGCACAATGTAATAGCAGAAAATCTGACTCTACAGGTTCACCACAGGACATCAAAACTTGTGAGGTTTGCAAGCCTTGACTTTGCCCAGCCTCCACTCACCTTGGCCTTGTCCTAGATACATCATCTCACAAAATTTAGAGCATCYCTCAAGAGATGCTGAAGTTACTGAAACACACACTCACAAGTTACCTCGGTGGCTTTGCTACCAAAGGAAGCCCAGCTGAAAAAAAAAACCTTCAGGAAGTGTTTTCAGGGGCAATACATGAGGCCTGGAATCTGGTTTTACACTCTGTTTAAACTAGAGTTAGGCACTTATTAATATTTTGAAAGATTTCTAGAATGTTTTACAAGCTTTAGTAAAATCCATCACATATCTCAATGTTAAGAGCCACATATCTCAAAAATACTGCTGTGCCTAATTCCCAAAGTTCTCCATATTTCTGAAGAATAGGGCTGAGCAAAATCAGGGAGGAAACTGTGACAGTATTTAGGGTAGGAGATGCTTAGTGTTTTSACAACACCACAGTTCAGCTGTTGGGGTAATTTCTCAGGTAAAGACAGAGGGCAATTTGGGGAGCTGAAGAATGAGCAAAAACCCTTCAAAGTTCCTCTCAGGCTCAAGAAGCTCACAYCCACCTTGCAGAGAGTCCCTCTTTSTGAGGTCACAGGATTGTTTTCAGCTATCCCTCTCACAGATAATGTCATTTCTAGCACTTTGCTCTGCTGGGTCATGCAACTCAAGTCCTCGGGCACCCCCAGTTCCACCTGGTACTGGGCACTCTGTTTCTCAGAATACATTTGAAGATTTTCAAAAAAAAACAGCTTCAATATTTCTGAACAGGAAATTCCCACCAGGATTAAGAGTGACTGAATTTGTTGAAGGTGAGAGAGCCTTATGAAAATGATCCAATCTGCACAAACTGTCCTTTTTTTTGGAGTGTGATGACACTCCAAAAAACGAATCCCTGCCAAGAGAGCAGTCCCACCTCTAAATTCTGTGTTTAATCACAGAACTCTGCTGTGGCCAGCAGATGGAGACAGACAATAACTCCTAATAAATGCAATTCTTGTGTGTATTTTATATATTCCATTGTACTATCATTAATTACTTCTGGAACTCAGTTCACAGAACAATCCTGGTTTGCATCCTGCTGGCCACAAAAGATTTTCCCAAGTGTCCTGAAGGTATTGCTGAATGTAATCAGGGCTCCATAGGCAGCTTGTGAAATATTTTAAATTATTTCACTGGTGACCAAGATTATGATTCCTGATAGTTTGGTGGAGTGGTGACTGGAAAGCAGATGTGYTGACCTTAAACACAAGCTTCACTTTAAAATTGATCTCAGCAGACCTTGAGTTTTAAAACACTGGCACATGTTTGTGCATAATCCACAATTTGGAGATGGTGAACCAGGGTTTCTTTGGCACAAGTACTGATGWATTTATTCATATTCCAATTCTGCCTAAACCTCTATTTAATTTTTACTGATACCAAGCACAACCAAATTTCTGAGTTCAGTAATAATCTGTTCTTTTTCTTAAATCTGGTGCAGTTCAAGGAAGAATAATGGTGATAAAATGGGACCTCGACTAAAAGTCCTTAAACATAGATGAGATTTTTCAGCCATATTTGAGCTTCTGCTTAAAAACTTGCCATCTCCATGTGTCATGTGCTCCTTTCATCCATGCTGATAGCTGTGATCCAACACAGCAGCAGGGAATCTGCAGTAATTATTTAAGGTATATGGGGTACATTAAGCTTTTAAGGTGCAAATTATGTGAAGTCTGGGCTCTTTCACCAACTCCTTTTTTTTCACTGAAAGCTAAGCCAATAGATTTCTATCAAGGTGGAATAAAAGGCAGACACGAGTCTGAAAACAATGAATATGAATACAGAAAGTAGAACCTGCAAAATTTTCTCACATGATATCAATTCAAAATGAAGACAGCAGTGAACCACAATCTGATCTAATTTTTGGTACTATGAAGTCAGAAAAATTAATTGTTYTATGCTCATTTATCCTAAACTGACAACAACATACCCAAGATCAGAAAATAGGCCAACTGAAATAAAGAGATTTTTCTTTACTAGAGAAGAGGTCATGAGTCTGTGAGCTAGCGGTCATATGCCATGACCCAGGCAAAGAGCTTAACAGGATTTAAAGAGGGATTAGTCATGCATATGAATAATAAAAAAATCTGTCTCATATATATATTAAGGATTATAGAACTGCTGCTAGACTCTGTTATCCAGGGACACTCGTCRTGGGACATCCCAGTTCATGTAAAACCTGGATAATTCCACAAAAAGTGAGGAGCAAGGGAGAAACCACACCTTCAAAGTTACTCTGGTGAKCCTGGWGSCCCTGRATTATTGATTRTTGATTTCTGAAAGTTATTGAGCARYGGAGCTCTGCACCAKCCCAGAAACACACCTCTGAGGCACATGAGCTGTGAGCTATTAACATCTGACCAAGCTGCTTGTCACTCCATACAGGTTGCACCTCTGGCTCAGATCTGCCCCAGAAAATCACGGCCAGGTTCATAGGACACTGCTTGTAGGCTAATGTCCACAAAAGGATAAATCCACAACCTGAGTGGCAGGGAATGTCCTGCAGAAAGAGASCATCACACTTTGCCAACAAGACAGTAATTAACCCCACGGAGCTGTGGAGAAATATTTCCTCAAAGTGTAATTTTAAAATAAATATTATAACATAAGATGTTTTGGGGTAGGTTTTTTTTTAACTTTTTTTTTGTGCAAGAAGCAGGCTTGACACAGCCAATTTAGTGAATCCCATGTTCCTGTGTGAGAGAGAATAGCTTTGCAATACTGTTTGTCATCAGAAAAGGCAAAAAGAGAAAAATGAGCTGTGGTGGTTACCGAAACACGAAGTCTGCACTGTCAATCTCCCGGCCACATCTGCTGTTCTTCAGGATTCCTCCRTTCCCAACCACTGCACATCTCTTAAACTGGGAGCGATGGTACGGCATATCCTGCAACAGCATGGCATGGAAACAGTTACAGACCCCAAAATATGGAGCCAACAAGTCTCCTTTTTTYATTTTTCCTTTCTTCCTATGCAGCTGTACCTTGATGCATTAATCACAGGATGTTGATACTGGTTCTGGGGTGCAATATTCCCTGTACATGAAAGTGATGGGATTGTTTGCKGTGCAATTGRAGATGGCCCAAGCAACAAAACCATACAGGGAAAAAAAACCAACAAGAACCTGTTTTTTTTCCCTAGGTTCAATCAGGTAGGGAGTAATTTTAGACACTTGCTTTCCCCTTTGATTTCCACATGAGGGCACAAAACATGAATTAGCGTAGCCCAGGCACTGTTTTCTGAGCTGCCTGCAAACTGCTCGCTCCTCAGGCTCCGGTGTCCTGCTTTTGGAAAGTCTGCACACAGAGTCACAGAGCTGCCAGCAAAGCCCCAGAAGTCTGTCAGACAGCACACTACAGAAAGTAGCCCAAATTTTAGCGTTTACCCACACCAATTGTACTAATAGTAACAATGATTATTAATTAACACTTGCATTGACAGCATTGCCCAGGCACTTTTTTGGACTCGAGGAGGACGCAATTTTTGGGCAGAATCCTGCCTTCACACACAGACATGCAGCTGCTGCTGGAGCCAGGGAGAGTGAAAAAATCACATCTCGAGAACAAACTGGGCTGTTAGGGTGAGAGGGCTGTGACGCAGAACTGAGCCACGYTACACCTTATGAATATGGAGGGATGTGCTTATATAAGCATGAGAGTGCTCGTTTTGGCACATACATATTTTATCAATAATCCCATGCCGCAAACTACAGAGGGATGCAGTAGTGGCTTGACRTTTCTGGGTGATTATTCCCAGGATCTTTCCACAGCATCCATAAGCCATGAGGCAAAAAGRGCATGCAATTACACCTGTCTGAGAAAAGCAGCAGCTGTCTGACAGAGAGGAAATATGGAGCTGTCTGTGCTTTATGCAGTGATTTCTTAACGCAAAGTGCCTCGGCAGAGCTGGGAGGGAAATCAGAAGCCACGTGTCCGTGCTTGGCACAAGGCTCTTGCCACTACAGCATTGTTGCTGTGCTTTCAGCCCTCTTTTTTCCTGCATTTTCCAGGCTGCAGCCTTTTCCTATGCAGAGGGTGGCTTTGGCCACTGCCCAGTGACTCCCAAAGGCATTTTGGCATGTGAAAATGCCTCCACAGCATCCTGATCATACCTGGACCAACACCACAGCAGCCCTAGCACGCTCCTAGCAGAGCTCAGGCTTTTGTGCACTCATCTGCCTAATCAGGCAGGGTTTTGAGGATAACACTCCACTCTTTGCACATCTCCAGATGCCAAAGTGCTTTCCTGGATCTCAGCCTTTCCCCTGCTTCTGCCCCCGCTCCCCATGTGCACATTTAGATAACAGCACTTCCCTACCTCTTGGCAGTGYTCGGAAAGCCAAAGGATTAGAAGTGGTTGGACCCTCAAGGACAGGTTCAGTGGCCCAAATCTAAGTACTGAACCTGAATACATGTCTGACTTTTCAAATAATCTCAAATTTTTCTTTGAAATTTCAGCTACCCCCTCCAAATGTGCCGCTGTAAATTGATGGGCTGTGCCCCGTGATGAATCTGCAGCCACATCAGCCCATTTCTGCACATCAGTTACCATGTGCAGAGGGAATTGCTCACTGATTACAACCTTGGATGGCCTTGGAGGTCAAGCATTATTTGCTGGAAAGGTTTTGAATAATCATTAGGATGAATATATTTAAAAATAGTGAAGCCCCTTCACAGATAATCTGCATAGAGAAATAAGTACGAAAATAGTCATTGTGAATATGAATTACAAAATAATCATGCCAAAAAGAAAAGCAGACCTACCCTCAAATGTTGGATTTGTGAATATTATATGTGAATATTATACTTTAAAAGAGTTCTGATCAGTGTCTCTTTTATTTAGCTTTCTTAAATTATTTCATTAACCACTGTGCTCCTTTCCTGCAGAAAATTACATGTATACGTGTATGTATATAAGTGTATATATATATATATATATATATTTATATATATTGCAGATGACCACTAGAAAACAGGATAATCATCTAAAACATTGTACCAAAACTAAACATTTTCAAAATATAAGCAATGAAATTTGTAGAAATGTCAGACGAGTGCTAAATGCTTGGCTATGGGGTAGTTCCTAATGCAGCAAGTACAGTGAAGCTGATCCTGCAAATGGGAAGAGGCACCTTCGGAAACATTTTGAAGATTTCTTGGTTGATATGGAAAATTCCACTGGTGTCCACTTCATATTTCAGTTTAGTTCCCAAGGGAGTATTTTTCTGGGTGGTGAACAGAAAGGATGGGGCATTGCAACACCTCGACAGAGTAGACCTGTGAAAGGAAAAAGAGAGAAATAAGGTCAGGGAGATGATGGCATGATARAAGATTTGCAATTGCTGTTACTCCTAACAGAAATTTTTTAGCTCTAGGATGTTAAAATGGTAGTTTGCTGGGTTTTCCTTCAGAAAATTTCAGTCAGTGAAATTTTATTAGGTTGAGAAAACTATGGTAAAGTAAAAAGGAAAGAGAATTAATGAGATTTCTGTACTTGTTTCTTCTAGGCTGTGGGAAATACATGTGCRAATTCTGCCCTGCTCCAATTCCCAAAGATGAGCTTCTGCCTCCAACATCCTTAAAAAAAACCACTTAATGAATTAGTCCTTCTCTACCTTAGAGGTCTTCCACATTTTTAAAATTTTTCACTTGACATTGGGTAGAAAATGTAGGGGTTAAAGGGTTCATCTGGGGATGTGAAAATTTGCAGGGCAGTATTTAAACACAGCAATACCCAAAGACACAGCCCCACATACCAGACTGCTGTGGAGCACAGCACACTTTGATTACAAAAAAAAAAAAACCAAAAAAACTTTCAAAGATCTTAGTTTTGCCTTTGGCCTTATACATGTGCATGAGGAAGAAGATGCAGCCTTGACAGGTGGGTGCCAGGCAAACTGATCATGCCTATGATTCCAGAATCTCAGACAAATGACCAAAATTGCCTTTGTCCCTGGGACACAAAGGAAGAAATTCCAGYGCAAACAAGAACCATATAAAATCCCAAAAATGGGATTCACAGTACCAGAGAAAAAATTTTCAGCTCTAATCCCTTTACCATGTTTCATATGAAATGTAAATGGGAAAAGCAGCTTTGCAAATAAGTRTCCCTTTCCTAGCTTCCATCTTCTMCTGAATGCTTTTCTGCTTTTATTGAAAACCCTGACTTCAGCTAGCTCTTATTCCAGAGATAGTTTATTTCTCAGTCAAAGCATGTGATAACTTTAGCAAAAAATACTTGTCATGGCAAATGTAGAAACATGAATTCAAAGCCAAATGGCTYTCAAATAGCCTAGATTAAATGCCTGGCCTCTGGGGTGTGGGGCCTCATATTCTAAATTGGAAGAACAAACCAGTCTTCTTTATGGGCTTTATTRCAAGCACCAGAAAGCAAATGCAGAATTATGCAAACATTTCAGTGATGACTCTCACATACTTGACTCACGCAGGATGGCACAAAATGATCGTCAGATCAAGGCAGCAAATGAGACTGRAAAAGTGAATGAATAATGTCTAACAGCAAAATGACTAAATAATTATGAGCAGGAAGTGGAATTGAGTTGTTATAGTTGGGATCTGAGAAAAATCCCTTCATTGGTTGTGCCTTAAGGAATTGAAAGAGAGTTTTTCCTCAATTTCCAGATGGTTTTCCAGAAGCACAGTGCTTTATGTGAATCCCTGATAACCGACAGAAGAAGACTCTCCAGGAAAATGCTTTCCTTACCCTCCAAATACAAACTCCAGAGTAATTTTTGCCCTTTCTCCCTCCCCGCTGCTCAAGTTGCTGCCATTTAAATTCTGTTGGATCCTCCCCATCTCATCTGATGGTCCAGGACTGGCAAAGTTCAAAATCCCACAGCTCAGAGGGTTGCAGCTTTCAGCTTCCTCTTAAACAACCTGCAAACTTAGAGACCCTGCTCTGCTTTTAAGGGACAGCAGCTTCCCCACTGAAGGCCCTGTCCCATCCRACACAAATTAAACAGATTTTAGACATTTTTCTTTTCATGACAAGCACAACTGCTGTTCCTGGATCCAGYTAACAAAGGTTATGTTACATCTGGGCACCAGTGAGAGCTCCTGAAGCAGTGATACATCAGTCAGGCAGGTACAGACTGTGACAGCAGTCTTTTCTGTCTCTTTTTTTCTCTCAGTGCTCAGGATGGAGAGGGGTTCTTTGTTTAATATTGGTGGCCTGAGCCAGACTGATGGTGCTCCTGGTGGTCTTTGGACAGTCCCTTCTCATTGCTCCCACCTCTGCTCTGGCCTCCAAACCTCAAAGTTCTCYTTTCCATACCTCAAAGTGCTACTTGCTCACTGGGCATAGTCATTACTCCTCTCACTCCAGCTGTTTCTAAAATAATGAGCTRTAATACTGAATGACTCCTCTCTTCAAAACAGGCTCTGATAATTGCCTATAAAGTAATTTCCAGGAAAAATACAGAAAAAAAACCACCTAAAAAAGCTTAGGTGTGGAGATCACATTGGAGAAACTGTTATGAGCCTGAGACTAACAATGTTATTTTTAAAGATGTCAATGACTAACTCAGCACATGCATTCTCACATTCTCTCATTAACTCCTGACATTTATTTCCTGGAATCATGCAAGAGAATTTGGGATAAAGCTGGGGGCCTTATTCTAAACAACAGCTCTGAATTGTACCAGTGACTTTCAGAATTCAGTCCACTGCACTTACTCTAAAATAGGGTGTTTTCTCAAAACCTACTCAAATATATCACTTGAATATATCAATATAGAATATTCAAAAATGGTTTTGGCTTCAGACTACTGTTGCCTTCACAAGACCAGTTTCAAAAGCTGGAGAAACTTGCGAGCATCATGGAGGGAACTCAGCAGGGAAGTTACATGAAGAAAGACAGAACACTAAAGAAACAAACAGAGAGGTCTCTGAAGACCAGGAGAAATATCTAGATAGT
>NW_026623317.1:1785467-1796626 GCF_030028575.1 Malurus melanocephalus
AAAAAAAAAAATCCAGTTTGAGTATTTAGTAGGTCAAATTTGCAGTATCACCATTCCAGGCCACGAGGGAATTAGGCTGAAGTATTAGGTGCAGCCATTAAATTTCACTTCCATTCTCACTTTTGTTCAAATGATACCTGGAAGTCTTCACACCAAATTCCTCGGGAAGACTGTTCCAAATGCCTAAAAAGCATTCTTTCACTCTTGATGTTGAGTGTTTTATAAAAAAGGGGAAAAGTTGCATTTACTCAAAAGGATGGTACCCCAAATGTTGTCATGCTTATTCTTGCAGTCCATATGAAATTTTGATCTTTATGCAGGAAGCTAAACTCAAACTAAACTAAAGTAAATTTTACTCAGCCTTATAGCCTTATTAATGTGAGCCATTCTCACTTGAATAAATTGGCTTCTGTGACATTCATCTCCCATTTGCACATCTGTAGGCTCTTCCATCTGTCAAACAATTCAGTTTGTTTCACCCTAAAAGATAAAAAAGAAAGAAAAAAAGATCAGTTTATTACAAGAGCTTCATTTCCTAAAACAGCTGCAGATAGASCATCATGCAAATTGATGGGGCAAATCAGCCAGTCTAGACAGTACAAAACTTATCATTTTTATTCCTTTTTCTGCTCAGACATACCCACTTCAAGCCCTGTGTACACAAGAATTGATGTTTGGGGCTGATTTCTTCTCTCTGATAGGCTTTCTCCGCTTTTCCAGGATAAAAAAATGCAATATTGAGCAAGAAGCATCTACTCTACCAAAATCTACTGGGAAGCAAATAAGCCTCTGTCAGCTGGGTTTGGGGGGAAAGGTGCAGCCAGCAGAAGGGCCCAGGATGGGGTATTGGAAAAGGGATACATTTGGCCAAATATGGCTGTATTTTGATGAGGTTAACTTAATCTGTGAAATCACACAGCACAGCGCTGCAGGTAAATTTATTTCATGAACAATTCATGAGCTCACGTGTAGGGATGAGAGCCTGTGATGGTTAAGAGGAAATAAAAATCTCTTTACATAAGGATCTCTCCCTCCACCTTGTCTAATCAATATACCTGTAGCTACATCCAAAAAAAATGACACTCCTGTTTTTACTGGGCTGATACAGGATGACTCATTTTTTGATGATATCACCAGTTCCAAGAACTTCCAATTGATGTTCKCACATACTCTTGTGCATTTGGACAACAGAGATAACGAAGGCTTTGCAAATATCTAGAGATAGGAAGCAACTGCATAATCTGGCTAKGAAATTTGGAYGTCTGTGATTTCTGCTAGATTGATWGGTCTTAATGAGTTCTCTTTAGGCTTGAGGGYTTTTAATGTTTGAATAAGGCAAAGACTTTTAGGATAATTATATATTTAAAGTGAGTAGAACTTAGCATTTCCCAGGCTGTGGCWGTTACAAGGAAGGAATTAGGTCATATTGTACTTTCTGTAGCCCACCAGAGCACATTAACTTGGAAATCTTCCATTACCACAAGGGCTGGCTTTGGAAACACAGCACATTTGAATCAAGAGCRTCAGAAGATACCAGCAGAGTACAAGACATTAATGTCAAAAGGCATCTATTGTAGAATTAAGGGTAACTCGTGTCTAGCTGAGCAGGAGTCCACTACCATCCTTGAGCCACTGGATAAGACGAAGAAAAACAAGCAATTCTCTGTGTTCCCTGATAAGTATAAAAAAAAAAAAAAAGAAAAAAAAGAAATTCAAAACTCCCCATCTTCAGCAGAACATTGGCACAAGTGTGACATTCTCACCCCTCCTCTTTATTTTTAAGCTCTGCGAGTCAGCAAGCAGTGCAAAGTGTGTTACTTGTGTATCCTTCATCCAGTACAGAAGGCAAGGACATAACCTACATTTTTCTGTGCACAAAGTCAGTCAGGCAGACATGCTCAGGTTCATGCAGACCTGGAGCAACAAATTGTGTTTTCTGTAGCCCTGGGTGTTTAATGCCATGCACCTGTAGAGTTGCACTCTGGACTGACCTCCCCAGGGTACTCTGCAGACCTTGTGCATTGCCTGAAACATTATTAAACCACTGGCWTTGGATGTGGTGAGGGATGAGGCATAATTTAAGCACCTAAATTCTGTGAAATGCTGAAAATGCAAAAAGACAACACTAAAATACAGACAGGCTGTGCTCTGTCCCATTGGCAAACTCAATTCTTCACCAGTTCTTTTATTGTGGCATCACACATACATATGAATATACACATGTATTCATTCATTTCCTGACACAGGACCACAAAACACAGTTTAGAGATGTTTTACTGTTTTCCAGAATCACATTTTCTTGCTTTTTTACCAAGAGGTTTTGAGTTGTGAAACTCACTGATGTTTGAGGAGGTCAAAAATAAAAATGTGTTCAGGAAATACCTAAATAAATTGAGAGGTCTACTGTCCACTCTGATTACTCCAGCCTGGACTCCTTCTACCACTCCACAAGTCTTCATGCCAGCACTTATTATCAGAAAGAGCTGAGATTTTGGCTTCCTTGTTTAGCCTTCCCTACTGGCCACTGTCAATAAAAGAGCCTTAAGCCAGATGGACAACTTGCATGAGTCAGTCTGGCTGTCCTTACTCTTCAATTATTGGAAACATGATATTTCAAACACTGTATTTAACTCCCAACAATAATCCCAATTCCCAATAATCTGGACCTGACCAAAATGCCTCAGTTTATGGGAAAAGCTTCCATGTTTTTCAAATGGAACTCAGATAAAATTCAAACACTGCCTGCACAGGTAAGAGAAGCTCAGGGATCCCTGTTGATATGGTCTCTTGAGCTTCGCACCTTTTGATAACAACATAGTAATTCATCATTCCATCCTGTCTCAAAAGTAAAAYTTTTAGCAATATTTTTATTGCTAAATACTTTTACTTTTTACTACAGTTCATACTTACATGGACAAGACYTTCACCTCAATGATGTCCTGCCGCAATTCCAGGCATTTGGTAGAATTGTATTCCAAAGGCCCTTCATAAAACTCAAAATACCTGAGGAAGGATGAGAAAAGATATCATAAATAAGGTTTAGACTCGAATAATTGTCTCACACATCAGCAGAAGCTTGCTGAAATTTGTCATTTATGACTTTTGCTTTACTTGAGGCTGCCCTGCCTGAACCATGGGCAGCTTATTCCTTCACAGCAAAGCACAGATGTCCCTGCTGACCCTAGAACAGTCACCCATGTCCAGTTTCTGTCCATTCCTGCAAGAGTTCATCTATCTTGAAGCATCAGCAAGCACCAGCTACCTTTTCCAGCAGTCAGCACTTGGCAGCTGGAACTGAAAGTCAGGGTAAAAGCACTGATCATTTTAGGATCCCTTCCCAWCTTTTGGGTGCATGACTGTGATGAACTGGGAAAAACAGCACCATAAAAGTGTTCGAACCTTGTATTCTGACTGTGGAGGCCATTCCATAGTTCCTGAGCAACTGAGCTTTCCATTGGGGTTTACTCTTTTGATATATTTGGAAGGGAAGGGAAGCGGGGATTATTTTTGGAAAAAAAATTTGACAACAAAAGGATTTGACTGCTCAGACACAGCACAAATAACAGCYATTCYTGATGAAAATATAGATAAAAATATTTACTTTTTTTKGKTTKTTTTTTTTTTCACTTTAGTCACTGGACTGAAGGAGAAACAAAAGACAATGGTAGCTACTCATGCTTAAGGAAAAGAGAAAGCCCAGGCTTTCAAGTCACTTTCACTCCAAATCATTAGAAGTCTGTATAAAAACCTAACTCCTAAGATCTGCACATACTCATAAAGCACTTGAGAGAACAATGAAGAAATTAGAGATGACCCAGAGGAACAGGTGTTATAAACAAGRCTAGAGCAAGTAGTTTTGATGGATCCTTGGAAACTACTGGAATTTATGAGTCTATAACTCCAAACTATCTTTTGAATCCTCAGCAGAAAATATGAAGGTAAGATTTGCGGAAAAGCTTCATTTAAGCCATCACTGGAAATGTAATATTTTAGGTTTGTGTCATTGTAAAATAATACCAAAGCTCATGTTTGACTTGTGACTGGAAAAAGTCCAAGAGCCTCCCAAAGCAATTTATTTTCAGCTGGGAATGTTTCTAGCCTGTTAAATGCTGCTTTAGAAAGTGTCTCCTTCACCTCTCCCTRAGGTTTTCACCACCTCAGCTTTGCCAAATCCCAAATCAACTATTTCTGTGATCCAGTGAGAGGCACAAACCTTGGGACTGAAAGGAGGAAGCCCTAAAAGGTGGCAGGAGGAGAATGAAAAAAATCCTAATAATGAAGTCAGAAAAACCCAATAGCTCACCTTTTAAAAATGTGGCTAAGGCAGCAATAAAAAAAAAATTAAGAGTTTTGTAGAGAAAATTATGTATTTAAAGTATTCCTTAATCAGTAAGAACTATGTGTAAATACTCCCTCAGCCTCCTGAAGGGAAATCAAACATGAATCTTCATCTAGGCTCTCACCAAGAGGCTTGGACTTCCCTTCCAACTGAATTGTTCACCTGGACATTCAGCAATCCTTAAGGAACAGCTGAGATCCACTGGCCTGGGACATCTTCCATGGGCTTGACTTGTTGAGCTGGAGCTTGGGACATCTTCCATGTGCTTGACTTGTTGAGCTGGAGCTGAGCAGCTTGTGAAAGAAATCCAGATCCACTGGAGCCCACTTGCTTGAACTGTGTGCATGTATTCCAGGTAACTATCCCAGACTAAACCAAAATTACTCTTCATACCAAAACACAGAATTTCTTACTGATCACAGAATTTTCCAGGGCTGAAGGGGTCCCTTCTGGKGGCCAGTACAGACAATGTTTTCATCCTCCTGAAATAATCATTTTTCTGACTGTCTTTTGGGGTATCAATCCTTTTCTTTGGTTCTTTGAGTCAGACAGCACTGGTACCCTGGATGTGCAWGTTCTGCACAATAGCTAGGGGCAGRTGCACACCCCCACACCAAAATCAGCACATCACACACCACCCCTGCTTCTTAGGGTGTGCAGGAGATAGCAGTGCTTAACAGCCTCATCCTCACCTGCCACCTAACACTCGATTTCAGTACCTCGAATGCGCCTCAGGACAGATAAGCAGAGCAAAAATCTAGATTAACATTTATTTTTATCTTTCCTATGCACTTCTGGCTGTGCTGCTGAGTTAGAGAGCAGCAGCTCAGATGTCAAACAGCACAYGCTGTCACGTGGGAGCACCACAGCAGGGGAAAGCTGGCTTCAGCCTGTGGCACTGGAGTCAAAGACGTCATTTCATGAAATGGAGATGAAATTTCCTGTGTCCCGGCCATTCCCTTTGATCGTTGCCTGTTTACTCCATCCACAAACCAAAAATAGAAATGAAAAAGGATGTGTTACCGAAGCRGCAGAAGGTTAAGGAGGAAAAGGACTGGGTCAAAAATAAACCGCTTCTGGATGCGAAAGGAAATCAATCCATGAGGCAATACTGTGTTTGTAGGAGAGRTATTCCATGAGCCYACCACCTCAGAAAGCACAGGACTGYTCTGCAACTCTCACAACAGCTTCAGCTTTCCCAGCAGCAGCACTGGGAGCATTGAATTCACTGTTTATCACCTCGTGGAAGTGCAGAGGGAGGAGGCACAGGACAGGCTGGATGACACATCCCTGAGGGACACSTTCCTCCTGCATCAAAGGCAGGGGACACCACCAGCTGTGTCAATCTGCATGGGGAGGGAAGAAGATGCAGCTGGGCATGGGGTCAGTTTGACTGAAACCAGCTCAGTGATCCCAAGCTATTGAATAAACATCATTTGGGCTGTCCCTCATCAGTCCTGAAGCTCCTTGGAGCAGACAGCCACTAAAGCCTTCTTAGTCGTAAGCTACCACACGTAGYTTGCAAACAATAATGATGCTGCAACAGCATTAAGGATTTTTCAAGCCAGTGTCTGGTCAACAAGCTGGGGAAGAAAAGGGTTCCTCTCTTTTTGCCAGGAACGTTCATGCTATTTATTTATTTCACAGCAATTCCTCCTGCAGCCAACACCACAGGAAATCAGCCAAGGCAGGTCCCTGGTGAACCAGACAGCCCCTTCCCACAGATGAGCTTCACGTTGTGCTTTCCTAGAAACCAGATATTGCAAAAAACCAGGCCCTGGCACAAGGAGCATGGGTTCCCTCAACCTCCTGAGATGTCCTTTAAGTCCACCATCTCCCCTTGCAAGGGTCTGGTCCTGCAGGGAGTGTTTGGAGATCAGGCCCCCGCACTTTCCCAGAGGAAGCATCAGTCTCACCCACTCGCTGGTCTCTGAGAGCTCCTTCTGCCTATTAACTCCCACTCCAAAACATGTAGTTCCCTGTGAACGAAGATACATTTGCCTGTCAGAAAGCTTAATTAGCACAAATGGAAACTGTCCTCCCCATCATCCTCCTCAGTCTGATCTCCAGCTAAGAAACAAGGGTGTAGTTCAGTTTATTTTGATTTGTGTTCTTGATTAGTGACAACTGACAAACCTGACTGTACTACTAACTCCTTTTGCTACAGCTTGTGTTGTGGCTTTACAAGAATGATAGTCAGGTTTTATTATCCATAAAACAGAGTTGATCTGTAAGCCCCATAACGTCCTCTCCCTGCATTTTTCCACTTTCCCTGATGAAACATAAATAACTTTTATCCCTCACAGGTCACAAGTCTACAGGAAAACTGATACAAGAATTCATGAGTCTTTACCTTAGAGAACACAACTGCAAATGAATCACAAGAAAAACAGCTCAGTTGCACGTAGGATTGTGCCTTCCCCGGGCACTTGGCACTACACACCGCTCACTGCTCTGTGTCTGCTCACGTCAGTCATTGCTTTCAAACCTACAACGCTTTTCCAGGATCAAATCCTRCACCTGAACACCACACAAGCTGCAAGCACTCAGAGGGGACTGGATTTTTACAGCTCACTGCACTGAGTGCCCAGAAATTAGATGCTATTCAGTCTGTAATTTTCCATTTTTGACTAACTGAAACTTTTCYTTTCTAACCTTGACGTCCCCCATTGCAACCTCCCCTCCAGCTGAGCTGCCTACTGATCTCGCTAGTGAGAGACACATTTGGTTTCTCAGTACATCAGCTAACACTTGTGTCTTTGATCATCTGCAGCTTGGCTCCTCCTGCTTTGATCAGAAGTAAGCTTTTCTTGATCACACTACACGAATTAAAAAGCCCGAGACTTCAAACCTGCCTTCAAGTGGCGCTCGGGTTGAGGCACTGATTTGTGTGATATATTGAACAAAGGTCTGAAGGTATGATTTAGTGTAATGGCCAGGCATCTTTTAAACAGGACCATTTTCTCAAGCTGCCTTCCCATCCTTTCTGCTCGTTTCTGCAGTGCCAGTTCTCAGCACTGTTTGCAGCGAGACCGCAGAGCATTGCAGGAAGGATTCCACCTACCCTGCAGGAAAAACAAAGATCTTTCCAAAAATATACATTATCCAGTGACTAAGAAATGAGAATAAATGAACCAAGCCCTGCAGGCTTCTACTAAATACTTATTAAGAGTGCTGTCCAATTAGCAGTGCCTGCACTCATCAGTGTGGGCAGATYCATGGCCAGCCTTGGGTCGAGATTCACCTTCCTTACTCAGAAACATTCCAGAATGTGCCAGAGCACATTCCCCAAAAGCACAGGGGGCTCACATCATCTGGCAAGGCCAGCATGGGAATCTTCAGGCCCCYGTAGCWAAAAYASAGCTGAGGTGGAGTCATCATGCCTRCAGAGGCCCTGGAAAACTCAYCCAGGCTAGAACTCAGTAGGTGTAGATTTCATCAGAGCCCACTGTGAGAGACCAGATCCATCTGGCCTTTGCCTCTGTAATACTTCTATGTGACAACATCAAAAACTACAAGATTGGGCCAAAAGATTTAAGGCTTGACATCAAGACAAGGGTTTTTCTCCCTCGAAGAGAGTATCTTGCCACTCACATGGCCTGTTCTCCTATGATTACTGTTTCCTATTGGGAAGGGATGATCCATGATTGCAGGTAAAGAAGACGCAGATGTGGCAAGGGAAGCAGGAACATTTGATGTCCTTAGACTAAGATAAACTTTACTAGGACTATGGCACCAAAAAAATCMCATTGATGCTTCTGCTGCTTCTGCTGTTTGAGAGGCTGAGTTGACTTGTCCCCAAGGATGGTGTTGAAACACTGAGTTGACAGATGAGGAGCTGTGGGCTCAACACGGGAGGCTGGAGAAGCAGCAGCCTTCTTTAACACAGCTTAATCAAACTATTTGAATGCCTCATCTTTGAGGAAAATAGCTAAAAAAGGTGGTTCACATTCCTCCTGTCTACCACGTGCTGATGACAACGTCGCTGGCAATAACTGGTTTAAATCCTGTACCGTTTTGATCTCTAACATTAGTAAATGCATTAGATGTCTAAATGATCATGAACTTTTATCATGTGTCTGTAGGTGGGAATCAAATACACCACCATAAGCTGCGTCATGCAGAAAAATCAAAACATGAGCAAGAGAAAATGGTCATAGATCTCCCTATACATTGTGTAGTAATAGTTTTTCTGAATTACTGCATCCTGTTCTGACACTTCATCTTTGGGGGTCCAAGACACTGGAGAGAGTTACAAAAGGACCTGCAGAAATTATCTGGATTCTAAAAAAATTATGARAGGCGTGTGAAGCTTAATCTAAACATATGGTGACTGAGTAAGGAGATACTGCACCAGGAAGCAATTACYAGTGGCAGGAAGGTTTTCAATACAGTATAGCAAGAAAAATTAGTATTCGATGCCTGGAAGCTAAAGATAGAAATGGCATCTTTAGTTCAAGACTGTCTTTCTTTCTGAAAGAACCAGAGTRATTAAAATTCAGGAGCTGGAATTCTTGTCAAAGGACTCAGGTTTTCCAGATTCCTGTATCTGAGGACAAAAGTTAGTGAATCATGAAATCATTGATCATTCACTTAGGATATTTTGATGTCTGGAATTACAGAGTCCTAWATTTTTCTGGGGTCTGATGGTAGGTGGGATTAGAAATGTCCATCCATCAAGACAAGGACAGTTCACCAAGATAGCCCACCTGTCTCCCAAGTTAAAATTTTTGCTATCAAAAAAYCAAAAGGGCTTCTATGAACCAGCCTTTAATTCCTAAGTTTGATCTTCTAGAGAGGAGGAATGTCCTTTATATTCTGTCTTTTAAAGGCAGTTATGGATAGCTCAATGAAGCTACCAAGATGCATGCAAAGTGCACACATGTGCTGTACCTCAGAGGTGCCCCTTTTCTGGATTCCTTTTTTGACCTGGCCTTGTGACTCCACAGACATCGCACACATCTGTGCCCAGCCAAGATGATAACTGTGATACCCTGAGGGTGTGTTTTTCCTCACCAATACATGGAAGCTCCTGGAAAACTGGCACTGGCCTGCTCACTGCCATTCTGATTATGATCTCCCATCTCCATGTCTCCACACACAGATCACATGGAATTGCTTGGCTCTGCTGCTAATTACCTCATTAGCAGCGGGAATTGACCAAACATCCACTGCTGCCAATGTCACGTCGCTCCTTTCCAATCTGTCTGCTGCTTTGGGACGCAGCCTCCCCACGRTTCCAGCCTGACACGCAGCCCAGCACAGCTCCACTGCAGCAGCCGTGGGTGTAGCAGCAGGAGCTCCAGCAGGAACAGCCCTGAAYGGCACAGCCAAGTCCAGGCTGCCTCTGCCTTTCCCTGGAAATGAGCCCACCCTGCAGTCCCTCAACACCTTCGGGGTCCTTTCTCACACAGACTGAATCCACCCTCACCTACAGGTTTTCCCACTGAGCAGTGTGTGAATGATTTGCTGGAGACAACATTGAATTCCAGTTTCAGGGATGCTTCCTGTCTTTCACTGAATCAAACCAACAGTGGAATATGCATCAGGAAGTCCTATTTTCAATATCTCATTTCAAAACTCTCCARTGTTTAATAAACTGCTGTTTGGGTGTTTTGATGAAGCCCGTTCCCATTCACCCTGACTGAAATTAGCTGCTGATGCTGTTATCCATATGACCACCCACCCAGAAGGCACAGCAAAACTCATGACAACACTTACACATCAATGACATCTCAGAACCCACAATTAGCTTATCATTGCAAGCAAAAGCATCTCTATTTTTTTCTTATGATTCTTTAGATTTTAGGATATTTTTATGAGGAACTAAACAATGTGACTTAAGGAAAATATTAAGCCCTTAAAGTCATTCCTGTAAAATGTGTATTTGATGAATCCAATTGATTCTACTTTCTATTTTGAAGCCAGGGGGGACAAAACCTCAGATTTGTCATACTAGAGAATTCAGCATRCAAACTGACAGGCTTAAAAGTATAAACATCACATCTCCTATCACCCATCAAAGGCTTCTGTGGTCTCACCACTGAAGCTCTACRTTAAATCTTATCTTCAGCTTCAGTAGACTGAAAAGAACGCCATAAACCAACTAATATGGCAGATAGGTCATCCTATCATTAAGGCAGCTTCTTGGCAGTGAAAATTTATTTAAGCGTGATGACTCACAGTCCCAGTAAGTTGCAAAACCTRTTAAAAGGAGAGCAGAAGAATCAGGGCTCTGGGAAGTGGTTGTATGTATSACTTCTAACCAGCATCAGATGGAACTCTTTACCCAATTCTCCACAAGGATGCTGTAAGTTTTAATATTACTTAGCACAAAATAAAATTCAARAGGCAGAAATATGAGTAATGTGTGATGCACAAGAATAAGAAATAAGTCAGTGTTCAACAACTGGTTGTCATTGTATCTGAGTGGTCAAAATCCCTGTGGTTTCACGGGGGAAGCTCCAGTGTTTCACTTTTACTTCTTGCTAAAGAAATTCACAATTTCTTTGCTATATAGAAGGCCTTCAGCAATGTAATCTGAATCAAAATAAGGACTCCGGTGCCCAAAAACGCCCAGAAAATTGAGATCTGCCAAGTGTCTACCCACAGCAACACTGGATGACACAAACGGGATTCACTTTTTGTTGCACCACACACATGACTCGAGTTTTTATTTCCACACACWGCTTCTACACCATCTGAAGAACTGTCTTAAGCCCTGAAAAGCCTGGATTATCTGAGCTCCTCGAGCACAGAAGAGCTGTCAGAGCCAGGGCTCAGTGAGAGAAATGTGTTTGATTTCAGACCTCAGCCATCA
>NW_026623317.1:1796881-1836102 GCF_030028575.1 Malurus melanocephalus
TGGGGAGGCCCTGGCACAGGGTGCCCAGAGCAGCTGTGGCTGCCCCTGGATCCCTGGCAGTGTCCAAGGCCAGGCTGGACATTGGGGCTGGGAGCAGCCTGGGACAGTGGGAGSTGTYCCTGWCCATGGCAGGGGTGTGACTAGAGRGSCTTTAATGTCCCTTCCACCCAAACCATTCCATTTTTCGATCCAAGGAGTCAAACTGTGTTTACTGAAATCAGACAATAGGATAATCTCCATCTCTTCCTTACTTGATCATTTTCACGCAGTGTTTAATCTTCRCTGCTCATCAGTTGTGATAAGGCCACTATTCTCATCAAGTCTGGCTGACTTGTAATTCTAATGCACTCATTCTTTCAGTGTGCTTTTGCTTTGGAAGTCTTTCATTCTCATCTAAAGATTCACTCCTACAGAATGAGCTGTCAGCGTCTCTACACCCTGTGTTCAGTTATGTAATTAAAAGATAAAGAGTAGTTCTAGAATATGTTCGAGTTGATACCACATATGCATGAATAAACATGTGACTCTCTCTMTATATAAATGGCACAGATTAATGGAAAGCATATTAGTATCTATTTCAACTAATATCTTTAAACATCAAACCCTTAACAAGGAGGTGATAGCACAGAGAACTGCASAGCAGTGCAGTGAAATGTGTTCACTGTGCTTTTGCTGACATATAATTAAGTTTTGTGCACTTTAGACATCTCTCTGGAGTCCTGTAAATATATACAAACAAAATCAGTTTTCTAACATGYAGTCTGCAAGTTTCCCATTCAGAGGAAAGAATTATTCATCAGAGGAAGGCTTGTTTTCACTTTATATCAACAGCCTAAAGTTGAGTGTCAGATTAAGACTCTCAAGAGATGTCTGGTGACAACACTGTTAGAAAGAAAGGTGATCAAAGGTAAATAGTAAACAATTTTGACACAGCTCTGCAGTAGTCACCACAAAGTCTCATCTCCACACTTACACAGTACTTTTTTATTTTCCTATATTCTCAGCTTTCATTATAGCAGGCAAAAGGATAAAAAATATAGAAATATGCTGCAGCTAGACTTAACCCTAACTCAAAATCTCTCCACTCCACTGCCAGTAACATAAACCAGAGTGTCCTGAGTCWGAAGGCACCCACAGGGGTCATCAAGGTCCAGCTCCTGGTGCTGCATGGACACCCCAACAATCCCATCCTGTGCCTGAAGGTGCTGTCAAACACKCCTGGAGCTCTGGCAGCCTCAGGGCTGGGACCATTCCCTGCAGAGCCTGTTCCAGGGGAGACACAGTCTTGTGATATTTCACATAACACATGCTTTGAAATATGCATTTTTTTTTCATTGATATTATAACCTTTTTGAGTTTCTATCTTATGTGCACTTTGAGTAAAAACCACTTTCACSCTGAACATCTTTGTCCTCAAAAGGCTGAAGAGATTGAGAGAAGCAGTGTGGTTCAGCCCCTCATGATTGTGTCGTTTGCAGCCGAAAGCTTTGGGTCCCTGTCCCACAATCAATGATGGCTCAGTTGCCTTTGTCAAAGGTCTAGAGAGGGAAATCTATATTTGTTGATTTTCTTATGTACTCAAGACATGTGTCTTTGTGTCACACTGATCTCTTTTTKTATGCCAGGTGCCTAAACTGAAGACTTTTATATACACACTACRTATGCAGACACTGAAGAGGCAGCAAGAGTAGAAGATAAATAGATAGATACACTCACACAGATACACATGAACCTTTGTTTTCCCTACTCTAAGAGAAAAACTGCAGTCTAGGTGGTTCCTCCATAAAGAACCTTTACAAGGCCARCCAGCAGAGCAGTGGGCAGTGCTTGTACAGGATCACATCACAGCAAGAGCCTGCACAGGAGCTGCAGCACTGCTGTGGCTCAGTGACAGGATGATTTCTGGCAGGTTAGACTCCCTAACTTCTGCTTGCCTTTGAAGTGCTATCAGCTCTGCAGCTGTACCGGTGTACGGTTACAAAATGATAATATTTAAAATAAAATGGGCGATTTACTCAGAGCTTTGTTTATACACAAGTATTAAATGTAAGGTTCTTTTAAGTGTTTTAGTTTGTTGGTTTGTTTTTCCTTAAAATTTTAMGGGTTTTTTTAAGGTTTCCCTGCTACTTATTGAGCTTGATAMTACACATGACTCAGGATTTTTAACCTCTGCAGCTGACTTACCGGGAAGAGAGCCTAAATATTCACCTTGTGCCCATGTCTGGATTTATGCAGATGGCCTGGGATAGCTGTGGAGCTATTTAGGCACAACTGCTGCCAGTTTCCTGAGTCTGCACATGACCCTGCACATGAGCCCATGTCAAACCAGTAAGTACAAAGAGCATATCAGTGCTTCTCCTTTTCTCATATCAGTGCTTCTCATGTCAAACAGTGTAAATAAAGGAAATACTCCGGTCTTATCTTGACAGAACACTTTTCCCTGCTAGGCCCTGGAAGACATTGAAGTATGTTTTTGTAGAATACATATTTTATTATAAAAACCAGATACTCCAGTGTGCACCAATGCTGTCATGTTGGGACATTCTCCRCTAAAGTCCCATTTTCCCATACTGCCACACATTAAAAGAAAGCATTGGTAGGGAAACAGGAGAGGMCAGGACATAGAAGCCACCCTCCTGAATTCTGCATGGATGCTTATGGCATGTTCCAAAATGTCCCCAGGGCTTCCAAGCAGGAAAACAACACAGTGCTTGGGCATCCCTGAAATCTTCTGTGCCACGGGGAGCAGTGCCAAGCAGCCAAATCACACTGCAAATCTCACATTTCATACAGCCTGTGCTCACATTTGTGGCTCACACAAAGGGAGAGATATCTCTGTAGTCATTCCCTCGGGTGTTGGTACCTGGTGCCTGTGTCACTGCCACTCTTCACTGCTCCGTCATCCGTGAAATTAAAGGTGCCGGTCCAATTTGCCAACTCCTCTCCATTCTGCCAGCTAAACTGCAGCCCTCTAGCAAGAAAACGAGGCAGTTGATATTTGATATCATTCATTAGGTTAAGTCTATCATCATGAGTTCTCATGTCCTATTTCTTAACATACAAATGCGAATATGACACATATCAAAAACAATTAAAAGATACCAAGAACCACAAGACATCACCTTACTAGGATAAACAATTAATTTTTACTTTCCACAGACTCTGCCAGTCTTTGGATGAAAACAATAGCAGGCTCCCCACAGAAATGTGAAGGCTTGTAATTTATGGTGCTCATAAACAACATACACTGGTGAGGAGGTAGAAATTTCATTCTCAAAAACACGAGGGTAAAAAGCTGGAGATGTGGAAAACCACAGGGCTAAAGAAGTAACAGCTCCAAACTTCAATTTTACATCTACAGTAGTTGTTAAATGTGGTGGACCTTGAGTCTTTCCTCTGCTTTGTTGGCCAGGCTAGCAAAGCATCCTTTGTCATTTAATGGCATCTCTAAGTCACAATACAGTGCTTCTTTTGCCTGYTTGGAAAGATTGCATTCTTTTAAGCCAATGCATAAACACAACCACCACAAGTCCCTGTTTTCCAAACTTTCACAAATTAATTCCAACCCGTGCAGTCTTCCAGAAACTACACCAATAATTGGGTAGAAACCTAAAAATGCTGGAGAAATATTTGACAACAGAGGTCAAAACCCCTCCCTTATCTCATAAGTCAACTAAAAAGGATCTTGCAGACTGTTATTTTTAAACTATCCCATTGTAACACAATTTCATTATTTCAGTGGCCTGGCAAGTGGAGTTGTGAACATTTGGTGCTGCCAATACCGAAAGTTAACTTCCCAGCTGGGCTGTGTGGGGACAGCCAGGAAGCAATCTGCCAGCAGGCTTCGTCCAACACAAAGGGCATCCAGGACCCTGAGAGTTCTCTTGGTCTCCAGGCTTATTACAGGGGCTGGTGAATCACTCTGGCCACATCCATCCTCCAGTCTAATTGGCAGCAATAATTAGCACAGGAAATTAAGAAGGAACAACATGAGGTGTTAAAATATGCCCATGGGAATCTCATGATGTTTAACAAAGCCAAGTGCTGGAGCAGCCCCTGGGATGAGCCCAGGCTGGGATGAGCAGATGGAGCAGCCCTGGGAGAAGGGAGAAGGTGCTGGGGGTGAGAGCAGAACCTGCCCCAGCCCTGAACCCCCCCGAGCCCTGGGCTGAGCCCCAGCGTGGGCAGCAGGGGAGGGGGGGATTGTGCCCCTCTGCCCCGCTCAGGTGAGACCCCACCTGCAGAGCTGCCCCAGCCCTGGGCAACAACAGCACAGGGACCTGGAGCTGCTGCAGCCAGGCCAGAGGAGGGCACGGAGATGCTGCCAGGGCTGGAGCCCCTCTGCTCTGGAGCCAGGCTGGGAGAGCTCAGAGCCCCTTTTGGGGCCTAAAGGGGCTCCAGGAGAGCTGGACAGGGACTGGGGACAAGGGCTGCAGGGACAGGACACAGGGAATGGCTTGGCAGTGCCAGAGGGCAGGGATGGATGGGATATTGGGAAGGAATTGCTGTCTGGGAGGGTGGGGAGGCCCTGGCACAGGGTGCCCAGAGCAGCTGTGGCTGCCCCTGGATCCCTGGCAGTGTCCAAGGCCAGGCTGGACATTGGGGCTGGGAGCAGCCTGGGACAGTGGGAGGTGTCCCTGCCCATGGTAGGGGTGGAATTGGGTGGGCTTTAGGGTGCCCTCCCACCCAAACCATTCTGTGATTCTTTGATTTAAATCAAAGTGTGTGTACCTTACTCTACAACAGCTGCAAGGAAATGCAACACTCTGGACTATCAGGCAGTCCCATAACTTGTGTATTTCTCTGGCCATTTTTAGTCAGCTGACCTGCTCAAGGTGAAATTTCTAAGCAGAATACTGATGTGAAGAAAACATGAGATTACTCAGACACCTTCACTTTGAGGCTTGTTGAGATAAACACTTGAGATTCTCTCCCATATACCACAGTCTAACACATTTTTTGCCACACCCTAACTGGTACAGAAACATGGTTCCTTCAAATGTATATATTTTTAAAAGACATTTAAGTATATGGCCTTAAAAATATCTTTGAGTTGCTAAAGGCATCACTAAATGATCTGTTGTGAGAGAAGTGGTAGAAGTGTGGGAAAACCAAGCTGSAATTGTGCTTTTTAATTGGATTTAAATTCTGTATTTGGGGCTTAGATATTTTCTTGTGAACTGAAATAGAGAACATTAATTAATTAAATAAATGGCTGGTGTTGGTGTGTCCTCCAGAGSTGAACTCCCCTAAAGCACAGCCAATATCCCAGCAGATTAAATGCAGAATTAAAACATGCCCTAAAGCTCTTTCCCTGTCTTTGCTCCACATGTAACAGCTGAAAGGAAATTTAAGTAAATGGTCTGAGATGGACAGGGTGAATCTGTCCATCAAGCAAAACAAATTGTAAAATCGCTTTTTAATGCCCCCTTGTCATCAAGCTGTTTTCGGGAAGAGTGTGCACTGCAGCGGAGGCACCACATTTGAAGGACGTTCACATTTTGGGTGAGGTCCAAGGGGAGAGTGTTAGACCAACCCTGAGGAATGGGAGAAATGTCTCATGGTGACCAGCTTCATACACTCAACTCTGAAGTGGCCTTTGAGGGTGGGGGATCTGATTGAGGTACAAAAATATCCAGTGAGGGGAGGGAAGGGTCTGGGCAGGACTCTTCTCTGTGGTTAAGGACAAAGCACAGAGCTGTGAGCCGAGCTTAGGCTGAGATCAAAGCGAAGTTTCCAGCMCTGAACCAGACTGACCACAAAGGGCTCTTCTTCCAACAGGTACTCCACAGACTTATAAATACACAAAATACCCCACCAAAGAAATACTGCACAGCCTAAAAGGCTGTGTGTCTCACTGTGAGTCTGCAAGACTGAGACCAAGTGGCTGCTCTGCATTTTCTGCAGGGGTGGTACAGTAAACCTCTTCTTCACAGTAAGTGCAACTTCCATAAATAATGGTCTGTAGCATTAGAACTGAGTAGAAAAACCAAGGATGAGACATTTAAAAACACTGAATTAATTCTGTTTCTAACAAGATTACTGAGAGCTTTACCACTGATCTCAATCATCCTACAGTTGGGAGAATCCAGTTTTTGAAATACAAAATTTTCTAATCCTCTCAGTTTTGAGTTGTAAGCATCCGTAAAAAATTGTCTGGCCAAATCTGCAAACAGCCTGAAAAAACAGGAAAGAGACTTGAACTGCTTCATCACTATGTTTTTCTGGCATGCTACTTTAGTCGAATTCTACCATGTTCACTCTCAGCACTAACTGCATTTAAACAGGTAAATGAATTAAGGTTCTGTGAATCAGAACTGTGATTCAAAAGCACACACAGAAGATGGAAACACAGAAAAGGAAGAGAAAAAAAGCACCTGAACAAAAAAAGAGGGTAAGAAAAGGTTAAAAGAAGGGGAGAAAAGCTGAGAAAATCACTTAGATATAAAGGTCTACCATGTAATTTAGACAGTTCACGTCAAACAGTTTAAAATTTAAAAAAAAAAAAAAAGGAAGAAAGAAAAGCTTATTTTAAACCTGGAATCATTACCAATGATTGCCAATAGTGGAACTTTGCCATTTGCTCAATTTGCCCTAATGTAATAACTTCTAAAATTGGTGTGCGTCCCCAATGTGTGATGCTGATGACAGCAAGGAAAGACTTCATAAAAGGCACAACAACCAGAAACTCTCAGTGCAGAGATGCTTTGTTTTGCCCATGAATGTAAGCAAATTATCTTCAAGGAAGATGTACGTCAKACATGGATACCTTTAATCACAGGACTTACCCCTAACAAATGAAACTGTGAGCAATTCTGTACTTTGCGTTGGAGAAACTCGGTGAAGTTGGATGTCTTAGCAACAAAGACCTTGATTTTCAGGTAAATGTCAAAGCAATATTTTGATCCTAATTGGTAACTCTAAGTGTTGAATCAGTGTGTGGTCAAATAAACATCATCGTAAAGCAATAATAGCAGGAGGGGGTGAAAAGCCAGAAAATTAACAAAGCAGCAGTGACTCTGAAGGGCTTGTCAAAACCGGCTGTCAGGAAGCAGCAGGAAGCAAAGACTAAAAGCCTGTTGCTGCAATCCAAACAAAAAAACAACTCCTACACAAGCAGAGGTTTTAATAGCAGAGGATGTCAGATAATTATGAGGCTTTTGAACTACAAGGCAAGAATGAACAAGTGGATGAATTGCAGAGAGAAGCTTTGCATCCATGCTGCTGTCACACTCAGATTCCCCCTCAGCAGTGCCTACTGTCCTTCTGAAAGGAAAGGAAAGGTRAAAATTCACTTCAGACCAGAAGGCAAGGCTTTAAAAGGGAGTTACTAGATGAAGAAAACCCAAAAGGCTCCAAGAACAGCTGGAGGCCACGTCTGGGCTCTATCCAGAGAGTGGGCCATGACCTTGCATGCAGCAGAACTCACCCAGGASAGAAGCACTCGCTTTCCAGGCACAAGGGCGGTTCGGTACAGGTGGCTGAGTGACACAGGGATCAACACTGCTGGGTGACAACGACTGAGGGGCAGCAGGGCCACCACCTGCCACTGCAATCACAGCCTATTCCCCAAATACCACCAGCCCATCCCATTTAATTCCAAGCAGAAGGCTATTTCCACTCCTCTTTCAAGGTGACAGCTAGCATTACCCTCATTTGGCATCTACCACAGGCAGACTAAACCCTAACCCATGCAAAATCAGGCAGAAACCAATGATATTTTGTAATGGTGAGTCTAAGCCAAAACCTGACTCAGCTTGCTGGCCTACACAGATGGTCAAGGAAGGACAAGCAGAGGAAGCAAAGGAAGATATGAATGTCCTCAAGAGCAAGGCAAATTATTTCATTTTCTTTCTGAGATTACTCTATTATTTTTCTGCTCTTGCTTTCCAGCAGTTMTCATATTCCTTCCCTATATGTACTCTGCTTAGCAATGAGGCCATCAGGAGGTCACAGAAAATCCAGGTTTTGTGACTCCAGCTCCTGTTGAAGTTATAAGTGAATAGCATGTTCATTAATTCAATATAAATCATTAGTAATTCCACAATCCTGTTTCTGCAGGCCTGGTCATGGTGCTGCACTTCCCTGTTACATACTGCTCAAATACAGAAGCCATATCCAGTCCCTGTCCTGATGACCAATAGTCCAAACCATGTAAAGGCTTTTTAAAGTCACTGGAAAATCAGTTTCACTATACATCAGCTTCCCTGTTTTGTAATTCTTGTGCCCTTGAGGAGGAGGAACTGAAGACTTCAGTGTTAAATGATCACTTTACTCTCTCTGAAAACGGAAAGTGATGCCCCTAGCCTATTAACAGGGATGTCACAGAGGTGTTGGAAAGTCAGATGGTTAATCTCACYAGAGATCCAGTTCCTTCTTCCTGCGAAATAAGGAAACTATGACTCACTGTGTCCACAGGGTGTACGGAAAATAAAAYKAAARCCRTGGTCTGCATGCRTGACCTGCAGATAAGASTGATTGGAAACACTCACTAAAATGGACCAGGGAGTGAGAGGAGCCTGGGTAAGGGGAATGTCAGGAGTCTTGAGTGTGACAGACTGCACAGGTGAAGAGAAGCACAGCAGCCAGCAGAGAGGAAAGAAAGAGAAAGAGAAGGAGGAGTTTTGGAGCAAAAATAAGGATCTCTTTTTATTTTGCCCAGGCCAGAAACAGCAAGTTTATTAACACCACACTTGCAAACACATCAGAGGGGACCAAAAGGAGTAGAGGAATAYAGTTACCACTGAGAACAGTGAGACACCAAGATCAAACCCAGCCCAGCAGTGCCCAGTCAGTCTCCCAAACCTCTGTCCTGTCAAAAGGGCCAGACTCAGTCCTTGAAGAGAATGAAATCAGATGAACAAGGCAAATGATTATTTGAATAGTTAAATATCACTTCAAACACCCTAAAACATTTTGAAATAAATAGCCAAGGCACAAGTTAAAAGAGGCAGCACAGAGGAAAGAAAGAAACACAAATCTGCCTGTAGCAGCCCAGGTCCATTTCACCTGTGCTATGTAAAGCCAGGAAAATACCACGTGTGTGCTGGCCTCCTTCAGTCCAGGATCCATGGGCATAACCCTGTTTTATTTTTTTATTAAAAAAATAAAACATTCCTGGGGCCATCTCAAGTACTTGAGCTGGATGCTCCCCTTCTTAGGTGAATTCATTAAAAAATCCACATTTTTCAGTGGAAGCAGCATTGAATCTGACCAGTTCAGTTTAGAGAAATACTTATTTCTCCAGTGAAATAWGCAAAATGCAAGTTTTAGTCCTGATACAAGCACATTCATATTTCTACTCACTTCATTAAGAGAGATCAACCTTTGTCTCACTGACCTACAGCTTTGGAAGTTGACTGACAGTGGGTAATTACTGAGCTGATCACTGACCATCTCACAGGGATCAGATTATTCAAAGGCTTTGAAAATGTACAAAAATATGTGGGAAAGCAGGAATGGTATATTCACAGCAAAAGGAAGAAGTAAAATRACATGGGTACCACAAAAAGATAAAGCATGGATGGAGGGAAAGGAGCATGCCTGGTTTTCACCACACTCTTGGCCTTTCAGAATTATAACAGGGGTAGGTTTGGCTCTTTATGTTAGAGGGAAATAATAGTATTAAAGTGGTGGAGGAGTCTATTTTGACTACTGCAAAAAGCAAAATTGGAAACATAGGTGGGAAGCTTCTGGATTATAACCATTATTACACACAAAAAAAGGTTTTGTTTTGTGTAGTACATTTCACATTTGTGTTAAATCTTGCATCCGATACTCACAAGCAATATCTGAAAAAACTTGATCTAAAAACACTTCCTAGGAAGGATAAAATACGTTCAGATAAATTGGGTTAAACTGGATTTAATGCTGACCAGGCCATCAAGAACATCAAAGGATACCTTCAGAACCATTACAATCTTACCTTTTMTCACCTGTAGCTGGAAGATAAGCATCCAAGGAGTAATAAATAATCTTTATCCATTCTATAGGTAGTAATTATTTACAATTTTGATTAACTCCAATTATTCATAATTGAAATACAGAGGGGCAGCACAAAACCCACAACAGAATGAAATTACAGTGAGACAGGTGGTTTTCAAGAAAAATTAAAAAAGCAACCAAGCCCTGAGCATGGAGGCTCCTAGGAAATCCCAAATGTTTTAAGATACCAGCAAATCCTGACATTTGAGATGGTAGATTCCTGATGCAGCATGGGTAMCAAATCTCACCACAGCACAAGAGATCTGACTGAAATAATTACATGGCATCTCAAGTTTCCAGTACTAATATATTCAGCATCAGGTCAAGTGTCCCTTCACTGCCCCGAGAGCTCACACTGAAGACAATGAGCAAAATGCATTCACACTCAATGAGTGYGGACCCAGTGCCAGGCACAGAAGAGGGAAATATTCCTTCTCTCCATGCACTGAAGTGGATGGCACAATCTTCTCTCACCACTTATGCAACCTCTCCAAAATATTTACAGCCTAAGATGTTCAGTTAGGACTGTGAAAAGCCCAGCTTTGCCTGTTTTTGTTCTGATGGAAAATGCCAGACCAGTGACAGAGGCTGCTTTTAAGGCTTTCACCCCGAGAACTAAAGCATAAACCCAACTAAATAAAAAGGATGGGGAAGGACAGTGACTGTCTGSAGGGCTGATGGAAAAGCAAAATGGATGCAAGCAACAGAGGGCAAGMATGCCTGAAAGAAATGAGAGGTTAAGTCCACGATTTGCCTGAGGGAGACATGGACTGCTGAGCAATGAATACACTTGAATTAAAAATTGAGAARTGAAATGAAAAAGCAATCAAGGGTAAGAACGAAGCACAGCAAGAGTAAGAAAATACAAAGCTTTGTACAGTGATTTTGCCTGAACCAAATCCAGCAAGTGTAAGAAAGACCAGGAAACTCCAACTGGGTCAAAAATAAAAGACCAAGTGGCCAGGTCATCAACACTGGCCATGGAGGTCAGTGGTCAAGGGGGTGATCTGTCACAACTGGGGCTGTGGGGGATATGGGTGCAGCACAACCCAAAATGGGAACACTGGGCTCTGGGTTTGGCTTTTTACAAACAGAGACAAGACTGAACTTTGTACCTGCCCATGCACAAAGAGGCCAAGCAGGTAATTATTTTCAAAATGTCATAAAAGACGCTGATGGCATTTCTTCTGCCAAAAAAATGTTAGAGCAGTTAWACAACTTTGGATGAAAAGGTGTTGAATATTGAGCAATGGGGAAACTCAACCATTACTTTGCCATCCTGAGGCAACAGGTCTGTGCAAAATGAGGATTTAACCCAGATATTCAGCCAAATATGCAAGAAGAGGTGTTTGCACAGACAGAAGTATGCCTAGATCTTCACTCAATAAAGTCAGGCTGAAGGAAGCTACTACTAGGTACTATGTGAATTAGAATCAGGATTTAAWTGTCTTTGTATTAATCAGCAAAGACGATGGTCACTTTTTGGCTGCTAAGCAGGATACCTATAATTCATTGCTCCAGRGCAAAAAGTTTCTGGAGAGCTCCTACAGCCCAACATAATTCAAAACAAAGGCAAACCAACCACAGGGTGGGCTTGTGGACACTGACCCAGGGGCTGCTGGGTGGCCACAACCTCTATAAAAGGGTCAGCAGTCTGAAGGTCACTCTGTAGTGACACATCCCTCACGATCTGAGGTCAGGAAGGACCATGGTGTGACATACCAGGGAGGGACACACTTGGGATAATGTAATTTGTGCATGTAAAATACTGAAATTATAGGCACTCGCTACCCTAATTTGCTGTCATGAGAATAGTGCAGAAGGACTGGCAATTCACAGAGCAGAGCAGCACGTGGTTTTGTCATCTCAACAGCAGAGGTGAAATAAAACAGCAGAAATACAGCACAGAGGGAGCAGGGATACAAACCCTGCTGTTTTCTGCATTAGGGCCATGGAGARCACTGCCAGGGAGCACAGGAGAGGAAATAACATATCCTCATATTCTGGTACCAAAATTGCAGCCACTTGATGCTCTCCTTTAAAAGCAAATTTAAATTATGGCTAAAAAAATCCAAACCTTAACGTAGCAGAAGGAAAGATTTTTGGATTCAGGAACTTTGCCTAAAGCTACCAGCAGCAGCAGTGAGAAAGGGAACGGGATGTGCAGTGGGATAAAGTGACTGCATCCAACCTCTGGATGGAGGATTCATCAGCATGGTGGAGCCAGTGCAGAGGAAGCCACTGGGATGATCAGAGGGATGGAGCAGCTCTGCTGTGAGGAGCCAGGCTGAGGGAACTGGGATTGATCAGCCAGGAAAAAAATAAAAGGCTTTTGTGTGACCTAACTGTGGCCTTCCAGTGCCTGAAGGGAGGTGACAAGAAAGATGGAGAGGGAAAATTTGCAAGGGACTGGAGTGACAAGATGAGAGAAAAGGCTTCAAAGTGACAAAGGGCAAGTTTAGGGTAGATGTTAGGAAGGAATTTTTCCATGTGAGGGTGGGGAGGCCCTGGCACAGGGTGCCCAGAGCAGCTGTGGCTGCCCCTGGATCCCTGGCAGTGTCCAAGACCAGGCTGGACAGGTCTTGGAGCAACCTGGGATGGTGGAAGGTGTCCCTGGCAGGGCTTGGGACTGGATGGGCTTTAAAGTTCCTTCTCACCCAAACTGTTCAGTGATTCTGTGATTCCCTGACTTTGCAGGCAGCTCAATTAATCTATCAGCTCCCTGTTGGTTCTGCCCCCTCCATCCCACTGCACCTCTTGAAATGCTCTTGGGAATGCCCCATAGCAAGAACAGTATAGCTGGAGTCTCAGCTTCTGCTGTGCTTGACTAGATCTGGCCACTTTCAGGCCATATTCCATAAACATACATATTTTCTGTGTTCTACATAGTTTGAAGACTTTTCTTGGTCCTGAAGTTTCCAGTGCTCTTCTCTGGAGAAAAYCTCCCAAACCCAAGCCCTGCCCAGAGCCTTGTCAGGGATTCATCGAGGTGACTCACAGGATACGTGTAATTTCTGTGGGATAGTAATTCCCTCTGGTTGGAACTGCAGGCACARAGCTGTGTGACCACAGAGAGATGACTCACTGGGTGACCTTCAGACTATGCTTCTTGGGGAAGATATTTAAATGGAAAGAGACTTTTAACACAGCAATAGAGGGTCTCAGGTTGTGATTAACACTTTCACAGGGTGTTAGGAGCAGAGCAGAGGAGCACACACCAGGAATGGGGCAGGAGCTCTTCACCTGAGCTGGTGTTAGGAAGGACMAAAAAGTGAGTTTAGGACAAAATACAACTTGGGCCACATGCAGTCTCCATGTCCCCACTGCACTTTCCTGCTGCCCCTGGGTTAAGTATGACATGATCTTAGGGCTCAGGCTATATGATCTCTCAAGGTGTAGTCCAGGCTTATTTTCTCTGGGTTTATTCTTTATTTGCCCATGCAGCGCAGGAAATAATCCCAAATTATCTTATATGGTAAGGAAAGAGGTAAGGATGCCTGGAAATGGATTTGCAACTGTTGAATAAAAGCTGCATCTGATATTCAGAAATGGTGGTATTACCTCAAGTCATGAGATTCTGATATTACYAGGAGTGCATAAGAATGATATTTTATTCTCATTTAGAAGATATAAAGCTTTCCAATAATGCAGGCTGCCTGCATGGGAAGGTTTGCTGACTCTTGCTGTGGGATTCTTTGACATCTTTTATTTACCCTCTGGCAGGCCCAGGGGTAATCTTTATTTAGAGTCTTTAATAGTTTTGGAAATGTGTTCTCCTCACTCAGCTGAAAAAAAATTACAAGTTTTAAAGGTGCAGATTCCCTTCTTCAGCTGACACTCTCCTGGGGCAGAAGTCAGCCTGCTAAAACACCCAGAATTTAGTGAGTTTCCTGCCAAWAGAATATTGGTATGTAGCAAAGTATTGCTCTGATATTTTTCCCTTGCCGAAGGGAAGGACTGTCCTATTGATCTCTCCCATGCTACAGGTTGGGAGATGAAGACAGATTTCAACATTTTTTACTGTAGTGGCAGTTTCCTGATGTAATCCAGGATTATTCCCTGCTGGCCAAACAAGAGCTGACAAAAAAAGGCCAGCCCTCAGCTGAGCATCTGATTCAAAAGAAAATTCAGCTGAAAGGCAAGCATTGGAAAGATGAGTCAATACAAAAGCAAGCGGCAGCTCTGGATTTAAGCAGAAGTCCACAGCATTTAACCTACTTTAGCAGATCAATGCAGTGGATTTTTAATCATCACATTAATCCTAAAATAAAAATAATTACCCCAGAGATCTGTATTAAAGTCCCGTAATTATATCTCATTTCATCATCCTTTTTACTCGGGATCAAAAGCTGCAGAGACCAGAGCTGCCCGATGTCATTTCTCCAGCTCACAGTTTAACTCTCTTCTTARGACTTCAGCTGCAACTACACAGAAAAAGCACTGGCCTTGCTGAGAGCACCCACATCCACCCCACTAGGGAGAAAAGTGAAAAAAGGAAAAAAAAAAAAAGGTCGGTAGGATTCTGCTTTCCAATGACATGGTATAAAACTGCAAAGGAAGGAGTGGAGAACATTACACAGTTGAGTGAAAAATGTGTGAATGCCTAGAAATTCAATCTCTGCAGTGTCCCCTTCTTCCAGCAATGCCAGGAGACCATTAATATCCCATAAGGGAAAAGAGGGTACTTTGACCAGAGACTGGGCCCCTCATCAAATTTCCCTGAGCAGAGTTTATTTCCTGGAGYATCCTTTCCTGTCCACAGTCCTGCAACCCCCACAGATGCCCTGGGAACATGAGCAAGTGCAGGACCCTGAGCCTCAGTGGGCAGCCTCAGGTGGGATTTTAGAGCCATCAAACCAGCCCATCCCCTGCTTATAAGAGCAAGTGGCATGGCACAGCTTACAGACATGCAGCAAACTTTCCCATCTTTCTCCCCAAAAAGAGTGCCTTTCTCCACTCTGCCTTTTGGGACCAGTCCTCAATCTATGCTGTCGGCTGCATTGTGCCCAAGCTGCTCGTTTTAGGTCAAATTTCCCTGCCTTGCTGGCCTTTACCCATTTCCACCATCTTCTTGCAGAGAAAGAGCTACCCCGGTGTTATATTTAGACTTAAAAGCACCATACATTTACCGAAATAGTGCTTTAGTCCATTTTTCAGGTTTCTCCAAATACACGAGRGAGTTTCTTCCTGCTGCCTTGGGAAGGGTCTGCGGGGCCTGCTGTTTTTGTTGCAGGTGTTGGGATGAAGGCAAAGGTTGTCATCAAACAAGCAGCACRTGGAACCGGAGACAGTAAATGGTCATGGGCTCAGGGAGAGTCCCCAAGCTGGCAAGGGGCACCAGGGCTATAAATACCCACCTTCCCTTCCAAAACCACCAGGTACAAGTTATAACATGTCCAAGKAGCCGGAATCAGCTTCTAGCAGGGGGCTTAACACCGGAGGTTTGTGAAATCCAAGAGTAATTAAAGGTTACAGCTGCCCCTGCACGGAGCTCGCTGGCAATCAGGCTGCCTTGGGAAGGTATTGCAGGACATTAACACACAGGGAGGGAGGGGAGAGATGGAAAAAAGGTACCTTCATGATAATATTATGGTAACAGTGCAGACCAATGTTAAATCACCTTCCTGTCACCAAAAACTCACAGCCTGAGACTGCCATGTCCTGCATTTTTATTTCCATGGACGATGGGAACTGCAATTCCCAGCAGAAAGTAGATGAGGGAGGTTTCTTTTTCCTTTCATTGAGTTTGGGGGAACCCTCTTTGAGACTCTTTGCACAAGATTAATAAAAAAGCTTTAAAAATCCATTAAAATAAACAAATAATTGCAACCTGTAATAGGAAAAAAAAATTAAACCATGTTTTCCGATTCAAGTGACAAAGTAAATGTTCATCTCCCTACTTGGCATTCATTGATGGCAAAGGGSTCAGAACCAGGTTTTCTCCTTGTAGTCCTGGGAATTGGAAATCAGCCCTYTTTCATTCCCTGATGATGACAGGAGAGGCTCCCAGGGCATGAGGCAGGACACAGGGATCACTCAGTGAAGAGTTTTTGGTTGCATCTTATCATTTTACCTTTACTCTGCCATTTTTCATTTCAGTTTGTACTTGGGATTTATTTTTTTATCTCTCTAATCCTGTTCCAGTCATTTTGACTTCGAAAAGCAAGGATTGGTAGGGCTACCAGGCCTCCAGGACAAATGGGAAAAACTGACAAAATAAGGGAAAATGAGACATCAACCAGATCATAAAGTCATATTCTTAACACTGAGGAAACTTAGGATTTTCCTTGTCCACCTACCAGAAGCCCACCTACCAGGTTGCTGAAGGCCCCCAAATATGGAGATTTTATACCTCCTCGGGGAACCATTTTCTTTCAAAGTTTCCCATCATGGTTGAATCCAAATCTTTCCTGCCACAACATTTTATCCCTTTGTGAGTGTTTACAGAGATGCATTTATCACTTTCCTCTTTTAAAATTTAATTTGGGTATTTCGAGTCAGTTCTCCTTTCTCCCCTCATTTTTCTCCAAGCCAAAAAAAACCCCAATGTTTTCTACACCTCTGCTCATTCTTTTCTCCTTTCAGCTGTGGAAGTCACACTTTCTGTAGCTGAGGTGCCCAAAAACTCAAATGGATTCCCTGAGACAAAGCCTTGTGCTACACAAGGCACACAAATTGCTCTGTGGATAAACAACACCCCTGTCTATACATATTAATATCATGCTTGCTTTTCCCTCCCAGAGAGAAGTGTTTGCTGATTTGCCAGCATTCTGCTTGCTCTTGGCACAAGGCAAACAACTACAGGAGTTGCTAGCAAGGCAAGAACCAAACCACTGATCTCTCCTGGCAGAATGTAGCTTAATTCCAGTAAAAAAAAAAAAATCCACAGCAGCTGCCTACAAAACAGAAACACTTACCTCAAAGCACGTAAGGGAAACATTCCTCTTCATAAAACCATGCAAGCTGTAACTTCTCAAACTAGGTTTAAGTAAAATAAACTCTGCATGGGTCAAGGTTAAACACTTAGAGATCCCCACCGGTGTTTGCCGTGAAAAGAGCATTTTCACATCAAAGACTGACGTGCTCTACAGCGAAGCAGTCTCAGCAGCAATTCGTAAGAACACGACAGTGYAAAAATAAAGTGGTCTCTCGGTTATTCAGAACACTAATATTGATTTTAGGGACCGCATCTGCGTGTTTGTTTCTGAAGACATTGAAGTTTCCGCAATGAACACATTACCTTAATTCAACCCCTCGAGCCATTTGAGCCTGAACTCACACAGAGTGGGACGCCTGTAARGCAGGGTCTGCTCAGGGGCAAACACTCAGAGGGTACAAGTCTGTTTAAGTTGAATACAGACCTGTACTTTTGCGACAGCTGAGGATTAAAACATAATCCAGGAAACTCACAAAACATTRTATCCTGCCTAACCTTCTCCTGCTTTCATAATCTAACAGACATTACAGATGCCGGATGCACCTCYCCAGACTGACAAGATATTATTATCAGCAGCAAAACACTGATAAGTGGTTTGAACTGTCAYAAAGGTCTGCCTGGAGCTCCATCTCCCCTCGGTCCGATCAGACAACTTTTCCTATTCCCTCCGATCCCCCCTTACCTCTTGAGATAGTTTCTCCCGTAGAGGATCTGCTGCAGCAAGGTGACCACGGCAAAGGCGCAGATGAAGATGAAGAACAAAGTTCTGTTTCCCAGCAAATCCCGGCTTGACGAAGGGTCAGTGTATCCCATCCTTCCGAAAAGCCACTGAAGCTSTGCTGGGTAAAATTCAGTTCATCGCCACCTTCATGCCCTTTTTGCCGGGGAGCGGAGGGGAATGCCTGCCGGCTTTTCTGTGAGCAATCCAAGGACAAGGTGTCCCATTGTTTGGCCCTGCTGCCCCTTCCTTGCCCCTTTTGGATGTTAGCTCCAGGACTGTGCGCAATGACTTGCTTCCATGGTAAAGTTTCCAGGAGATTCAGACGTGGGTAACATCTAAAATCATCTCTCAGAGCTCTCTCAGCGCAGGCAGCCTGTGCTGTGTGAGAGGCATTCTGTTCCTTCTAAGCCTCTCTTGAAAACCCGCTGCTAGCAATTATCTACTTCAATCCCATTTTCATATTCCAGATGGGGGAAGCTGCACACAAACCAGAAAACTGCAGCCAATGGCAAACACGGGGCTCCGGCAACCTGCGTTGGAAGCACATAGTCGTCAGCTCTTCTCTGCTTCTGCTCAGCGATTCCAACAAAATGTGCTCGCAAGGGGACGTGACTGGGGCGGGCTATTATCGAACAAGCATGTAACAGTCATGAGGATTTCATTCAGAACCCTGCAGGAAAAGAAAAAAAAAAAAAAAAAAAAAAAAAAAAAAAAAAAAAAAAAAAAAAAAAAAAAGAAACGCAGCAGCAGTCTGGTCAGGCTGTCAGGAAAGCTGCATTCTGTGCAGCAGCGCGCCGTCCGTGCCGTGGCTCCGGTGCCGTGGCATTTGCATGCAGAATGCAGAGCCTTCAGTCACACACCGCTCACTATTTGGGCTCCTCCGTTTCCCCCTATTCCTCCAGAGTAAGCACAAGCAAGGTCACTGTGCATCCCTTCAAGGACAGAGCTCCCGGTGCCTGCATGCTGATTTATTGGAGGCTCTGAGTAGCCTCACAGCCGCAGAGAGGGGAGCCTGCCTCTCAGTGCACGCTCTGAGAACCATTCATTTAAAGAGACAAATATTCTGATTGTTCCTCCACTAGACACAGCTCCCTTTTGAAAGGGCAGAGCAATAACACTTTGTCCACAGCCATCGCAACTCCTCCAAAAATCCCCCCATTGTCAGGAGAGGCTCAATTCAGCTCGCGGGGAGTTCTGTTGCTGGTTTCACTGCTAGCAAAATCTGCCCCTGACCCTAAAACAAGTTCCAATGAAAGCTTTATCCGTGAATGAAACACTCAGACTAGGAGGCTGTTTTGCCCCAACAACAGATGGGCAAACGATTTTGACAAAAAAAAAAAAGAGAGGAAAAAAAAAATCCTTTGTCTAAGAGAATAGGAAGATTTTTGTGTGAATAGATTTTCCAGCAGTTAAACCAGCGTATGCAAAATACTCTAGTGTGCCAGCAGCCCAGCTGTGAGGAGCAGCAATCTGGGAGTATTCATGGACTTTGTTTCAGCTCTAACTGGTGCTTCATGTGAAGAAAGGCCAAAGGTAAATTTGTGCAATCCTTTCAACACAGTCCTTGAAGACGGGGATCAGTTCTCAGCATGACCTGCAACTATTTAGCCTAAAGCCGGCTCTGCCTTACCTAATTTTAAGCAACAAAAGTCACACAAGTGTTTAAATTAGAAAGGTGGTCACCCTGAATTCCTTCAGTCGAGGAGACCACAGCATTAGATATCCCCGAATTTGCAGAGAAGAGGATCCAACCCCTGATATGCCCTGACTCAGCGCCTCTCACAGCTCCCACACCTCTATTTCTGAACCCTGGTAAATGCTTCAATTATCACCTTGCATATAAAAAGAGTGGGGGCCCCAGGTCAGATCAACGATTATCCAGGGAAAAGTAGATGCAGAGAGCAAAGGCATACTGATATTTCCTTGGAGACACTCTCCTACCATTTTGTGGTTCAGGATTTTCCAGAATGAAAGAAAGAAAAGCACCATTTAGGTTGGAAAACTAACTGAGTGAGATGCATTTGTACTGTTCTGGGAATAATACACATACCAGGGGACTGCAAGTTAAACACTAAAATAGTTTGATTCCCTGTTGTCAAAGTCATCAGCTCTAGGGCCAAATATGTTTCTTTTAATGATCAGTTCATGTAAGCTCATATCATAKGAAACGTATGCACATAAGAATTGTACCATTTAGATGGATCTAACCAAAAATCCTCTGAGGAAAAGGAAAAGCTGTATGGCCATCAAAATTCCCAGGCTGAAACCCCACAAGATACTACACAGGCAGATTTGTATGCAGGAGCTGAGTCAAGGCTAATAAGCTCAGCTGTGAATGAAAATTTACTTAATGCTTTGAATTGTTTGATTTCTACTGATAGCTTTGAAAACTCTAAGAAATTTGCCTCAGTTGCTCTGGGAGTTATTTTACAATAACAGCAAAGTATCAGATAGTAGAATTGGCTTCCTATGACTTCCTCTAAGTGTGACACCAATTTTGCAGGATCTTATATCACTAAAATTTTGGTGAAAACACTTTCAGCTTTTCTTGTTCTATTCCCCTCTTTTCAAAGGGATTTTTTTTTCTTGAGATCTGTGCTGTAATGCACCAAATTCCTGAGCCTAGCAGATGCTGTTTCTCCTGGAGTGATGGTCAGCCTGAGCTGCAGCAAACAGCCCGTGCATTTTGTCAGTCTTGGATTTTCTGTGTCCTATCATCACTCTCTGCTGTATCAGGACTGGCCAGAAGATTTAGCACCTGAGAGACCTAAGAGCAGGAGAGCTGCAGACCCAAAAAGCAAAGTACAAAGGTATCTGTAATAAATAGGAAGATCTTGCACAGGCATCATTCCTGACGTCACATGCAAAAGAAATCTGTTTGCTGCCCTCAGCCCAGTACAACACTGCAGAACTGGAAACAGACCAGCTCTGTGCAAGCACAGAGAAATAGGATGTCTATTGACAAATTTTCACAGGATGCTCAAGGTTGCTTGCAATATTTATTGTGAAACAGTCTTAGAGTGCAGCAGAAGGGCTGAATGAGCAGTGTCAGCACTCATTCCTGGCACCCTCTGAGAGTTTGACTTGTCAGCTACAGATCTCCTTGAAAGCAGCAGGTCTCTGCAGAGAAAAAAATATTTATTTTTTAATGATTTTACATTCTGAACTCAAACAAGCAACAGACAACAACAGATCCCCTCCAGGGTCTGAGAGGGATTAGAAAAGCTCTATAAGGACATTGAGCCCAACCATTCCACCAGCATTGACAGGSCCACCACTGACCCGTGTCCCCAAGTGCCACATCCACCTGCTTTTGTAACACTTCCAGATGATGGACACAAGCTCAGAATGGGTATTCCTACACCAGTTCTTGGAGCACAGACTTCAAAGTCTAAACCAAATGTGGCAAAATGGATGTTTAATACGAAGCTGCTAGAAGCAGTCAGTCTTACACGTGTCTGGCCTTTATTTGTTGCATGTGAGCTGCTTGCTAAATATCACCAGAGCTAATCTGTCACAAGAAACTCCTCCAGCCCGAGCAGTGAAACTCTGAGTGCTCTAACACAAACACAAATATGCTCCTTACATTGACACCCTCCARTGGGAGCTCATCATTGGCTCTTAAGGCCCAAAGAAGCAGATTTGTATTTATTTTTTAGAAGAAACTAACATTACATCTCAAATACAAAGAAGCAATGCCACTGAAGCTCTACACAAGAAAAGATGAATTGGCAAGAGGACAAAACCTGGTAGGAGTCAGAGTCTACTCCTCTTGTGGCGGGACTAAGCTCATCTCTCTCTCTGTTGAAAGGACAATATGCAACCCTTAATTCTTAAGCTGCAGTTTGGTTTTTAATGCAAATTAACCAGAAAAATTCATTTTTGATAGGCAAGTCTGACTGGGAATTTTTTTAAGTATCTTTCACTGAACTTGTTGTTTGAATCAGTGTTTGACTGATCATGCATTCTAATTTCAGCTGAAAGCAATGGCATTTATTGCTTGGGATAGCAGGATCTGTCTGTTGGTTGTTTAAATCGTGAAACACATAACTGAACATGTTAAACTCACAGTATCGTACAGGATCAGAGTAAAGTAATACATGCTTCACATTCCCCTTCAGGATTTTTTCTCTTCMTCCCTGCTCAGCCACTCTCCTCTTAATGGCTATTTCTCAGACCAAAACACTTCATACCCAGCATAGCAAAATACTATGGGCTGTAAATGGTTTGAGCAGAGCATTTTTTATACCTCATTTCCCCCCCTAAATTAAAATTAAATCATGTCTATTTACAGTTTCTACAATACTTGTGTAAACTGCTAGATCCCTGATTTTGCAAAGAGCTGGCACATAGGTAYATGGCTGGAAGGTTCTGCTGAATATGAAACTCGTAAACATATGCTTATCAATATTAATCCTTTTGCAGATATAAAACATGCATTTATTAGCATAATCTAGTGCTTAACACAATGTCTAGTCCCCCATCACTGCCACAAATCCATATGTCTTAAACTGAGACAGTGAAGGAAGCTGAAAAGATCCAGCTAAGATGTAAACATTTATTTTCTTCTGAGTTGTCACGTGGAGATGACAGTGGCTAATTTGACACCAGGCTCCTACTTTTGGAGATACCTGAATTAGAGGATGTGTCCTGTACATAACACTTGGTCTGCACACTGGATATACAATTATGGATATACAAATATAAACAAATATGTTTCTTCTAATGATCAGTTCATGTAAGCTCATATCAAGCTCATAATCACATTAGCTATTGAATCATGACCAATTTACTTCCAATTGTGGGTCACATAGGGTTCCATATGGGGAAAAAAYGACCCAGTACATAAAATACCTCCTTTTTACACTGCTGACACCATCTCTGCTGGAAAAGGAATTATGTTTTCCTCAAAGGAATAAGGTCTYCTGGCAGGGAGCTCTGATGCAGAGCTGTAACGTGTGGCTGCAGTGCTGTACATTTACTATCGACATTTCCTTACAGCAGGGCCTGCTAAAATGTGTAGCAAAGTGCAAAACTCACTGGGACATCTCTGCTTTCCCAGTGCCATTTCCATATTCCTAAAAAATACAGGAAGTGAAGTCTGATTGTTATGGTCCCGTTCAGTCTCACAGATTTAACTGAGAATTGTGGAAAGACAGATTCTCTGCATTGAAAAAGAAACAGGACCAAAATTCATTTACAGGAATCATCAGTAAAAAGCATTAGTTTGATTTTGAAGCATTGCAGGAGCCCTGGGTTTCRCACCAGATCAAGGGGACTCAGATATTGGCAGAACCACAGAGGGGCCAAAGGGTTTCCACAGCCAACATTTGCTCTCAAAGGAGAAATATGATCCTCCCTCCATCCCAAGCARGTCATAACTCCCACCTAGATCATCAAAACCACCTTTAAAACCTTCCAGGGAAATTCTGAGAAGTACTGGAATCAATGGCACTCAATTTACAAGTTTAATGGGCGTTGAAAGATKGATGTTTCTTTTTTATGAAAATATTCCAGTATTAACACCACAATGAACCAATTTCCCATAACAAGAAAACCACAATTAATAATTATTTCCTATTTTAACAATMCATTTTTACAGCAAAGGGAAAAATGTTAATCTGAGATATTTTAAAAAATACATCATATGGCATATGAAAGCAGATTAATTCACRGTGACAGAGTATCAGATTTTGGAACACCTTTTGCTCTGTCAGTGAGTAGCAYTAATCAGAATGGAGCTAAATGTGAAAAAGAAACTTTTCCTCTGAACAATCAGCTAATTAAAACCTTCACGTCTTTTCACATTACTCTTATAATCAAGATGTAGAGGAGACTTATCATAGAAAATTATTTAGGAAAAGTTCCAAAGGTAACTTTTTATCTCAATTCTGCATTGATTTTGTATTCAAAGGAATGAAGTGTATTCCTCTTGAATTAACCATCAGCCTCAGTTCACGTGACCTTTCAAGCAGCCCAGACATTCAGGTTTTGAGCCATTATTTTTCATTACGCCCTCCAACAGCATTGATTACAATATTGACTACACACATTACTAACTACTGGTCAAACTATTCACCTGAATTACTCTTCTAGTCAAACCTAATATGTATTCAGACACATCATGATTTTTTTCAATCATTCCTGCTAGTCCATGTTTAATTCARTCCATGACAAAAATAATAAATTTAAAAAATAAAAAGTCTATCTGGCTTCTCTGTTCTTCAAAAATCCCCATACTTCACGAAGTATATTTTATTTTATAGTATATTTTTAGTGGAAATGCCCACTGGAATCTGGACAATGAACCTGGAAGCAGACACCTCTTTGTCTGTGGACTTTCTGCCCCTCCTGGGGCAGTGTGGACTCAGATTTTGAGCCCTGCACACCAGGTCTGACCTGCAAGCCACCACAGAGATGGCTATTAATAAAACTGGTGGCCTTTTCAGAGTCCTTCCTTTGGARCTGTGAACTGCCATGAATGCCTGGGTCGTGCTTTGCTGTGTTAGGGTAACAAATAAAGACCATTCCTGGAACAGTCAGACGCTACAGCCGGGCGTGAGCTGAGTCAGCTCTTGCCTTGAGCATTTTTCAATTCACACAGTCAAGAAGGAAAGGTGAGAGAGGGATTTATTAGCCCCTTTGGCAAGCAGCAGGAATTGCAATTGGAAATTGTGTTCGGTAGCATGCAAATGGCTCAGCTTGCAAACAAGTGCAAAACCATGACAACAGCGGTCCATTTCACTGACAAACAAGGATGAGAGTCTCCAAGGCAGCACCAGCCATCCAGAGAGAGAAACTCCATCCATCAGCAGGGCCTGGATCACCCCTGACCTCTGCCAGCAGCTTGAGCTTTTACAGCACTGTTATAGGCAGTGCTGGCACAGGCAGGGAGATGGAGGGCCACAGCCAAAAGCAGATTTAAGCATCTTCCTCCTCTCAAAATGCTGGGAGTTAAATGAAAATCCTTGTTTGGCTCTTGGCTGCAAGTGAATTGTCCAGGGCTACGATTCAAATAAGGACTAACAGTGAGACTTCAAACTTAACTTTGTCCAGTGGAAGGTGTCCCCACCCATGGCAGGGGTTGGAAYARGATGATCTTTAAGGTCYTTTCCAACCCAAACTGTGATTCTGTGATTTAATATAACCCCACTGACATTAGCTATATTCCAACTACTTCCAGTGCTGTATTCCAAATATTTCTCTCCAGAACAGGACCACCAATATATCCATMAGCCAGAAATTTTTCCACTTTTATCCACAGTCTTTGGCAGTGACCTCTTGCTGGAAACCCTGCAACAGATATTCATATTAATAGCTGGGTGCAGTCAATTGGATGTGTTGTTGTTTGGTTTTTTTTGTTTTTTTTTTTTCTCTAAGAACCTAAAATGGGGAAGACAGAGTGGTAGTTTATCCACAGCCAATATTAACATCAAACACCATATGGCCTACAGGATCCAGTGCTCTGCAAGGAGATATTAAGGAAATGCCTTTGACAGGGAGAGACATCTCCAGAAGAGTGGGGATGAGGAGAGGAAAGCACAACATGGCATTCAGGCAGAATAGGGTTGTTTTGGTTTGTTTGTTTGTTTTTGGTTTTCTTTTCAGAACATTCCCATCAGCATCACTTTTATCTAAACTTTGCTTTCAATCAGCTTTTTTATTTTCTTCCAGGTGCATCCAGAAGCTCCTCTGGARCTAAGAAATTTGAGTGTGGGTTTTCTTTCACACACTGTGGGTAGGAAGGTATGTGGGAACTGTAATTCAGTCACTCTAAATCACATGTAGCTGAAGCTTGAAAGAAAAATAATAATAAATGGTTCAGATTGTCAGGCTCAGTGCAATTCTCAATCAATTAAAGCTTATTTTAGCACCAGGGCAGTTTATTTTTATAATGTTCTCCTGGCATTTTGATGCTTTCATGTTAGTATGTAGCTAAAAGGTCTTTCTGAGAACAAATTACTCTTGGTAAAGCATTCTCTGAACTACAATTTTAGTTTCTGTGAAATGATAATAAACAATATCCACAAGAGCAAACAGCACCAAGGAAAGGGCTACTGGCAGKGAGACAGCAAGGTTTGGGGCCTGCTGAAGGAGGAAGATAAACCCAGGGCTCAAGCACAGTGAAAGCCATGGTTGTTTGGGCTCAGAGTCTACCAAAGTATTCTTTAATGTAATTCAGTGTGTTGAGACATTAAACAGTGAAAAATCACCAATGAATATATTCCTGTATCTTCCTGCTTCTTTTCGTAAACATTTAAAATTAAATACTGTGTCTGCATTTYAGGCCTCCATTTTGGGTCATATCATGGTTCCCTCTTCACAGACATGGATGAATGACACAGGATCACCCACATCAGAATTTCTCTTTCACAATCCATGCTGCACTTGAGACAAAGAACCACAGTGTCAGAGTCATACTGAAGGTTTCAGAGGTCCAAAAGTTGCCTGATGGATGCAGAGAGCTCTTCCCTGATGTGACAACAAAAACCATAACTAGTATTTTTTGTGGGTCTTTGCAGTCCATGGAAGCAGCTGACAAACCAGAACATGCTGTGAGCTCATCTCTKCTGGAATCAGACAAAATATTTGTTTAATAAGAGGGGCAAGAACACAATATGTTATGCTTTTTTTTTTTTTCACTGTGGCAAAGACAAAGACATTATGGGGGATATATCCTACATGGTTGCATACTATCAGTATAAACTGATTCAGCTTTTGCCCTAAACTTTACCAGGCAAGGGAATTAAAATTAAAGTGGGAAGGGTGTATGAAGAATGTCTTTATTCCTTTTTTATTTACAGATGTCTACCCTCCTAGTTGCTYTTGCTTTTCCTCTTTGGAGCACTGCAATTCACTGCTCTAGGCAGACGTTTTCCATTTTCCTTTTCCAATTGAAAAAAATGTAAGGAAACAGAAATCAAAAAATGGAAATCAAACACAAAATAATAGGAAAATTAGGCCCTTCCAGCACAGGAGGGAGCTTTGGTGGAGTCATCAGCTTCCCTCTGGCAGCTCATACTCAGCTGCTATCCCTTGGAAATCCAAGGAAGCTTCAGATCTGTATATTCAGCATCCTTTGCTTTGGCAAAGAAAGGACAAACCTTTTTTCCTCAGCACTTCTCCCTCCAGTTGATGGCACTGCAAAAATCAGTGTTTTCACAACAAACACTGCTGTGACACATCATCTTAGCCAAGATTGTCACCACTGCCACAGAATATCTCGCTCTGGGCCATACATCTGGCAAATCCCTGCGAGCTCTGACAGCCCTTCATGGACCACAGCAGGACTTGAGCTCACCTGCTGCTGCCTGGAACCAGCACATCTTCCTAAAAAATGCAGAAAAGACATTGACTCTGCATTTTGTATCCACTGCCTGTCCTTGTGATCTCCACTCTCATCTGTGCTCCAGAACTTAAAATGCTCCTCTTAACAGTTTTATCTCCCCAGCAACTAGTGAAGAGTTAGAGCTACAAAAGTTACAGCTCAACATCCATCCAAGATGATTTCAAACTACAGTTCCAAGTGTTTTATGCCCCATTGGCTTTAATAGGTTATTAATATTAAATGTAAAAGCTTCGACTTAAAAATCATTAATGATTTTGTTACTTTTGCAGAACTATCCRGTCTTTTTTTCAAATGTAAAACCCAAAACTTCCTCCCAGCAGGCCAAAAACCAAGTCTATCCTTTATCCTTATTGGAGTGGGGACAACAGCCCTATCATTTCCTAATTAGCTGGAGGTTTGGGCTCGGCTCCATGTTTTGCCATGTTGCTTCCTGGCTTTGGGCAGAGCTGTACCACAGCGCTGAGATCTCCAGGCTGGCTTGGCAAGGCAAAACAGCACTTCTGTGATAGCACAGCCACTTCCAGCACCTCAACTGGGACTTCTGCCTGCCCAGGGGGAGTCATCTGCCACTTAGTCAGCTCACCCCACACTCCACACGCAGTGCAGGTGGGTGTCCTTGCCCTCCTCAGCACCTCCTCCCTCATTTCTGAACCAGCAATCATAGCATTTCTTGGCCTTGCAGGTGTATTGCAGGAGGAACAAGGACARCTTTCCACTTACTGTTTAAAGGCAAAAAAAAAAAAATAACCCTGCTGCCTTTTAATATATGATTCTGCCAGTTTGAGATCCTAACAACTTGCTYTTGCAAGAGCAGGGTCCACCTGACTGAGTGGAGGATCCACTTGTCTACACAATCCCATCCCAAACTCCTTGACATGCCTGGTGAAAACAGGCAAGGATCCTGGAAAGCCCATGGAAACCAGGAAATCTTGGTGTTAATGGCTCTGAACAGASATGTACCTGACTCCCACCACCAGTGAGTGTCTGCACTCACCAAAACCCTCCAGGCACTTAGCTGAGATTTAGTCAGCACACTCCAGGGAGAATAACAGCTCTTTTAATCCCAAAGTACCCCAAAGACACGTCAAAATGAGTCACATCCCTAAAACACCTTTTTGTTTCCTGACTGTGGAGCTTTGGATGGCCACTTCAGCTKCAGGTGGGATGGCAAGGGGGCCAAGTGTGAAAACAGCAAGGAAGAAAGCTGATGTCAGGTAAATAACACAAGGAAGAGAGCTATGATTTTTTTTCCCTTTAATATTTCATCCACYGAAAGTACCTGTCTTAAATCCAGTGAGACTGCTACAGAAATTCACATTTCCTGCAGCCACCTACAAAAGAAGGGGGACAAAGCTACAGAATTTTTCCCAGATTTCCAGTTTTACTGTGGTCCTCTTATTTCTCTCCCATAGCCACTGTAGATGATCATCAGCAGATGAATAAAACATACTTCCATGCAAATGGAACAACATGTGCCAGCTTTGCTGCTGGCATTCTGTCCACATGATTAGCACTCCCCCTTGCTAACCCCTCTTCCCACTTCTGCTGTTAACCCTCCATTCACAGACAAAAGGGAAACAAAGCAAACCTCAGGACTTCCTCACCCTCAGTGACAGAAAAAAATTGTCTGTGTTGAGGAGACGGGGGGAGTCACATTTYCAGATAACAGAAGAGAATCAGATACTTTAAAATAACATTGCTCCTAGAACCAAAAAAATTTTAAAGAAAGAAAAATGAAATAATTTGAAATCATTAAAAGGAAATGCCCAGTTATATACAAAGTAGTTTTTGGACCTCCCTGCCACAAGGCGAAGTGCTTACTGGGCTTCCAAAACTCCTCCAATGACCCATGCAAAGGGTAAAATCACTGACAGCTTCACAGACTGCATTTGAACACCTCAAAATCCCTGCGTGAGCCACTCAGACTGCCTTCAGCTCAGCTATTCTATACTCATCTGCCAAGAAGGTGGGAGACAGGGACAGCTTGCATGACCTGAAGCATTTATTATTCAGTATTATTCCATATTTTCATGTTCTTCGGTATGATGCCTGACCTCCAGGTTACCCCACAGGGACGGCAGGGAATGACAACAGGAATATAAGATGAAAAAATACTAGTGTTTGCATAATTTGGCCCCTGGACAAAATCTCAGAGTGAAATCAGAGGATCTAAAGATTATTAAGAGAGTCTGCCCTGTTTTTTAGGTTATATTTCACCCTTYGGCCATTTCACTTGGCTGCAGAATAAATATCACCTGCTGTGGCAATAACAAGCACAGTTTGCTGGGGCTAAAGCTCCTGGTACACTGCTTGATGTGCTTTGAACACTTCYGGAAAAGGAGTTAGAATGCCTGTAAAAGAAATCTTAATTTATTACACCATTTGAAGACTAGCAGAGAAACTCTCAAACAACAAACAACTAACTACCGAGTATATGCCAGATTTCACTGACTTGTGCCAGGGATGTATTTGGCCATGAWTTTTTTGTTTGTACATCCCCCATAAAGTTGAATCATCAGGAAAATTCTGCTTAATCAGAGCCTAAGCCAGTACATGCTTAAATCAATGGGCGGCAATCTTGATTTCCAGGGGAGGAATGGGAATCTAAATCACTTTATTATCAACCCAGATTCACTTCTTCTTTGTTCTCACAGCAAAATCTACTGTTCAAGTGGCTTTAAGATACCCCTGTTACCATCAGTAACAGAGATCCTTAATCCAGCAAGTGGCCAAGCACCACCCACAAGCATTTAAAGCCCTGGGGAAAGCTTAGAGCAACCCTGGGAAGCATCCAATACCATACTGGACTGATRTGTAGAATAGCTATTTCAAGCTCTTTTCCCTATTTGTTACCATCTCAGATAAAAAGGCATTAACTAATTATTTTAATTGCACTTTTTGTAGTATTTCTCATGGGACCTGGACTGCAGCTGCCTCAGACAGATCCCATCTGGCTGGGGGATGGGATGCTATTATAAAATGTGTTTTCCCCAGAGTGAATGGGGCTTTCTGCTGCAGCTGCCTTTTATCGAGGTAGGGGAGCTATTGGAACAGGTGTATGGCACAGAAATGCTCCCTGGTTTGAAACCATCTAATAGACTTCAGCAGGAAAACTTTGACCAGCTCCACAGGATCAAACCCAGCTGAACTCCCACACCACCTTTTTGGTGGGGAGGAAAGCACACAATGACTGCTTTTAAAAGAACAAACACCTTTGTGGGATCAATGCCTTGAAGGGGTATTTAAGTGATTTTTTTCAACCAGAATTTTCTTAGTTTCTGAGTGCAAAGTGTTGCAACTGCTTGGAGGAGTCATGATCTTGCGGGCGATGAATTATCTGCAGCAAGACTCAGATCACTTATGGAAAAATATGCTGGTAGGAGCGGAGCAAAGGAAAACACCCCCACAGAAACCTGATTAATCAAGTGCAATTGGCAGTGAGAATAGAAGAGAGACTGTGCTCTTTTGGAGACATTTTTCAGTGCACATAAATTTCTGCTGCCCTCTAAGTCATGTTGTCCTGTTTTCTATAYCCTCACTCCTGTTTCAGGCCGGGTGGAGCTGTTGGTGCCTCAAACCCYACGCTCATTTTGCTTGGGCTCCAGCCTTTTACAGGTGCTTGGTGAAWGGAGAGAGGAAGGTAATTGGGATTTGCCAATTTACCAACTGTTAATTGGGATTTGCCGATTTACCAACTGGTTCCAACCAGGCTATCACTGATGAAAACCTGGGTTTCCTCCTGAAAATCCTKCTCAGGGAAAAGATAAGCTACATCAGTATCAGAGACACTGAGRTGGGTGTCAGACATTCCCAGGAGCTGGTCAGATCCTGTTTTGCAAAGGTTCCAAGGTATCATTGTTTTCTAAACTTGCTGAGAACCTCTTTGTTCTCAGCTCTTTCAGGGTGGACGAGGGAGTGAAGTTTCCTCCCCCACCGTCAGAATGTGATAGCCAGAAATGGGTATCACTCCTTCTCCACGTCTGATGTTAAAGAGTTAACTTTCCCCCCACTTTGCTATTTCAGTTCATTCTCTGAAAAAGTTACAGATGTGCCCAGAAMCCAGAAGAGGAGCTTTGGGAAATATTCCTGGTTTTTTTCACTAAACAAATTCTGACAAGCCAAACATCCAAAGTACAGCAGCTCCCTTCCCCTCTCTGACCTTTGCCTCCCAGCTTTGGGAGGTTGTCAAAGGCTCTCCTCCTCCCCTCACAATTTCTGTGTCTGCAGCCTGGTCTGTGCACTTGCTTGCAAGTTACCCTGGGGTGAAACAGCATCTCTTGACTCTGGAGGAGACTAAATTATATAATTATATTATATATTTTGGGTGCAGATAGGATTTTCTTTGATTCTCCTACATCTGCACAGCTGCTTAATGAAAGTGCAGCATCTGGTCTAACAAGCCCTAATTAAAATTTTTTTTAAATACCACTTTCTCAAACAGCTCCAACTAGCTGTTCCAGACTACATTATTTCACGGAAAAGTTCATGGTGTGCCAGGACAGAATGCCTTTTTAATGAAGGAAACATGAAGCTGCATCATTACAAGTACTACAGCCTGGCTAAAGCTGGAACAGCAGTAGAAAAATCAAACCTGTCCTGCCCTCAGCCACCTGTGTTATTGCACTGCTCCTTCCCTTGTACAGAATTAGTGTTTGCATGGGCTCTCCATGATTAACTGAGAGRTAATCCAGTTTAGAATAAACCCAGCAGGAAAATAATTTTAAAGGTTAGTTTTCAAATGGATCAGCCTTCCAGTTCACAGACCCAAAAAGTATGAAAAGGGATGCTACACTAGAATCTGGAGATGAAGGGGTGAGAAGGCTGGACACTTTTGGCAGTGGTGCTGCTTCCTGTCAGCTCAAAGCACTTGCAAAGTGATGGCCTGAAAAAGGGACTTGTGGCATTCTCAAGCAAGCCCTGCTGAAACCTTCAGACAGCATCACATCACATCTCTCTGCACGCCACAGGCTGGTTCTCCAACAAGCYAGTCCAGTTCAAGTAGGCAGCAGGATAAAGGAATGTCACACGAGTGTCCAGGATAGAAAGCACAAGAGCCATGTAGGATGGAGAATCTGAAGAGAGGAGARTTGCTGTCTGGCTGAGTCCCCTCAGGAGAAGCACATGGCCTCCGTTCCCTTGGGAAGGCGGTGGGCAGGGACGTGAAGGGGCTGTGCTGGGATGGATGTTGTATAACAGAGCTGGATGCTGTGTAGCTGCTCATGGGCAATTATGTGCAAAGTCACAACAGTGATGCTAGAAAGCTCCAGGCATCTTCACCAGATTTTGCTGGCCATTAATCCAACAGAAGGCTGCTAATGGCATCTGATCGCTTTCTTTGTGCTACTGCTATTTAAGGCCACTCTGAAGGGCACAAACTCTTCCCTATTACACAATGTCAGATTCAGGCAAAATGGTTACCCTAAGTTTCGGGGGAGGAGTTCTTGAAATGAAAATAAGCTAATGAGATGTGAACTTTATTTTTTAAGTCTTCAGCTGTGAACTGGAAAGGAATCAACTCCTGAAAAGGAAGGATCTCTGATCATAAGCGAAATATCATCTTGTTAGAGAGGATGAAAAATTCATCCATGACATTCTGATACTAAAAACCTTTAAAAAACACAGTGGTTATGAACATTTCCTGCTGCAAAGCTCTATTCCACTGCAGATCCTGCATGTCCACCCAGCATCCCTGCATGTGGAAAAGACCACAGCATCCCCTGGGAGGTTCAGGGCATGCCATTGTGGGTCAGAAAGAGATGTGCCATCAAAGAAAATGGGCAGCCAGAGGTGTCCTTCACCTCATCCATGCAAAGAGAGCTCCTGGAGTGGGTCCAGTGGAGGGTGGCACAGATGCTCAATGGACTGGAGCATCCCCATATCCAGGAAAGGCTGAGGGAGCTGGGGCTGCTCAGCCTCCAGAGGAGCCCCAGCTCAGAATGTCCCTCAGCCCTGGGTGTCCCTGTGTGCAGGGAGGGGTGTGCTCCAGGGGCCCAGCCATGGCACCTGAAGGATGGACAGGGGCTGAGCCCAGAACAGCACACAGAACTTCTTTCCTGGGCAGTTTCTGAGCCCTGAACAGAGACCAGAGAGGCTGTGGAGTCTCCTCCCTGGGGATATTCCAGACCCTTCTGGACACAATCMTGTGCCCTGTGCTCTGGGATGGCCCTGCTGGAGCAGGAAGGTGGCACCAGATATGACCCACTGTGGTCCCTTCTATCATTATCTGGCCTGGGATTCTGGGATCCTGTGAAAGAGAGAACCAGATCCATCAGGTCCTCCTGGGCAGACTTTCAACATCCAGAACTGGTATAAAGCTTATGAGCCTTTCAGCCTGTCCTTAGGGTGAAGACTTCTAGCGTGTTTTTGCAATGGCCACTCCTGGCTATGGTAAGTTATTATGGTTTGTTCCCTCCTAGCAAAAACAAGACCCATAATTCATTGTCTGACTCAGAAAGGGCTCACACAACAACCCACAGCCTCTGACTGTGAGTACTGCCCAAGTGCTGGCCTCACATCAGGGGGCAATAGATCTCTCTCAGAGTCTGGAGAGTCRTCTATTATAAGCAAAAGCAGAGCCCAGCTATTGAGAGAGACWAGGACTCTGCTGATCTGAACTTTCAGGCAGCTTTTCCCAGCCTCAAGGAAAGAGTTCACCTGACACAGCAAGGATGGTGAGCATCACTTTACTTAGCAAAGAAATGTAGCCTCCCTGTACCTAAAGAGAGTGATGTCAAAATTGTGTCACTCAGGAAGTGTCTCACTGTCTGCCTGTCYCCAGGTGGGGCTGAGCCAGAAGCCCAAGATGATCCCTCCTGCCCTGCATAAGGAAAACTCAGAGGGAGAAGCTGGGAAAGGGCAGGAGRGTACCTGGGAGTCAGAGGCACAACCATGAAACAGCCAGACTGAAAAATCCCCTGTCCTATGGAACCATTCCAACCCAGGACAAGGCTAGGAATAATGACTCAGAACTGTCCAGATTTCTTAAAACACACTGAAAACACATTTTAAAACACCTATAAAATGGTGGGGCTTATACAGGCCATTGAATATTCAGAGGGAAATCTAACCAGCCTGTATAGCCAGTCAGACAGAGTTTTTTTCATTTGGCTTGCAGTCAAAAGAAGATCAAATGATGTACCAAATCCTACCTTCACAAGTAGACAGGACAGCAGCGTGTCTGAGAGCAGAATTTGATTGGAAAAAAAGGAGTGAACTGGCCATTTCAATCCCTGCTGTGAGCATTCCTGATTAACGCCAGCGGATAGTTTTAGAATAGTAGGTCTGAGGATTAAAGTATTATGTAGGCTGAAAACATTACGTCACATCTCTAAAATTACTTCTCTTTGTATCATTTAATATTCTGCATTCTCTCAGATTCAATTCCTAAGTCTTCATTCACTAATGAGAATCCCCACCTCAAATCCAGTTAATATTTAGCGTTACTCATTCACTCTCAGAGGCTTCCGTAAGAGATTGTGCTTCGAACTCTGCTTCATCATATTTTTTTCATTCGTACTCTTCAAATCCTACCTTAATGGTTTCCCTGGGAACCAATGAAACGTCCCATATGCAGATTAAAAGGGAACTACAAGCCCTATTTTTATTTYACACTGGTAGTTCTTAACACAAAATAGTAATGCAATGTCCGCTCAGTCAAATACCTAAACTGAAAATAATATATTAGAGTATGAGGCTACCTTCTAAACAAACAAACAAAAAAAAAATATAACTACATTTAAAAAAAATTTAGTCAGATCCTAAAGTTCACTATCCCAATGTCCTCTCTTCACATGTTCATCTTCCAGAGTTCAGGCACAAGATAGATTTACCTGTCTCTGCTCTGTTTGYTGCAAATAATAAGAACTAAATTTTCTGGATGTCACATTATACAGAAATATTTTTTTTTTTAAAAAAAAAGCATATTATAGTAAAAGCGGCAAATAAAAAAATCTCAGTGCTCAATCTTCATGTCATTATTACATATACATCTAATTAAGGATATATTGTGTGCTTTTTCTGAACTGAAATAAAAAAAAAAAATAAATCCAGCTTGAAATGTGCCCTGGGCCCATTCAGAACATGAGTGTGATGCATAAAAGTCAGAATTCTTCTGATGAAACATTAGCTCTCTCAGTGATAGATCTGTAGAAAAGCAGTTAAAAAAACACATGCTATAAACAGSAGAGAACAGGTATCTCTGCAAAAGTTTCACTGCTTTTTAAGGTACCTAGCCAAGCAAATCTGCCCTTGGGCCTGCTCCTCYCTCCCCACTGACTACAAAAAGTGCTTAAACGACCAATTTAGATATGGACAGCAGGCTGAGGGAGGGAATTCTGCCCCTCTRTAATRCCCYAGAGAGACCCCACCTGCAGAGCTGCCCCAGCCCTGGGCAACAACAGCACAGGGACCTGGAGCTGCTGCAGCCAGGCCAGAGGAGGSCACGGAGATGCTGCCAGGGCTGGAGCCCCTCTGCTCTGGAGCCAGGCTGGGAGAGCTGGGGGTGCTCACCTGGACAAGGGTCCAAGGACACCTTCAAGCCCATTCCATTGCCTAAAAAGGAGCTGATAAAAAGCATGGAGAACAACTTTTTACAAGGACAGATAGTGGCAGGACAAGGGGAATGGGTTTAAACTAAAAGAAGAGTGATTTAGATGAGATGTTCTATCTTGCTTAGTTTTAATCTCACTTAGCTGTTGTAAAGAATGTGGAGCTCTCAGCTCATCACAGAATCACAGAATGGTTTGGGTGGGAAGGGACCTTAAAGCTCATCCAGTTCCATTCTCTGCCATGGGCAGGGACACCTCCCACTGTCCCAGGCTGCTCCCAGCCCCAATGTCCAGCCTGGCCTTGGACACTGCCAGGGATCCAGGGGCAGCCACAGCTGCTCTGGGCACCCTGTGCCAGGGCCTMCCCACGATCACAGCCTGCAATTCCCTCCTAACATCTAATCCAAATCCACCCCTGCCATGGGCAGGGACAATTTGTTGAAGGCAGGAACTTCTGGTGATCCCTCTGTTCCTACTCAGTGCCATTTGGAGAAGGAGCTGTGGCAGTTTGTTCAGAGTTTTCTCCAGTGAAGGTCTGAGTATCTCCAAGGAAATTCCACAGCTCCTCCTAGAAACCTCTCATAATGTTGAATGAATGCTCCCATGAGTCCATTTAATAAATTTGCCTCAGAGTGCCACAAAACTTCATCAATTTGTTTCAGGACGGATTTTCTTTCCTTTCTATATATACAGTGCTGCCAAAAAATAATCAACAGTGAAAAAATCATATAAAAATTAGTTTGATTTGTGGCCCAGAAAATCTGGTGAGTTTTCTGATCTAACACCAGAAGCAATTTGCTTTCAGCCCTAAGTAAACACATTTTTTGAGTCAGATAATGGTGAGTGCTGCAGATGGGATTCATTTGCCTAACTRATAATACTTCTTATTCTTATTTCAGGCTTAAGAGATATCAAAAGCTTAAATGAAAAGCAGAATGAGCCACATCACTTGTGCTGAATTCAATCTTTCTTGCAAATAACAACAAACCTGGGKTTYTGGTGGTTTTAATTCCAYAGCATAAGCCACCAGAAGCTGTGCATTACTCCAACGTATAACACAGCAATATTTTTTGGTGTCATCATTAAGAATAAAAACTTCTCACAGAACAGATCYACTCAGGTGTGAAGTGGACAGGCATCTGCACTCCTTAAAATCTGCTCTTTGAAACTGATATTTTAAATATTAGCTGTCTGACTGGGAAGTGTATGGGTTTCAGCTGCAGGTCTAGGAAGCTGCCCAAGCTAATAAAATTCCACCAGTTGTCACCTTATTTACAAAATTTAGTTATCCATTGAACCTGACGTTCCTAGTACATTTATGGTTACTTTTAMATCAATAGCTGAATGATACTYACTTTTCAGAATAGAATGTTGCACRYTTAAAGTGTCATAAATACATGACTTAAGCAAGGATGGACTATTGATAGATAAAATTACTGTGACACTGAAAAACAGATCAGAATTGAAATATTTAAATAATAGAATTCAAGAATTTACTGTAAAATGAGTATGRTTGAAAAGTAAGAAAGCTCTTTAAAATATAACAGTTGATAGTTTGGGAGCTACAAAATATTGACAGCTTGCCAGAATCACATGGAACATACAGTCCCTCCAACAAAGATGATCGCACACAATTTTTACTTGCAAAATCACTTACAGGATATTGACAGGAGCAGCAGCAAAACAGAACTGATAACTGAGCACACAGTTCTCACATTGCCAGGAAAAACAGGCCAACAGCTATTTCCTTCTCAGATCTCAAGCTGGGATATATATAACTGAGTTCACAAATTAGAAATGCTCATCTGCCCAGTCTTAGAGGTCCAAAAAGTGGCATTTTGCTGAAACCACATGAGTAGCTAAGAACACCAAAAATATTAGCAGAGTTTGAAATTGTCACACCAGAACTTCAGACTTTAAAGGTCAAAGACATTAGGGTGAGATTTTGCTTCAGAAATTGTACTGCTCTTCCTCATCTTGAAAAAGTGAGCAGGAAGCTCCTCATTGGCTCCACATCCTTGCTGGTAAGACCCAGAGCAATTCAGTGAAATTATTAGTGAGGTGGTGTTTTTTTACTAATCAAAGCTAATTTTCCTAACTGCATTGATTATTAACAGTTATAATAAATAAATGGAAATAATTTACAGCATGTCTTAATACCCAAATAGCAAGAATTTCATTCCTCAGAGTTTTGTAAGGCAATTGCATCCTATTTCTTTGGGAAATAATTGGGAAGTTAATAAATGAACACTAAAGGTTAGAACTGATGATGATGGGCAAGCGCAATAAAAAGCAATTTTCTTGTTCGGTGGCTCTGAATCCCATTAGAGCAATTCACCTGCCCTGCATCACCTCCTCTGGCTCAATCTTTCCGAGAAATGAACTATTGATTACACCTCTAGTCTGTCACTTTCAGTGACCTAGCAAGCCTCCCACACACCAATTTAAAAAACAATTTCCAAGTAAAAGCTGTTCTGGAAAGGGGATAGACGTTATTCATCAAACTCAACAAAAAAAGTGATTATCCTAATTCAATTCTGTAACAATGTTGTTTATGGCATCGAAGCTCTGCACAGTTAGACTTGAGCTGTCTGGGAACTTTGCAACAATTTGAACTTATCCCTTTCTTCATTCACGGCTATCCAGGTGCCATCCAGAGTGTCCTACCAAGGGTCAGAGAATCAACAGTKGACTTATTTAATAAGGCAGGCAGTTTTCCATCTTTCCAAGTTTTTTTCCCATGTAAATCCTKGGGTTCTGAGGCTCCTGGATGCGTCTAATTCATCACATTCACTGCAACAAGTGATAGATCTGTAGCTATCACACAACCTTTTCATGAAAATTCCCTGGATCTTGGTATTTTCAACATGAGGTAAGATGTTATGTAAATGCAAATACTGTAAATGCAAATCTATTCCCACTTTATCACTTTTTAGAAAAGAAAACACTGCTGGTTTTCAATACCTTAGAAAAATATTTATGCCTGAAATATGAAGAAGGACTCCTAAAAACMAGTTAATATTAAATGAAACATAGTAACAGCCAAAAGTTAAATCACTCGGCAAAAGCAGAGACTTAGATTTGGACAAAACCAAAACAGGTGGTCAAAAATCCCTGCAGTCCTTGAACAGCTCAATCCAAAATAGTTGCAGTCTTTCAAAAYCATGAGTCATACACACATTGATATGCTATAGAAATATTAGAATTATTCTTGAAACAGGTTTAGGTGCTTCTGTAAATTGATCCTAAACCAAGCTTATTTGGGSTCTGTCTGAAATTTGGATCATTTTTTAAGCAAAAATTGACTTGTTTGGTTGCTGTTAATTTAAAGTACTGCATGTAATCAGGCCATCAAATCCTTCAATCTGATGTACCTGTGGAAAAGTCCTTTGAGAAGGGAGCCATGTGCATAACCCTCCTGGCCAAAAGGTGCTGAGCACAGGGCCAGTGTTTGGCTGGGGAGTCATTTTGTTCTTCAAAACAGAGCTGTAATAGGACGTGGGTGCTGCATCATCCCTCTGGAGTGCAATGAGCTGCAATTACTGCAGCCTCTGTCTGTGGCTTCTGCACTCCTGCAGGAATAGCTGAGTATTCTCTTTTTGCCCATGAAACAAGCTGCATTTTCTCTGCTGTGTTTTATCTGATCTTCTGATCTGCTCCTGGCCCATCTTTTCTTTTTTCCCC
>NW_026623317.1:1836112-1839331 GCF_030028575.1 Malurus melanocephalus
TTTTTGAATCTTGGCTTTTATGTTTTTCTGTCTTCCACGAGGCCTCTGCACCCTTGAAAACCTGGTATGTAATTAGAGCATGTAATGCCAGAGAGGTGCAGTGCTGTTATCAGCTGTCCCTGCACGTGATGGGGGGGGAAAATCTCTCAGGAAAGTGGTGGAAAATGGATAATAGATCCTAGATAAGAGATTTACTTGAAACCAGAAAACAATATCTTAAATCTCTTTCTCCAAGGACAGAGCCAGTGTCACACTGTGGGGTCAGGTGCCAAGGCACAGGTTCCTGTTCCTCCCATTCCCACCCCACACGGGATCATCTGCCTTGATGGGGTCCTGCATGACCTGCAGCCTCACCAAACACTCTGAGCACTCATCCCTGAAAACTCATGCTCATGCTCGAATGAGCATTCCTTTGATTAACTTGGCAGCATCTGCACAGTGCTCAAATTTTATTTAGGTAGCACAGGAGAAAGTACTCTGCAACCCCACAGAAGTCACGTTGAGGCAAATCATCTCTGAGTCAGATTAAATAGGACTTAATTTGACTTCTGATTTGTTTGCACTTCATCACACAGCCAGTCTCCATTATGATCCCTCTTTATTTCCTACTTCTACAATTTCACACCATTCTCTTAATATATGAAATTATTATTAGAATTATTTAAGTACTCCGAGTTTTTTTGGCAACTCTGTTACCTGCAGGTGTTAGCAGCTTGCTAGAACATCTAAAAGAACTAATCTAGAGTACACGTGAAGTTCTGCAGATAATTGCAAGAGATCTTTAGCTTTCAATCCCCCCCTCCCATAGCACGCATGCATCTTACAGATGTGCCATGCCTGCCTCTAAACTCCCACTTCCTGACACACAAAGGTATTTTACTCTAAAGAGAAAAATTACCATTTGAAAAAACCTAATTCCTTTGTGTTTGGAGTTGACTCACAGTTTTTAACCAAGCTTTCAGATTAATGCAGATCACAGTGGAGCCAGGTTTCCTGTAAAGGCTTGCAGGAATGGATCGGAAACGTGCTGAGAAGAGAACAGCACATCCCCTCTGCAACAATTCCAGCCAGAGCAGGAGAGCAGCAGCAACCAGGCGTTTAGCAATCAAAYTGCCCCCTATTTTATGGTGATTACTTATTTACCTTCTACACCCGATGTGGCTGCCCTCCTATTTTGTCAGACTGCCCCTTTCTGTGTTTCTCCTCCACTGACACTCAAGGACTCCTGCTTCTCTCGCTCTCCGATTCACGGGCTCTCCCCCTCTTTCACCTCCCCAGCTCTTCAACCCAGATCCAGCCTTCACCTCTGCATCACAAGCAGCTTCCTCCAATGCTGGATTTCMATTTCCTCCTGATGTCAAGTTTCAGCCCAGCCCACGGCTCTTGCATCATGAGCTGGAGAGCCCTCCTATGCTCCAGACTTTGTAAGGGACGCTTGCAGGGAAGCAGCAATTTTGTTCACTCATTGCTTCATGCCCTATTTCTTTTGCAGGTTTTCTCTCTTGTGTGACAAGAAACAGCTGTTTGTGTTGGATGAAGCCTCTTTCTTGAGCTAAATCCTTGCCTTTCCTCGAAACAAACCGTTCAGTTACTCCAGAGGCACTGAAATCCTCTGGAATCAATAAAACTTCTCGAAGGAGCATTTCTTCTATGCGACTTCATTTTCATACCCATAAGGAACATTTGGACCATTTTTAGAGGGGATTGCTTCTCTTAAAATAACATGATTCTAAATCTAAAGTTCTAACTCAATGCAATTTTGTTTAATGGGTATGAGTGCTAAAAGAAAAAAAAAGGGGGGGGGGGAGGGTTGTGGTGGAAAACTTCTGTTCTGCATAATTTTTAGTTAAATGCTGAATCTATGGGGTAATCCTGCAAACTGACTCATGAGCAACTTGGTTTAAGCACTGACCTGTTTGGGGACACTCATGTGAGTGTAGTGGCAGCACAAAACAGGTAAAAATTTGCAGAATCTGGGGTGTTATCTTAATATCTGATTGAGGTCAGGACTGACTGCTGCTGCTCGTTTAACACACTGCACAACGCAGCTCTCTGCTCCTGTGAAAAGCCCCCGGGTGGATCTGCAGTGAGACTGAACACTCACAGCAGATTGCTGATGACTTCTGGAGAAAYGTCCCTGCCTTATCAGCTCTCCATCACATTTTGCACAGCAAATCACGTTTGAAGTTTTAAAGCTGGATGAATGTTTGAGCTTGATTACAGAAATTCATGCAGATAAAATAGAGGACAAGCATTTACATTGCAGGACTACCCTATTTCTCATACAATTCTCTACCAGATCCCTAAAATTTTGTAATAATTTAGCTTTTTACTTGATTTAGGAAGCAATTAGAGAATACTTTCCCCAAGCCCTGAATAACTTGATCTTTTTAAAGCAAACCACCACTAAATCTCTAACTCAGTGGAACTAATGGCTGTACCATAGTCCAGCTTTTAGAACTCCCAAACCAGATAAATTTGTGGGATTCCATGGGAGATTTGGGAACAGAAGGGATAAAATTTTGTTTCCTCACACAGAAAAGACAAGAAAAAGAAAGGGAGAACAATATTTTCATGCAATCCTGAGAATCAAGGAGAAATGGCAAATTCCGACTGAGTATCTCAGGAGTGACAACTCACAGAGAGTTTTGTCTCAAGGAAACAAAGCAGATCAAAAGGTATTGATTTCAGAAATGCTGTAAATGTGCATGCACAAGCTACTGAAGAGATCTGGTGCCTCTGAGTAGGGAGAARATGAGGTCCTACTGCTTGCAAGGAATGGGATTATCACCACAGCAGTGTCCACTGTCACCTTTAGAGAACTTTGCTGCATTTTTTTTTTGCTCTGGTTGTGCAACAGCACYCTGACCACAGAGCAAAAACATTAAAACACAAAATAACATAATATCTTAGAACATGCAGTGTTAATAGAGCACACGTTGGCTGGGAAAGCAAGATGATGCTGCCACTCTGGTTACTAATGTCACAAATTACATTCCCATAGATGCTGCCAGCTCTGCTCTGCTCAACATCTGTGAAATGAAAGCCAGCTTTCTGTAAAGAACACAGCAATGATGATGGTGATGAAACCCAAATCCTTCAACTAGCATACAGAGGAACAATGAGGGCACTGCAGCAGGGCAGATATACAATCTGATGGATGCTCTATGTGCTCCACTGACAAGCGGTGCTGTTCACAAGTCACTGCCTGGAAGCACA
>NW_026623317.1:1839561-1842026 GCF_030028575.1 Malurus melanocephalus
TTAGTATTTCAGCCTTGTTATAGCCATTCTACAGTCATGCTGCAAWGCTGGCAGGTTACAGCCTTGCCCCAATATGCATCCACAATTTACTTTCAGCCTTGCTGCCAAACATGCCTTGAGGCTGATAAATGCTCGAGTACCACAGTGGAGAACCCTAGTGTAGAAATACCCTAAGTGCAGGGAGCTTAGTGAGGGCCTCATTTTCCTCCAAGGGATTTTCTGCAGCCAGAAATCACAGAGGGCAAGAACCCAATAGGAATTTTAAAAAGGASTTGACAACGGAAATACCCACAGTTACATTAGAGACAGTGGCTCTAGAGATAATAATGTGTTGTTCTTGGAGAGATATAACCCCCTTCATCTTTAGAACAGAAGCCAGTCATTAGACTGCTTAAGATTACAGATGAGCTTCCCTGCATGAGTTTCCTACTTCAAAACTGCCACGTGCCCAAGATTTATGCCTTTTTCTGCAAAAGCCACAAGCAATACTCAGAAACTGTACTGTGCACTGACCTGATACTGAGAAAATGAGACTGAAACAAATACAGCTACTTCTGCTKTTTGCCATAATCTCTGATTATGCACATGTCCAAAGCATTTCACCACATCCTACCCTAATTAAGGCCCTGGAGATAAAGAAGCTCGTTGTGCAGTCCTAGGTGTGCCTGGCCAGGCAAAGGGGAGCAGGAAAAACTTCTAAACTAAAATTTCAGCATCATCATTCATGCCCTGAAGAGTGTGCTGAGCAACTTGAACAATAAACAATGAATTCTGAAATGCAGTAATTCCCAAGCAATCAACTCCAAGGCTTCCCAGGAAGGAAGCCCTGAGACCAGGCCAGCTGCAGGTCAGTGTTACTGCCAGGGCACAAAAACTGCCYGAGGATTGTTTTCTTTCAAGATGGGAAGACATTCCTTCTCCTGGAATTTCAGCATCCTAAAGTCTCCATTCAGGCCATTGAAATCCAAGCTTCTGCAAACTATTCAATGTTATGAAAGTGGTTCAATAAATAAGCGAGGAAATTTGTCATACCTTTTCTCTCTTTCTTCTGGGGTTTTCTCTGAGGTTGGAGCTGGTAATATGTTTGAAGATGGAGGAGCACACTATTCCTAGACACAAACAGAACAGTTGAATACACATTAGAACAACCATGTTTGCCAGAGAAGGCAAGAGAAGGAAAATTCACAGTCAGAACTGGAACATTATTGCACCATATGCTTTCCAACAGCCAAGCACAACAGGGGCCCTGCACAATCCTTCTCTTACTGCACCCTGTTGTATTTCCACCTGGAAAGACATATGGCAGTGCCTAAGAGAGAAAATGTTCCTTTTTCTTTTTTTTTTTTCCCTACCGTTAATGTTATTTCCCAGCTTTAAAGGAACATTTGATTATGAAACATGCTCTTCCAAAAGATGAAAAAATACTCCTATCTTTTTGCACTAATGACAAAAACAGGTCCATTGACCTGTTGGTATTTTGACCAAATGAAAATTTGAAGGAATGGCTTGGATACCTCTTCATCTCATGCATCACTGACAAAATTGCCTGCTCTGCAGAAACCTGGCACCTCACAGTTATGGCAGGGATACTAAAAACTGTCCTGGGAGAGTGACCTTATAAAAATCATTGTTCTGCTTATAAAATGAAAAGCACTGCTTTGTAAAGAACTGACCATGAACAAATATTCAGCACCACAAGAGTTGCTTTTACCCCTGATTATGGTTGGTCTTAAAATGCCATTTTTTACTGTGAGCACATTCAGCATTACAGCAACTTGCTCATGACTGCTGCTGGGTGAGGGAAGTAGTAGTTATGTTAAAAGATGTAAAAATGAGAGACTACACAAAAAGCTCATATAACTACCCTATCATCACTCAGGTAAGCAAGAAATATTTTAASAGTGGTGTTATTGTAGCAGTAATGCTTTTCACCTCCTTTCACAGGAGCTCTGAGAGAGGCACGCTGATCACTTCTGCTAGAAGATTGCTATTTTTAAAAAAAATCCCTGCATAGAGTTGATTATTACAAGTCTCACCAGTGGGTATGAGAGGAGGGTGGTGAAATTCTGCATCTGCTTCACCAGCCTGGATTAATATATCTRTGGAGAGCTGTTCCACCTCCCTCTGGTGAGACTGCTCTTCCTCTGGCTACCCCAAACTGCAGTGGATGTAGCCCTGACATCCACTGCCTCAAAGGGGCTGTGGCCAGAGGTTGCCCCAGGCAGCTGATCCAACTTTAAGGGCTTTTGAAAGGAGAAGGAAGTGTCTTTACAAACGGACTCTGACTCTGGGCTCTGGGGTGAGATAAGGCTTAGGGCTGATACTGGGAGATAAAGGGGAGGCAATGGGAGGGATTTCCGTGGGTGTTCCACCTTTTGACCTATCTAAACTACCAGAGCAGAGACACAGAGATGTAAATTGAAAAGGGGGGGCAATTTATGATAGAAGGGGGGTTTCATCAGGCG
>NW_026623317.1:1842805-1849341 GCF_030028575.1 Malurus melanocephalus
CAGACCCTTCCCCAGCTCCGTTCCCTGCCCTGGACACGCTCCAGCCCCTCAATGTCCCTCCTGTCCTGAGGGAATGTGGCTGCCGGGCCTGGCTCAGGCTGGGAGCCTTCACTCTTAATCTGCTCATTTCCCGGATAATAACGACTCACAGATTCTTTGGATACCTCAAGCCCTTCATATGAGGGTTCACCCGTGACCGGTCATTCCTGGTGGAGTGTCCTGGCCGCCTGCTGACCCCTGCATGGGCTTTGCTCCGGACAGGCTCCTCCTGAGGCCGCTTGGTCCACACCGCTGCCTTTGGTCAGTCAAAAACACATCCTTCTCCCCAAAAAACAGCCCTGACCTCCCAATTTGGCAGATGTTCTCAATGTACTAAAGTTACCACAAGGCTGAGTGCTAGTCTTTACTTAGTTCACTGTAGAAAATCTGCCTGAGTCCTTCCTGTTGCAGAAAAAAAACACTTAATTCCTTGTGCTTCCCCTTCTTTTTAGTTCTGTCTTTCGCAGCCAGAATAGAATGAATGCTACAATTAATCTGTTTTGAATCTCTGATGAACAGGATCTACTTCTACATCTGCTTCACTATATTCAATATTATAATTTTAAATAATCATACATAATTATAAAATATGTTGTTATAATAATAAATTATTTTAAGGTAAGGAAGCATTGCTAATTTAGCTCATGAACAGGGACTTTTTACAAAGAAAATATGTAAATTTTCAGTAATACCTTTGATTCATTTCCCAAATAAAGTCAGATGCCTTTTGATGAGGTCAGCCCTAAACTCCCAATGAGCTTGGAARAGTTACCTACTCACTCATTTGGTTCAGGCAGACAAGCAAGCGTTTCACTAGCACCAATGATCACACAATCCATTTCAAATTTGCACATAATTGCCTTCTCTTACCACTCTTTTTTACAGCTTTTCAGAAACAATCATTTGGGGACAAACTGCTTAAAATGACAACAGCAATCCCACTGATTTAAGGAGAATAGAACAAATGCAGCACCAAGGCAGCACTTTTGAAAATCATACGTGCCGCTTTTATGTGTTAGAATTAATATCAGATATTCTCACATGGCACCCAGTGAAGGAGCAGAAATAATATCATGTGGCACATCCTACTTGTCATTCAGTCACAACACATCACAGGCGAACAAGAAGCTGAAAAGCTTTCCTGAAGTGCCTGTCTCTCTCCATCCCTGAGGAAGGCCTCCAAGGAAGATATCTCTGTCAAATGCCTCATATTTGTGAGGTGGACATGGGTGATGCTGAAGAACAGGCAAAGTCCAAGGTCATTGCTTGACTGTAGCCAATGCATAATTTTAATTTTTTTTTTTTAAAGCAGCAAAATAATTCATCAGCTTTTTGATTAATACCCTTAAAGGACCATGGTGCTGTTAGAAAAAAAAAGCCTATCAGGGAAAGAAAAGTTAAAGTCACACTTAATTCATAATTATGTACCCCTGATTAACAAGATTCAATTAAGTTTCATGGGATAGTCAAGGGTTCAAACACACATGCTGCTGGAGATAACATGTTTCCAAATCTAAAAAAAAAACTATGGCAACAGATTGAGGAAATTTCCAGTGCTACCCTGGAAAATCCCAAAAGCTGTTAGTTAAAATTATCCTCTGCTTTTCAAAGATTATTGTGCYGTACAACTTCAACTGACAACTAACACGATTTTCTTTTCCCTCTCCTGAATATAAAAAAATTTTAGACTTTTTCTGTTTTGCACGAGGTCTGCTGGCATCAGTTGTGCAGATTTTCTAGCACTGCGTTGTTCGGGTACCTTTTTGCTTCCATAAACTCATCCATCACRGGCTTTTATTCGCACAGAGATGCTATAAAGCAGAAGATTTACAGTGCTATTTTGAGTCTTTTTGCGGTAAAAGTTTTGAGTATTTTGARATCCAGCACTTTCTTGATGGAAAATCTGCAGGACTGCTCCCTGTCAGTGTGTGAATTGCCAGCTGAAGAGAATCTGTTGCCCCCATCAGGTATTTTACAACAGTGAAATATTTTGTGGTAGAGTGACTTAGTAATAAAGTTGTGGGTTTTTTTAGTTCTCATGCATCGTTACTAGAAATGCAAACAAGTAATCTACTGAAACGTGGATTAATTTTCTGTCTTCMGAGGATTCCTCAGAGTTGTTAAGGGTAGATTTAGAGAAACGCAATTGGTAAATAAAATAAATAGACAACAGATTGATCTTGGCTAATTGCAGTGTTTTAACGGTATTAATATTGCAAATGAGAAAGTATTTTACTCAATGTATTTGATTGACAGAATAAAATATGTTTTAAGCTTAAGCTATACCACTTTTATCCAGGGAGGGTTCAAATTTGAATTGTTCAGGGCAAAATCTTATGTACAAGCAGGTGAAGGCAGACTTGAGCTCTTCAGATGGGCTTGGAATTCTCAAGATCTGAGGCAGCATCAACATGGAAACTACAAAGTAATGATAATTCAGTTGTTTTCTGCTTGGCTACCCTGGGTGATAGCCAGAAACGGTCCTGCTTGTCCACACAAGTCCAGGTGCCAATAAACTTCAGAAACACCCATCCTCTAAACTGCTGAATGGTATCAAAATTTATTTGAATAGACTAGGCAAGGAAAATCAAATATTCCATGCACTACAAAACAAGGCAAACCAGTCTATCTGAATTGAATAGAAAGTTGAACCTAGACCAAAATGAAATGCACAGAAAAAATCTGAATAACTGTGTGGGAAAAAGTGGATCCTGTGCAAAACAGGGTAAGTGAAAATGGATTTAAACTCTYAAGAAACAATGGACGTGGGAAATGGCTCCCCCTGTTCCATCATGACCTCTCCTGCCACATAAGTGTTAAATAGCAAGCAATTTTTTATCTGCTCCAGTATATCTTACTGAAAAAGGGCCCTGGATCTTGGTACCCTCTACACAATGGTGATAAAATACTGGGTACAGTTTGAGCCAGCTTCTCCTCATGAAGCCTCAGCTACCCTTTGACAAAACTCTCTTTTCAGCGTTTTAMAATCCTCCAAAATTGCTGGTCTGCTCTTATTTACAATGCTCTAAACACAGAGCAATTGATCACTTGCACAGAATCATTTTAGATTCTCCTCCTATGCAAACCCAGCATATTAAAAAAAATCTAGTCTGTGCAGAAGGCAGGTAAAAAAATAATGTCTCTTCAATTTCCCTTCTGCCTTTAAAATGTGCGCTGAATGGCACACAGCGCTTTCATTCCTCAGGAACAATTTAGATGATTATATTGATTGAAGATACAGCCAGGAGGGGGTTCAGTACAGCTCTCTCCACATCCAGGGCTGAAGGCGATGCTGTGGAGGAGAGAATGAGGAGAGTAATTGCTCCAGAAACACAAAAGACCTTGCTTTTAGCAAAAAAAAAAAAATAAACCAAATGTTGGAAGAGGAATAGTTAGCCCTTGTAAGAAGGTTTTTGTAGGTAGTGAACAAGGTGAAAGACATTTTGTGGAAGGGCTGTCATTTTTAAATGGAAAGGAGGCCATACAAAGAATCAAATGCCCATGAAAATGTCATGCCCCTGTACACTGGGTGTTTTTTTCCAGAAACCTGTTAACTTGGGAAACTTCTCAGCACTTCTGTAAGGCTTGTTTTTCTGCACAGGTTGGAGTAAATTGGGAAGGARTAAAAGACAGAGGAAAATAAACTTCAGTTATATGTACAGGACTGTGCCTGAGCTTTGCAGAATGGTCCAGAAACTGCATGTTTGCGTGCACACAGCTGCAAGGAAAAGCTTGTTTTGTCACCAGCCATCAAATCCTTCAGAAAGGACTCTTCATGAGTCTTGACAAAGAACTGTGCACAGAACTGAAGTTCAGGCTGCGCAGGCAAGGCCCTACAAGTGCTGCTCAGCTCTCYAGAACAGAACAGCAGCACTTCCCCTCTGCTGTGACTCAGCCAGGTTGTTTGAAGGAAGCTATTTCATATCGACTTCACAGCTCCTCAAAGATATGCTGAAAGGAGAACGTGCCTTTGGGCAGGAAAATCTTGACAGTGAAGTGTCTTGTGAACATTTGCTCTTGTTCCAGGGAAGGAGATAAGTAAAAGAGAAATAAAGCTTTTCCTTCCTGGCCAAGCAAAGGGCTTTGGTCATATAGATTATTCTGTTTTGAATGCAGGGGCTGACAAGGCAGTAAACACACTGTGCTCACAGCCTGCTATAAGTGAAATTGTTGGGCCAAGGAAGGTCTGGAGCTCTCAGATCCAGCTTTTCTTCTGTTCATGTRCAGCTTTGAGGAGCATGATGCAACTAATACCTGCTTCTTAATAAAATGAACAATGCCCTTGAGGCAGSAGGTAATTCTGAGCTCCTGGCTGAATATTTATGTCCACTGAAATGGCTGTTTAATAAAAAAAAGCCCTGCAGGCCAGAATTTCTGCATTCCCACATTCTGTCCCTCTCTGGGTGCGTGCTCTTGCTGTTTTACTAACTTAAACTTATTTAATTGTATTAAACTTTATCCAGTTGAGCCAAGTCCTGCATGTTCTGCTTAGGCAGCTCTGTGGAAAGTAACAGCATTTTTYCATGTCCAAGGCTGACAGAAGTTTTAAAAAATGACCTTTTATTCTGTATGGCCGATACAACCATTTATCCCATCCATAGTGCTTTATATATAATAATATGCTTGATTTGATATTCATCTTTCCTGACCTTCAGTTCTTAGKAAGTATTACTGTATAAATGTTCCCTAAACTTGGTCCCTGAAGTTGGTGCTTTTCAGTGAAGTCATTCACACACTCATTCTGTGCTTGACAATTTAATTRCCTAATATTTCTAAAAGACGTTTTTGGATGAAAGTCTGTATTAGAAATGTGAAGTGCTGTTATTACTTTAGTGCCTTCCATGACAGCAAGTTATTTTTAAAGGGACTYGGTGTCATCCCTRCATTCCAGCAGGGAGCTGATCAGTCATTTAACTCATTTTTAAAGGAAACTAATGAGGGGTTACAGCGCTGACTACCTGCTCCAATCGTGGAATCAAAACTAAACATCCTCAGAGGGAAAACCCASTGCAAGGCAGGGGCTTGGAGCAGAGCAGTGAACACCACAGCATGGAGCAGCGCCAGGGAAGGGYCAGATGGGATATCAAGGAAAGGTTTTTCTGTCCCCAGAGGGTGCTGGCTCTGCCCAGGCTCCCCAGGGAATGGTCCCAGAGCTCCAGGAACGTTTGGACAGCGCTGCCAGGGATGGACAGGGGGGATTGTTGAGGTGTCAGGGACAGGAGCTGCACTCTGTGATCCTGGTGGGTCCCTTCCAGCTCAGGGTATTTCATAATTCTGAATTTGGTAAGAACCAGCCTTGGCCCAGTGTGTTGTGGTGAGACTCCTGTTCCTCCTTCCCTGCACTGGGGGTGAGAGGGCACGGGAGCTCCCAGCACATTGCAGGACACAACTCCATCCCTCAACAACTCCATCCCTCAACAACTCCATCCCTCACCCTCTGCTTCTCCTGGAGAGGGGATTTACACTCTGCTCTGACTCTGGGGAGGTGGCCAGGTAGGGAGGGTGTTACTGCTTTTCTCTTTCTCCTCCTTCGACAGGAAAGTCATGGATTTGAACATTCCTKTGTGTTTTGCCCACAAATGCATGCCAAATATAAGATCTCCAAGTGTAAGATCTCAACTCTGATCATCAATGTTTGAAATAAGAGCCACATGCATGTGTATGATACAGTGCTGCAATGGACTCATCTCGAGATGAATCACAGAATAACAGGAACTAGGATGCAAAAGGCCTCTGAGATCAATGGTCTGACCTGGATCAGATCAGCATTTTCATACAGGAAATAAGCAAGTTAAAAACACAACAAGTTTCAGTTCAAAATACAGCATCTGTGCTAATTAATTATTTATCAGTAGCGAATTTTGCTTGTGCCATTAAGGAAGGATATAATTAGCAAGAACAAAGAGCAGGTAGGTAAATTTCTCAACACTTAGATATTTCTTTGTATTATAAAATAAATGTGTATAGCACACTTTTGGCATTATAGTTAATTCTTGCTAAGATTATTTAATTTTTTTAGCACAACACAATTTAAAAACAGTTTATATATATATAAAAATTATAAAAGTAGAAAAGTAATGGTGCCATTTTCTCTAAAAGGAAAAGAAAGAAGAAGAAAATAGTTCAAGGTTTAGAAGAAGTATGTAAATGTTGCTGTGAGGGAGACTTCGGACGCCAGGACACTCTACAACTTTCTAGAWAAGGAACATCATTATTCCTTTATTAAGCTGAAGAATAACCTAATGGGTCAAATTCAGAAATTAAATATCTTCATGTGACACTGATCACTGAAAAAGTGTAAACATACACTAAAAATTGTCTTGTTTGTACTGAGTTTTCCTTAGAAGGGTTGGTTGGTTGGTTGCTGCAGACTTAAGTAAGAAAGAAACTATAAATGAAAAGGACTGGGGGGAAATAATACATTTTGGTGTGAAGAGGCCAAGCTCCTGCTGAGATATTTCTCATTTCCAAACAGAACTTGGCTATTTTAATGAGAA
>NW_026623317.1:1850245-1853418 GCF_030028575.1 Malurus melanocephalus
CTGGTGAGAGCTGCAGCTCTCGGCTGTGCGCTCTAAACCCTCCTGGAACATTTGGAAAGGATGAGCCGTTCTGTCTCTGCCAGTGGATTCCTCATCCTCTGTGGTGGTTGACATTTTGTGGTACAAAACCAGGGCTTTTTAAGTTAACCATTTTAACTTATGCCTCCGCTCTTTGTGCTCACASCAACACGACAAAAATGTGAATGGRTATTTGGAATGCKAAGCTTTCAAGCCTGAACAAYCCMGTTTCCTCTTTAGGTTGTGAATGCAACAACAGTAAAACTTTAAAACTTCACGTCAACATTTGGATACTTTGAAAGAAAGCAATAGCTGTTGTTTAATTATATTTCGTCCCCCTTCTGGGTGAATTTCACAGTAGAACAGATCAAATCAACCTTGTCACTCCTCGCTATGTAGAGCATGATTTCCACAGCCAGAKCTTGAGGAGACTGATTCACAGACACACAGAAAAAGAGCAAGAAAGATGCATCATAATCGAATCCACGTAAATTCTGTTTGTGTCTTTTCTTCCTCCTGTCTTTTTCTTTRAAATCTGAAGACAGAAGAGGGCTCTGCTCAAAGCCTTGCCTCTTGCCAGATCTTTTTTAAGCTGACATGTGCCTCGAGCTGTGCACTACAGAACAGAAACTCACATTCCTCAGAGTGCAATCTGAGCAGTTCTGGGGGAGACCTTTAGSTGGTACCTACTGACCTTTATTCCCTGTTCCTCACTATGAAGGAAGATGTTTTTGGAGAGTATTTCTTAGCAGTATCCTTTATTTTTAGTGGATTTCTCGCTGTGATGGGCTGTGTCTTCTTATTTTCTCTTTCATGTCTGCAACTGCAAAGATGAAAAGTGACTTTTTAAAGTGATTCAGAACATTAATCTACAAGGGTCTTACACTGACAGTATGTTGACATTATTCCTTGAGGTGTTGATTTTTTAATAAGACTAAAAATTAATTGCACCAAAAGCAGAATTTTATATCCTAATAACTTTAGAAATTGAAATACTGAAGTATTTTAAGAAGTATTGGCACTGTTATAGTGTTGGCATAATCATTGCCTGACCAATGCAACTTTAAAAATTGGCAAAAAGTGAAACATTATTTAAAAAGTTATTATTATTTTCTTCACCTACAAGGCAATTTCTCTGTATTGTATACTCTCAGACAGTGCCTTTGCCTTCATCAGACAGTGCACGGATGGTTTGGGGCTTTTTATTAACTTAATTGACTTCCCTGGAAATGTCAATTTCTTCTCAGAAGTCACAGCAGCCCTCCTGTCGCTAATGGTGCCCCTGTTGTTTCTGACCATTTCAGGTAAACACCCTTCTCAGCTGGAAAGAACTCAGTGTATTTTACTTTCTGCTTCTTCAGGAAAAAARTAAATTCATCACTGATGGAAAAAGCTTGTTTCTCTCTCCGTTTAACTTCTAATTATATAAATTCTGATAKGCATTCTTAGCCCATGGCCTTTTCTTTATTTTAGGGGATTATAGCATTTGACAATCAACCTGTTGAATGTAGAGTAACTACATGTATGTAGGAATGAAAGAAATAATGTAGGAATGCAGGAAATAAAGTGAAACTTTCAGTAAAATCCCAAGGAGTGGAGCTGCCTGTCTCTTCTCTTTCCATTAGAAAGGTACGTAAAACTGAGAAGGATGGTTTTGGTAACAGCTTGACTTTTCCACTCACCACTCTGCCAAGTAGATTAGAGGTTTTGCCCAGATAAAATGCAAGTTTTAATTGTGCTTGTATTTTACTAAGGGGTTTGTGTACCTGTGACAGGCTACTGCAGAACATATCAAACCTGTACTGATGATGAACYAAATGGACCATTCTTTGCTGGGGTTGCAGCTGGAGCTGGAGGGATTTCACCAGAGCAAGGTGGAAAATGTGACTGTCATTATTCCCCACAAATGGAAAAGGTAAAACTGCACCAATGGGTAATACTATGGTAAAGAAAACTAAAACTTTGCTGTGGTTGAAGTCCAATTTTGGAGAGTGCCAGCCTTGATAGGAAATAATTACATACATGTCAGTTCAGATCTCTGGGCAACTAAAATGAGCCATTCTTCAGTCCTCTTYCCCCYTCATTCTTTCTTTCCCCCSTCATTGTCTMACTTTCTTTMTTTTGGGGGTGTTATTCCAGACCARCCAGCTGGGGAGTGAAAGCAGCTGGGAGGGAGGGGAGAACTCACAAAGCAGATCATCCTCTAGTGACAAAATGTGTAAGCTCAAGCGGTTCTCAGTGTCATTCAAACCCCAAATGTCAGACATTTGCTTGGGGTAAACTGCTGAAGGGAAGCTGTGGCTCTTTAACGCCACAAAATTGGCTTTCTGGGCCCCACTTTGCTCTCTCTTACACATCAGGAAACACGGCCCTTCTGCTGTTCCTGACTCAGAAGATATTTAACTTTCACTTTTCTGATCTGAAGATTTAAAGTGTCTGTTTTTCTATCAACAATTGTATCATCATATCTCTGGAAGGATAGTTTGATAGAAAGACAGRTTGTATTTCCTGTATTGCAGCTGTGAAATGTAAAATAAAAAAGCACAGTCAGATGCAAGTTTTTCTCTGGTGGTCCAGCTGTTGAGGTGAGGAATTGTCAGAACTGGGCTGGGTCTGATACTTTTTTTTTTTTTGACAAAAAGGTACAAGACAGACTTTCTCACCAGTTTTTAGTCCTGTTTGCCTTTGTYCAGATGGAATTGTTGTGTCCTGGTTTATTTTACAGCTAAAATTGACTGCAGTTTACCTTGGATTTTGAAACAAAGGGCTATCAGCTAGGTTTTTATTCTGATTTTTGCATTCCATGAATCTCAGCCACTCCTAAGCCAGGAGAGTTCCATCTGTGTGGCAGGAATGAGCCACCTCTGTTTTAATCGCCAGAGAAACTTCACTAACAATTAATACTAATCACAAAGTGACCATCCTCTATCCAGCTTTACAAATATACTTCTCAAGTTTCAATTTAACCTCTGTCACATACATTCCCACCGCGTGGAATGAAATTCTTGCTTCAGAGCTGCTTGAGAGGCAGTGTCAGGGATGGTGAGAAACCCGGGGCGCAGAGGGAGCGGCTGCAGATCCGTGCTGAGATACCACAGTGACACTCTGAGGATGTCAGCGGTGCGTACAAGTGCCTGCTGGGCTGAGCTGAGCTG
>NW_026623317.1:1854348-1859293 GCF_030028575.1 Malurus melanocephalus
TACATTGAAATTGGCCACCTTCTGGTATTTGAATCTCTGGTTAAATGTGAAACTTCACCAAGTTTTCTTTTAAAAATAACTAAGTGGAAATTTGCAGGGAAAGTGGATACTCCTCAAGTTCAAACTGGATGAATAAAAATAAACGTCTTCTCTAGATATTTTGATCCAGCAATTGGAAAACTCAGCAAATCAGCCACTAGCCCAGATGGAAAGAAGTTGCTAAGGACATTCTGCCAGCTAGTTCTGGATCCTGTCTTTAAGGTAAAACATTTTGTCTTGATTTGATTGCAAGGTGTAAGGGTAGACTTTTTTTAGTTTTGGAGATTAACCCTTAGGAAAGCACACCTTCTCCTAGAGTAGGTCCATTTTTTTCTGTAGAGACTAGAAACAAGAACAGTGTGAAAAATGTGGGACAGAAGTAGAAGGCAGCAAATCTGAATGGTCTGTTGGCTGGAATAACCTATTCAGCATGCCACTAAAGATTTGTGTGAGTCCCTCCTCATCAGAATTTGGAATTTCCTTGGGAAGTAGACACATTTAATGTAATTTGTGAATCTTGAGGTGTATGATCTTTGGAATCAGCTTCTGAAATAAAAGTCTACAACAGAGACACCAGGGGGTTTTCTGTTGTGCAACATTTTTTGGATAGATGGTAAACAAATCCTGTATACGTCACATTACTCACTCTGGTTGCTATAAAATTTTTTGAGATTTTTTTTTATGCCATTAGGAATTTCAAGAAGAAGGAGGTGGCCAAATTGATAGAGAAACTTGGCATTAAGCTATCAAGGTAGACATTGAACATTGAGATAAAGACAGAAAACCCTTTCTTAAGGTAACGTGGCCTTTCCACTTCATTAGGATTGCCAGTGTGGTGTTATTTCTCACTCTTGAGCTATAGAATGGCCATAGTCATTTGGGTCCTCTTAAAATCCACAGAMACTTACCTTATTGTCTTTTTCTATCTGGTCAGAGCTTAATTGGAGTGTCAGGATTTCCACAATTTGAAATAAARTGCTTGGRAATGTATYGAATTTTCCAGAGATATWACAGGATRYGAGTGTSGTGCAGCACACAAACCACACCCCTGGTGTGGTCTAAGAAAAGAGAGGAATTTTTAAATTTCTTTTGGAAAAAGACACCAGTGCTGCCTCCCTGCCTCTTCTCAAGGTGTCAGTGCTATGCTGATGCAAACACTGTGGCTGTGTAATCAGAAATGTGATTTCTGTTGTCTCTCATGGTTCCAGTGCACCCAAAAAGACTGAATTCCAGACTGTCCCTGGAATGGAAATGTCTGAAATCACATCAGCACCTTCTGGGCAGCACTGGATGCCAAGAGAAGAGACTTCAAGAAACTGTCCATGTCCATTTGTAACTCATGTTCTCCTCAGGTTTGTTAAGACCCACAGGAGAAGGGGATGCATGCAGAAACTTCTTTAACTATTCACTGGAGAAGGGAAATCCTTCCACAACACTGTGGCAAATGGCCAGAGATTTAATAAAACACTTCTCTTTATTTTCAATTTCCTCTGGATGGAAGACACAACCATAAAATATGAGCTATCCGTTTTTCTTCTCAGTATTGTAATCTGCTGTCAACAGAGAACAACATGTGTGGCCTTTTTTTCAGGAGCTTAATATAACCCAAGATCCCAACCTTTGTCTGGAATGTGAGCCACCACCACAAGGAAAACCAGAATGCAACAAGTGATGGTTTTTAGTAATTAAAACACTGAGTTGTGTTCAAATTGCTTGTTCTAGATAATCCTTTCACTCATAGATTTTAACAAGATTTAAGCAGTCTCAGGGAAATTTCAAATGGCTGCTGTGACTTTTTGAATTTAATAGAATTTAATCCCTAGGTGTGGCCTTCTGCATGGAATCCAAGACATTTATTTTGACATTGGTTGTTTTGTCTGCTGAAACAAGTTTAAATTTCAAAGTGAGTTTGGTTTTGCTAGGCCATGATGTGCTGATGGTTCCCTGCTGGACATTTCTTGCTTCAGACGATCACCATTCACCAGACAAAAAATACCACTGTGAACTCCTCTGTGTGGGACCACCTCACAATGAAGCAGCTTTGGGCACAAAAAAAATATTCCCACAATAGCAAGAGTTGTGGAAAATACAGCACTCCTACTGCACACATGAGCAAAATGGAGAYAGATTACATTTCTGTGTTATAATTAGTAATTTGGCACTGTTGAATAGGGTGTTACAAAAATAAACCAACCCACAAAAAAGCCTTGGAGAACCCCACATAGAACTTTGTTTATGCCCCTTATATGCTGGAAGTTGATGTGTGGGAAAGGGAAAGAACTTTGCATTTATTTTAGACTCAGAGAATGTGTGGTTGATATCAGCAGGAGTATGGTGCAGGAATGTCAGGATTAAATTTAGCTCACCTAACTTTTTTTGTAAAGAAGGCAGAGCTCTTCTCTAATCCCTGAGTGGTTTGAGTTGGAAGAGACCTTAAAACTCACCCAGTACCACCCCTGCCATGGTCAGGGACACCTTCCACTGTCCCAGGCTGCTCCCAGCCCCAATGTCCAGCCTGGCCTTGGACACTGCCAGGGATCCAGGGGCAGCCACAGCTGCTCTGGGCACCCTGTGCCAGGGCCTCCCCACCCTCCCAGACAGCAATTCCTTCCCAATATCCCATCCATCCCTGCCCTCTGGCACTGCCAAGCCATTCCCTGTGTCCTGTCCCTGCAGCCCTTGTCCCCAGTCCCTGTGCAGCTCTCCTGGAGCCCCTTTAGGCCCCAAAAGGGCTCTGAGCTCTCCCTGGAGCCTTCTCTTGTCCAGGTGAGCACCCCCAGGTCTCCCAGCCTGGCTCCAGAGCAGAGGGGCTCCAGCCCTGTCCAAGGCCAGGCTGGACATTGGGGCTGGGAGCAGCCTGGGACAGTGGAATGTGTCCCTGACCATGGCAGGGGGTGGCACTGGATGAGCTTGAAGATCCCTCCCAACCGAAACCATCCTCTTCCTATCATTTGGGGAATCTTTTTATTCTAAAGATTTGAAAAGATTAAATTGAAATGGCAAAATGTAGGTGGGTAGGTGAATTATAGTGTTCTTTGTAAATATTATTTCCTCTGGSAAAGTTATTATTTGGAGGGTTTTTTCTTCTCTCCTTTCTTTCTTTCACTGTAAACCTTTGGGATAACAACCAGAAAGAGCAGAGCAGATTTGGTTTCTTTAATAAACCCTTTTTGAACTGTCTAARCATTAACTTCTGTCCTCTGAATGACTGGATTTTCTTAGTAAATTAAATTTTTCCATGAAAAGCCTGGAAAATATATTCCATCCCAAAAGTATTTGTTTATCACTGAGCACAGTTACTCACATATCAATTTGCCTTAACTATCTTAGAAGCAATCAGAAGATTTAGAACCCACTTTAAAAGTTAATTCCAGACTACAGTGATGGGTGGTGGGCAGGAAATGCACCAGCTCAAAACATCTTGGCCATCAGGGTTGAAGGGTGTGAGTGCAAGGACTAAAGAAAATAATRGAGAWWTTTTTTTYCAYCCCTAYGGCTTGTGAGACCTRTCMTGGCAAAGYAGGGGAGTTTTGCAGCTGTAGTGGAGTTTCCAGGCCAAACTGATGGTTTTTTAGGTACAGTATTTATCAGACTGGTTGTCATCCTGTTGTCCTGTGGGTCTTCAGTTCACAACATCTTCAGTTCAGATGATTTACTCCTTTTTTTTTTCTTGGCAGACAGCTCCTCTGGGCTTTGGTGCCAGCAGAGGGTGCCAGAAAGATGTGGCAGCTCCTGCACATTCTGGCATTTCAGGTTGGGTTTCCATTATTTTAAGATTTTTCCTTTGCAGCAAGCCTGGGAGGAAGAATTGGTCTCCAGCAGYAGCAGGGTAGGAAATTCATTACCARTTTGGRGCTTTAAAAGGAGGACACAGTGCCAGSCCAAGGAGCTTCAGCAGGGGGACATCCCCTTGCCAATCCTTAGGCTACCTTTAAAATTATAATGTGATCTWTCTTATGCTGTCCCTGGAACTTCAYAGTGTGGTACAGAACCCTTCCTCTGGCACTGGGGTTTGTTTGTGTGTCCCATTTCACCCCTCCCTGTTTAAAAATGCACTTCAAGAGTATTCTGTGACCGTGGAGGGCTTCACAGGGCATGTTTGGAACTCCTCACATGGAAAAATGAAAAGAAATTTCCTGACATTTCACTGCAAGAAATGTCATATTTTATTTTGGAGGTGGCTTCTTTCAAAGCATCAGTGTGGTACSTGCTTAAATAATCAGATGAAATAAGAGATGCTCAACTTTTAAAGCCTAAACTTGGAATTTAACTTCTCTTAACTGAATAATTTTCATTTGTGTGTGGCTGCTTTTGAGTATTTTGGGGGTTTTTCCCATGCTTAATTTCCAACCCTGTGTGTCTGTCCCACAGCCCTGCTGCCTTTCCCACACTGGCTGAGCGTGCCCAGGGCTTTGTTCACGTTCCCMTTCTGGAACCTTCTCTGCAGTAATTGCTGTGATAATGACGGAGCCRCACTGCACAGGCTCACAATAAAGGACAGGCTGTCACTGCACACAATGTTTGCATCCTGTTCCTTTCCTCACAGGTGCAGGCACTCCATTTCTCACCTTGACTGCTTGAAAGCCGAATTAACACTTCTGAGTGCTTATAACAACGCGAGGAGATCAAGGTGACCGGGTCAGTTCCTGTGACATCTGCAACACCTTCTTCTCCTTTTCTGTCTACCTAAATTGAATTTTGCTTTTTATTGCCAATTAACTTGGCTGCATGAGATCTTTCTGCATCGAGAACTGGTCTCACTTCTACCTGCTTTAAAGAATTAATTGGAAAGCAGCARTTTTCTGCCTACCATTAGGGTGTTTCAGGGTTTTGTCTATGAAGAAACTCACAATAAGCCAGTTCTATTTTTTCCTGTAGCTGGCTCATCCCTTTTTATTTTTTTTTT
>NW_026623317.1:1860113-1889237 GCF_030028575.1 Malurus melanocephalus
GAGCCTCCTTTGCTCCAGGCTGAGCCCCTTTCCCAGCTCCCTCAGCCGCTCCTGGGGCTCCAGACCCTTCCCCAGCTCCGTTCCCTGCCCTGGACACRCTCCAGCCCCTCAATGTCCCTSCTGTCCTGAGGGGYHCAGAGCTGTCCCCAGGGCTGGAGGTGCCCCAGCAGKGCCAGCACMGGGGATGGACACTGTCCTGGGGCTGTGGMCACACATTTTCCRATTYRGGAAGTGCCTTAGTTCCTGCTGCTGGACATGTGCAGAATCTTCTGGSGCCGATGTGGCTGTGTTGGGCTGCAAAGTTCTGCCTCCATGGCTCTCAGACAGCTTTACCTGACACCAAGTATGAGAATCAGAAGCCAGCTCAGYCAAGAGCCTTGAAAAGGCAGAGACTGTCTGTTGCTAGAATTTTAGCAGCTAGCTCACCTGCAGAAACTGCAGAAAAAATCATAGCAAATGAATGGGTGAGGAAAAAAGGCCAGCTCATGGAGCAAGGCTTTCACTGCATGCTGTTATCTGTGCAGTGGGGCACTTTCTGTGTTGGCCTCATCAGCTTTCCTTCCCCGCTGCAGCTGGCTCTGAGGTGTATTTGATACAGCCCATTCAAAGCACCAACCATTAACTCCCGCAGTGGAAAGAAACAGGCAAGAAGTCATGTAACCTTTTTTCAGGCTTTTTCTTGTGTTTTTGCACAGATATTCTGATGCGTTTTAGAAGCTGTTGAAAGAAAAATAAACCAAAGCCACACCTTGATACACTGGGCAGTTTTGCTTAGCAGGGTGGGAATGGTGCACCCCCAGCTCAGCTGCAGCCCCTGTCCCCCTCCCCAGCCACCCCAAAGAATTCCTCATTCTCGTGTGGAAGCAGAAGGATGGAAGGGAGCATGGCCGTTCTGACCCCTTGGTCCACCCCCATCCTCCACAGAGAGTATTCAGGGGTTACACAAGCTTTGTAATTACTGGCAGTGCAGAAAGCACTCTCACTCCAGTCTGGTAGGTTGRAAATTAAATGCAGCCCCTGCCCACAACAGCTGAAGAACACARTCCTACCTCAGCTCCAATTAGTGCCTGCTACACAGGGCACAGTAATTTACAAAATTGTAGCTGTAATTTATTATACCAYGAGTGGTTTAGAGCACATCCTGAGAAGGACACTTGTCCTTACTTCACTTTTCTGATGTTCTCATCCCCTCAGCCAGCGCAGCCCCACTTGAGTTTGACATTAAGAGCACAAACAGCATGTTCAGCAGAGACCAGTTTTRAATCTTTTATTCAGAAGTACTCCGGAACCTCTTTCCACACTCTACTTATAGGTCGAGTCAGCGTGCAATGGTGATGCAGAAAGCACTGATCTGCTGCAGGCCATCAGGAAAAACTTCATGAAAAGCATGGTTTTATTGGAAATAAATCATGCTATAAACTGAACCTTAACAGGTACAAAATATTAAACAGGTAAGARAAAGAAAGACTGGATGCACTATTAAGACCAACATGTGAACTCAAGACTGCTGTGAAAATTCATACAAAAAGGCAATAAGGAACAGTAATGCAGCATTAAAGGTGGAGGTACAGGGCAGACAAGAGTTACAAAACATCCTGTTTCAATATTTCTCATCCATGTACTTGGTTCAAATACTGTAACAGTAATGGAAGGCAAAAAGCACCAGACATCCAACTAAAGGTACAAGAAAAAAGGGAACACAAAATTAGCAAAAAAGGTGGGATCTGGTCATTAGGGAAGGAATCATCTCARATACAGTTACTTCAACAGAAACACAACACTTGGAAAAGCTGTTATTTCAGCATACATAGACAATACCATTATTCCAGCTCTATGGAAATGAATCTTTCCTATTCTGTAACCTCTTCCATGTACAGTACTGCTGAGGTTATCCCCAAAGGTGTGTGGGGACCGACATTGCGGACACACCAACAAAGCAGCACAGGCATCAGAGGAGTAAAACAGAGGGACCTTGTTCCCTTTGAATTAGAAAAGCAACAATCAGAGGGCCAAGAAATGAGGGGCAAAGCATCTTTAAGCCCTAAACACACAATTCAAAATTAGGCGGGGACACTGTGCAGCAATGGCTTCTATCTTCAAAAAAGCCAAGCCTCCCTCCCATGTGGAATACAGCAGCTACTGAAGAGACAGAAACTATGATCAAGAAATCCGAGAAAATACTCCTGACTRGAGAATGTAATTCCCATTTTCTCCTCATAGCTGCCACAGAAAGCAGCTGTACACTCAACTGTGTATTGGGAGTTTTTGGTGGTGGCGACGTGTCCCAATTGTAACATGGCAGCACAGAGACTGTGTGATGGAGGGTTTGCATAGATAGTTTGTCCCCTTCCTAGCAAAAAGAACATAAAGAGGAAGAGGTCACAGCTTAGGTTCTTGTTGCATTTCTGAAAAACAAGAAACTAGGAAAAAAACCCCCAAACAACTCCATATATTAGAGGCTTCCTGTATGTCCCCAGGTAAGGGGGAGGTGGGGAACAAGACATATAACGCACGTCATGGCTATTTCAAAAACTTCATTAAGAGAATGAAGCTATTACAGGCCCCAGTGAAAATATTAAAAATTCACTAATTCTTACACTTCTGCACCTTTGTCCTAATTGCTGTCCGAGAGTAAGTGCTTTTCTTTATTTAAAAAAAAAAAAATCTTTTTTTTTTTTTTTTTTACATTATTGCTGTGTTTTACAACAAAATTGAAAACCACTTAAGGAATCCACGCAGCAACAGAAAGTCAGTATCCCCAGAACAAACAAAAAACAAGAACAAGTGCTCTCAAACGGGCCATTTCTATACCAGCTATACAATGAGCAGGCACGAAAAAAAAAACAACAAAAATTATCCTATCACTTGTGTTCCTAGCATCGATAAATTCACCCCACTCTGCCAGAAGGCAAATCCTTTCAATAAACATCAGCGTGAGCTGYGAGATGGTGGAATTCTGGTGGGGAGAAAGGAGGAGGAGCAGCAGCAGCTGTGTGCAGTGCCTGGGGGTCCCGTGCTGCCCTGAGGGTCAGTCCAGGGAGATGATGTCGGGGGCACTGCCGCCGCCGCTGCTGGTGATGACGCCGGCCTCGGCCCGGCCGGAGGAGCTAACGTGCGTGCTGCTCTCGTGGTGGCTGGTGGAGGTGATGATGCTGCCAGGCGTGCTGCTTGTTAAGGTTGAGGTGAGACTATCCAAAAACATAGGAGGACAGTACTGCTTGAAACAAACAATGAAGAGTGAAGAGACTAACTGCACGAGGGAAATGTATGCTCTGAAGATACATCTTCCCCACACAACAAGCACCACACACATTTCCATGCACAGCGAGAACCAGAGTTCTGCCAATCAGTGCRTAATCAAGAGGGGATGGCAGCCACCAGCCCTCCTCTCTCACCCTCCCCATTTTTGTTCTCAGAATGGTTTGGGCTGGAAGGGGACCTTAAAGCCCATCTCATCCCATCCCTTTTCTAGTGGCAAGTGTCCCTGCCCATATCTCAGGYTGCTTCAAGCCCTGTCCAACCTAGMCTTGGGCATTGCCAGGGATTCAGGGGCAACCACAGCTGCTCTGGGCACCCTGTGCCAGAGCCTCACCACKCTGGGTRTATTYWMGTTAGTGCTGAGCATGTATTTGTATGTATTTTAGAAWGGCAACTACCAGTAAAGAATGAGTTTCCAGGCCTGGATTCATCATAGAAAGGCTAAATTGAATCTTCCTTAATACATCTTTGTTACCAGCTCTTGCTGGGAAAACAGGTTTTCCCAGTCTGTGGTTAGGTCTAAGCCAGGGAACTGCAAACACAGTTTGGATGAGGCACCCTGATAATTAGTGGAGCACCACTGTCACAAAAATTAGACCTGGATATTAACACCATAGAAAAAAGTTCAGAAACATACCTGTGAATCAACTGGGATTAGCGAAAGAAAATCCAGACCTAGGAAGAAGAGAAAGATAATAAATTGACAAGTCTCTCTTTTATTAATACACAACAAATGCAAGGATTTTTTGTGGTTGTAGAAAAGATTTTGTAATTCATACAGAGTTTCTAAATGGAATATACCACTGTGACACCACTCTCAACGACTACTTCAGGCAGCAGCAAAACGAGTTATCTAGTACAAGTGGCTCTTTTTAAGAATGAGGATGACATAATGATGTATTATTCACTGGATATTGCAGGGTGGTTCAATGTGGTTGCTTAGATGGAGGTTGCCATTTGGAGCTGTTGGTTCACAATGCAAGTTTCACTGCATATTGTACCTGACTTGGCCAAACTGGGACATGAAGAGTGTCATCACATTAAAGATGCTGGAATGAAGTAAAGTCACAACATGCACAAGTCCAAAAACAAGCAGCAGGTCTCTTCCTCCACCCACGGGCAGCCAATAAGGAAACATTTCTAATATCATCCCCGTTTTGTGTCTAGACAAATAAAAGGAATGAAGAAGAGGAAACTACAAGTAGTTCAAGGTATATCCTCTAAGAGCAGTGACAACTAGTGTCCATCTTAAAACACCATTAGCGTGTAAGCATTTAGGGCAAGATGTTTAGAATTATGAAACCAATGAGAAATTACCACATTTTTCATTTTGTTTCTTAATATTGGCCTTGTGTTTGCTATGTCAACAGAAAGAAATGGTATACTCCCTCCCTCTCCCCTCACCTCCAAAACTCTTCTGGCCAGTGACATCTCCCATCCTCCATTAGAGAAAAATATTGAAGGAGATTTTAAATGTCAGCTGCATTTACASAACTGACAACTTCTTTTGTCTATACAAGTTCTAGAACTTCGGTTGATAAGAGCTGGACAACAGTTCTAGACTCCCATTCTCTCAGCTTATTTTCTTACCCAATTTGGGAAGACAACTGATTTCTTAACAAGGGAGAAGTGGAGGGAGGGAGCAGTAAGGGAGCCAAAAATGGACAGAGAAACAAGGGGAATGATATCCATCTCATTGCCAAACTGGTGCTGAAAGAAGAGGAAAAAACCCAGAGGTGTTGCAGGGGAGGAATGGAGACAGGCAATGGAGCAGGGAAAGGGGAAGTACAGGAGGCCAAAGTGACACCTGTCACCACAAGTCACCACTTCCTGGGCTGTGGGTTTGTTACAGCCAGCCAAGAGAACCCCCAGAGTCCCTATATACAGTGTTCTTTTCAAGGAGCCAGGATAGAAAACAATCAGTATCCCCACCTTTTGTCTGATATTTAGCAGCAGTGTTGAAGAATACATCATAGGCATTTAGGGTATGTCTAGGTAAAGAAAGTCAATAGAGGTCAGCTCACAGATTGTAGCTCACCTTAACCTTTTTCATACAGTCTAGACAGAGCACCACTACAATCAGCTAGCAGAGTAACTACACTGAGGGCTGGGATGAGTCAGCACCCTCATACCTCTAGTAACTAAAACAAGCAACTACTCTCCCTTGCATCTACAACACATAACCACTGGATGTTAACACAAAGTCTGAGCATGGCAAGAGCAGCTTCTGGCTGCCGTGCCCAAGTGCCAATCTGTACCCCAAAAGCAATGTTTGTCACATCACTGTTGCAAAATGCAATCAGAAACTKGGCAGACAGCCTGCACTGGGCTTGTCTAGACATCACATCAATGCAATACTGAATATAGACTTGTTCCATTAAAAAAACAAAAACAAACCAAAACAAAGAGTTAATCAATTATTTTTACCCACCCCGTAAATTAATACTGCTGTCAGAACACACGTGAAAAACACCCAGCACTTACCTGGCAAATCTGATGAAATACTGGAAATTGGTGGGTGATGGAATGGTACTGGGTAGTCTGTTAATGAAGGAGGAATAGCAGCAGCATCAACGGTCGTCACGCTGGGCACTCTGGCAGTAGATGGCTGATACATGAGAACCCTGTTTCAAACAGCATGGGAAATTACAAACAACCTGGCCGTTAGTTGCASAAGGGAAACCATGCACTGCTGTGCACTCTCATTCACAAGTTACTGTGTGACAACACGACTATAGTGTGGCTACTCACTACACAGTACTCCACTCTAATTTCCTTTTTCATAACAGTCTTCATAATAACATGACCGTATCTTGGCTGTCAACAGCAGCTGTGACACAAGAGCAAGTTGGCATTAAAACAAAGTACAGTGCTGGAGTCATTGGCAACAAAGAMAGAAATGGGTGTCTGTGAGCACCCATGGAGGGATGTGCAGGTGACCAGAGTCAGGAGGAAAACACTCCGTTCGATTTCTCCACAGAACTGCTGCTCGGTGCCCACCTGTTATACCAAGGGCATTACTGACCGTATCCCCACAGGATGACGGAGATCACACACGTGGGAATTACATATAAACCTACCTTTACTCACAGCCTCTAGTTCAGGCCTCTAGGAGTGTACTACAACCCTTCTGCTTCCCTTCATGCTGCCCAGCCTCTTGGCAGCATTGCTGCAAACACCACCACAGGTGCTCAGGACCAGCCACATGCTATACTAAACACCAAGTCAAGTGGAAACACACAGAATTCTACTCTCAGATACTCCACATTGCTTCCTCCAGCCAGTGTTATCCACTCACCTTCCTCCCCAGACTCCTACTGTAAGCTACTATTGACAGAAGCTTGGATTTCAGCTCCCTTCTCAGGCGCCTCTCATACTTCAGCCTGCACTGTTGCTGACTCAAAGAAGATGACCCAGCTTTCCCAAAACTAGCATTCAGACAACACTGTTTAAAAGGAAATAAGGTACACCACAAAAGCCTGGCTTTAACTTGGATTTGAAGAATGAAAASATGGCAAATCCATACCCAAAAAGCAAGGAAAATATAAGGGTCAGAGAGAGACAAAGTAAGTCAGTCCTCCTACAATTACGGTTGCAGGTAGCCATCTCAAACATAGGAGCACGGAAGGATGTCTTGGTGCCTTCTCAAACTTCATTAAGAGATGTATTTGTAGCTATATTTTCTTGKAAAATTAAGGAAGTCTCTTGCAGAAGGACTCCTCCACAATTCTCACAAAAAAGCAACAGCATTTCAGTATCACTGCTGAAAGTGGTTGAAGATGACCAACTATTTGCTCACCAAGGACCACACACATATTCCTGTGGACTAGRGACTCAGCACACCTGCTCATTACTTCTGAAACAGAAGGGGAACCTTCAAAACAGAAGGGGATTGGGTTTATTACTATTATTTTAGTACAAGACGTACACCACTACACAGAGAGACACAGACACACACCTCATGCGTGCAGCAACACTAACTGATCAGTCATTACTAGAGCTGGAGCAGTGAGTGCCTGACCAGTGCCCTCACTCCCTGCTGGTCTGGAGTGCCCCACGGGTCAAGAGCAGGAACATTATGGAAGCCACAAGCAGCACCTGAGCTGAGGTGCACAGATCAGGACAGACAAAAGGTGGCACAGCAGCAGAGAAGCTGGTCAAGCCCAGTGCTGACATCAGGCCTGACTACAAAGATGGAGCAGTTGCCAGAGGACTGCAGAAGTCATTGGTTGTGCTAATCAAGGTGCAGGACTGACTGATAACCAGAGCCAACAACAGCATCCAAGACATTCCAGAATTTWACAGAGAGATGGAGGAAAAGCTCATCTTGATTCAAAACAACAAAGTGACTTCCTTCCAAGACCGACAGGATGGATGAAACACACAACACAGCCTCRTTCCCTGGGCACCAGAGCAGAGTAGACAGAGGGTATAGCAGACAACAAGGGAAAAGCCTTTAAGATGACACTAACTCAGCAAGAATGCATAAAGTTTCTCCACTTGGCATAATCTACTTTTCTCAAGAGAACACTGCCCATTAGCTTAGTCAGCTTCCTTTTCTTTGGAGAAATGCCCCTGCAAACACAGCAACAGTCAGYGCAAGTCTTTTGTGAGGTGCAAAACTATTTAATAGTGTTTTGTCTGTACAGAGTTACTGTATCAACACAACCTTCTACAAGGAGAGGCCTAGACACTCCCCCCTGCAAGTGCAGAGCTGGATTCCAAGTTCATTTCTCTACAGATCAGTTTAGCTGAGGCATTACAGAATAACAACTAACTTTAAAATTGACAAACCCTTTGGTTGGGCTTCCGTGTATTTCAGACATAAATATGCACTTCCTTTTGGCGGGAGGATCTTCTTCTTCATCAGAAGAGCTTTCTATTGTCAAGTCGATAACATCAACCTTCTTCTTGTTTACCTCACTGGCCACTGTCACGGAACATGGTTTGCTAACAACACTGGAACCTGAAGAAGAAAATAAAACATCATTGTTCCCCCAAAAGCAAGTGACGTCAGCAGTTTCTATTTGCAAGAGAACCAGGAACTCAGATCCTGTATAATAGATCACTTTCCTGACTATTACAAAGAATGCTATGCCCCAGTAACTGCTTTATGGCTCTTCTGTGTCACATTGAGACTATTAAAGAACAAACTTTTGTTTTCATCATTTTGAGGATGTAAAACAAAAGCAACCTTTTATTTTCTTAACTGCTGTTATAAAGAGCAAAGACAAAGACCAAAAATGAACTCTTAGAGTCACAGCCATTTCTTTTTTAGTTTAAATTACAAGAAGGTTAGACACAGTAAGCCCTCCACAAAACAAACASTAACATCCACATGCATTATCCAAGCTACAAAGAAATCTCCAAGACTGTTTGCTGGTTTGCAATCAGTACCCAGATGTACATACTTTCTATTTTGGTGCACTGTGGACTCGACACTTTCACAGCTTCCTTCTTTGGCCTCATGGGGCACCAGGAGCCATCTTCTTGGAATTTGATCTCATCCACATCAGAACATTCATTAAGGATTTCCATAAAGAGGCTGAAAAAATAAAGTTTCCGTTTTGATTCTAAGTCAAATTTTCATTCTAGACTGAAAAGGAGACACAGTAAAAAATATAACTATGATCACCTTCTACACACTTTATCTACTCTCTCCCTAGCTCTCTTTCCCTGAAAGCCTGAAATTACAGCCTATGCAGATATCAGAAAGTAAGATTGTCCCAACATATCCATAGTTCACTCCAACACTACTGCAGTTTACAAATCTCCCTACAGAAGCAGAAATCAGAATCACCTGAACCCCGTCAGACAACTGCATGAGTTAAGTTACGTTTTGAAGTTAACACCTTTCAGGGATGGGGACAAGTCAAAGGAAGACCTATCCTTAGACATCACATTCAGGTTTCTCCAGAGGAAATATACTGAGACTCAAGAGTTTGATGGTGCAGTTAGGAGATAAACTTACACAGTTCATTACACGGGAAGAGAAACTAACAGAGTCTAAGGGTTCCTCCAGTTTCAAGTATTTTGACAAAAAATAGTAGGAAATGGCTAAACCTCAAGTCACAAAAGTAGCTATGGAGTACCTAAAGAAAAATTTTAAGTAACTGTGTCATCTGCAAATCCAGTCTCTTACCCATCTAGAATTAGGCTCTCGTAAGCTGCCTTTTTGTCACAGACAGGGCAGATCCAGGTAGGCTTCTTTTCATTCATTTGAAGATACAGAGCAGCATCAAAACACTGCAGGTGTGTGCAAGTCACAGCCCGGCACGGGATTGTCAGTCTCATTTTCCCCAGCTGCAGGAGATGCATATAAAGGGTGTCAGAAAAGCAGACAGAGAAACAGGCCTGAATGATTAACAATGAATCCAGAGGCATTTAGTGAAACAACTCTTCCTCCTCACTACAGAAGTGCCATGGTCTAAGGGTACTGCAAGCAAATCCACCCCATCACAGCAGCCACTGTGCTCTTAAAAGAAAAATTAAGCCCTTCTCCAAGGCTTCACCATGCTCAGAACAGGCAGGAACATTTCTGATGGACCTACAACAATGTTATTTATGGGATTACWTTTTTATTAAACAATCTATTCAAGTAGCCACTTCTATAATTTTCCTATAACCAAGCATTTCAGGTGTTTTCCTGAGGTGTTTTCCTGAGGCTTGTTACACTCAAGATCTTGTGACCAATTGCTACCTGGGAAGAGAACCCCCAAGGCAGCATTACCTGGTTATAAGGTCATCAACTATTTTTGTTTGCTACTCTAAGTGCAGTATAAGCAAAGCCACCAAGATGASGAGATAAGAGGTTTAACTTATCACTGTATTCTTTATTTATGCTGTCAGCCTGCCTGATTAGCCTCAGCACCTCAATATAGGAGATTAATCCTTACACAGGCTTCACAGTACACAAGCAGCAGCTTGACTCAGTGCATCACAACTAAGGCATTCACAGTCCTAAACCACAGCTGGGTGACTGCTGCTACCACCAGGTGCTTGTAGATGCATGCTTCTCCCCAGTATTTTATCRTGACTCATTAATATAAAATATAAAGCCAGTGAGGTTTCTAAAGCAAGGCCTCTGGAAACCAGATCAATTCTGCCCTAATGAAAATAAGAATCTGTATCTGGAAGATTCCAGACGGTACTTACAGGACACATCAGAGAAACCCGCAGACTGGTTGTGGCAATCTCACTATCAGGATCTGCAGTKAGTTTTTCTTTAACTAGTAAAATAAGTTATACACAGAGATCATTATTTCAAATGCTAACCTTGATTCAGCAGTACATGCACTTTTCTTTCAGCTATCTAAAAAAATGAAGCATCTAGGAAAGTAATTCACAATCAAACAACAGTGGCACTACTTATAAGCAACTGGCAAACTGCATCACAACATTACCTGATGTTGTCTGACTGCAGATGCAGTAACACCCATGTGCTTAGCAGAGCAAACAACCCAACACATGAAGYGGTAAATAAAACAATTATCAGAGAGTGTGTGCGGTGCAAGTGAAGAGAACTTAGGATATCTAGCTGCACCTCAYAGGCCAGCACGATAAGGGGTGCTTGTGGCATTCCCACAAGGACATTTCAATTGGGATCTCTGGGTATGCTCTGTAAAAACCCTCACTGAAAAAGAGCGTGATGCATCACCAATAGCCAAAGGAACCTATGAAACCCTAGGCATGGATTTCCAGAYGAGATCTGATGTATTTTGGGAAAAATTACCTGTTCTACTTTTAAAGAGCCACTAACCACCCTCCAAAAGTACAGATAGGCAAGTTAATTACTTACTTAGTGCTCTGGAATGATCAGGGTTTCTGATACCTTTCATTTTTAACCTCTGCAAGAGCATAGCTGAGGTGAGCTGGCGAACCAGATACACAGACATGGAGTAATTCTACAAAAAGAAGGATTAAAGATTAAATGTTGATTTCATACAGTACTCCCACTACAGATGACTATTTACATTAGTTATAGCACAGTAAAACCAGAAGAGTGACTTTTTGCTTAATCATTATTAAAAGCATTGACAAACCATTTCAATTCCCTTGAAATCTAACACTGCCAAAATTCTCTAACCAATCAAGTCAAATTATCCTACTCCAGTTATGACTGAACCGAGAAAAAATTCCCAACCAAGAGGCAGTCTGTGTTTCTTTTTTTGAAAGATCACTTTTATGTAACACATTTCATACATGTAGTCTTTAAAGAACTTCTCACATTCATCTCCTTAATCCTTCCCTTTTTTCAGGCGTCAATGGGGAGCTCAAAGGATCATGAGACAAAAGATAAATGACCTTTATGGTACAAATAACACCTTCAGATGGCACAGAGCTGCCCCAGTTTCTTTGTACCTTTTCTTTAGCTTGATCTGTACTTCTAAGCCCAGCCTTTTTACACCACGTTCATTCTGCTGAGCCTGGCCCCTTCTGTTCTCCAGCATTTTCTACTCCTCCCTAACTCACACCACTTGTCAGCTTCTTTTGTTCAGTGCTCACTCCCTCTTCTAGGTCACTAATGAAAAGTCTGCAAGCCCCAGTGCTGCAGGATAATAATGGTTCCATCCGTGTAACAAGAACAACCCGTGACCTCTTATTTCCACCCCCTTCCAGGCACCTTCCTATGGCTCCTACACTGCCTGGGTACTGCACAGGAACTTCAAACAACTTCTACAGCCCTGCTCCTCCTTTGCCACTTATAGGAAAACTAGCTCTTACCTAGGGCAGCAGATAAAGTGTTCTAATTGCATATGAAATCACTAAGAAAACAGATTTTTGTGTTTTCTTTAAAGAATGGCCACCCACTGCCTACAGAGAGGATTCTCCAGGCTCAAGTCTGCCCAACTCTGAGGGGTTTATGCCCCCTTGGCTGAGCAGCCCTCCAGTATCAGCCCAGTCCAYGTCAACAAGCCCTTACGTGACACCCTATGCTGTTCCCTAGGGTCTCACCTTGAGGATGAAAAGCAGCTAATTCTGGCCCCAACATTAAATCAAGAAACATTACCTCTCAGGGTAATGTCCAAGGCATTCCAAGTCAATCTGCTTCCATCAGAGTATGTTTTGGCAATACAAAGAAGAAAGCAAGCAGGCATGAGCACGAGGCCAAGACCACACACAGGACTGTAACCATTTTAAGATTCTSTGTTTTGATTGGGAAGCAAGGGCTCAGATCTCTCTCCATTCCTGTTCTAGAAGATCATCCTTTGATATTAGAACTGCCCTTCATTTATTATTTGAACYATAGCTTTCAATCCAAATTATTTTTAAAATTTTAATATAAAAATGTATACTAGAGTCTCTTTGAAACATGTAGTCCAGAGAATTTGATTTTCAAGAAAAACTTACAGACAAAACATTTTGGTAATTGCATCCAAATTTACACAACCAGTCACAGATAAGGAAGAAGTGGTTCTTGACTTGCCAACAACCCATGAGAAGGTGCTACAACAGCAATTTAAACCTAGGCTGAAGTCAGAAATTCCTTGCACTGTCCTTTTATTTCTTTATTAAATCTACAGGCCAATTTAATTATTCACACCACAAAAAGAGGTTTTTTGACATGTATTTCAGGCAAACCCTAAAAGCAGACTTTCTAGTGTGAATCCTGTAMGAAAATCTCCCCATCTGAATGTGAATCTCACACACGTTTTTGAAAATGATCACAGTTCTAGAACAAAAATTTCCTGGCACTGATAATAACKTCAGCCACCAAACACAAAACACCTGCCAGCCACATTAGGCATAGGGAAACAGGAATACTCAAACAGATTGTTTAGACAACTTTCCACATTCTATACACATGCAGCTTACCTTTCCAATTTCAGATGCCCAAGAAATGGAAATCTGGTTTGGCACTGCTGACGACAGCCGAACTAGAGATGTGATATTCAAGGGACGCCCAGGTCGCTTCTGCTCAATTCCATTTTTTGGTGGTGGAGCATATCCCTGTAGGAAAAAAGGACAACTGATGTGTTACCCACACTCCCACTGTACTTGGAAACTGCTGACACAGACTTGTTAGCTTTACACAGATCTGTAAGAAGCAGGTAAACTTAGAGGCTCTCTAGGCTGGAGAGCAGATTTCACAGCGTTAACCTTAAGTCAAGTACAGTTATGCGGTATTTGTTGTCTTAAGTAAGTGCTGAAAAGGTGGAAAAGAGCATAGTTTGGGTCCAGGTAAGTTCACTGGAAGAGTAAAAGGACATGTGAATGTTTTTTTCCTTTTTTCTCCCATGCCCRACTGACACTGAGTGAAACATCATAAGGTCATAGCCTTCGTGACAAACAGAGCAAGTAATGAATACTTACCTCACTGTTTCATATACTGAAAACACTTCACTGATTAAGAAACAATTAAATCTTGTTCCAAGAGCTCAGCAGTGAGTGTTTTGTCTAGTATCAACTACACCTGGCCCCATTAGCAACAGGGTGTCACATGTCCTATGCCAAGGCCCCCGAAGGGCTGTACATGGAGTACCAGTGGTATTAAACAGATCACAGAATCACAGCGTGGTTTGGGTTGGAAGAGACCTTAAAGRTCATCCAGTTCCAAACCCCTTGTCATGCAATAAGCCTGCAGCTTATTCCCCCCTGCATCTGCCAGTCTGCCACAGCTACCCTGAGCATCCCTGCTCTGAACTCACAGCCAGTCTGCAGTCACTCAATCTCATCCTGCACCTGAAGGATGCCAGTAAGAGACAGCAGCTCTGCATCTTGCACAGACCTTACTGATGCATTTTATTTAGTTCAAGACGTTGTTTTACACAAGAAACTCACCCAGAAAGGATTAGCTGGGAAAAAAAATACATATATCTTTACCCAGAGAAATACAAACATTCACAGATTAGTGCTTGGAAAAGGGAGTTACTTTGGAAGATGCTAACTGTGGAGATAACTTTTTTTTTTTTAAAAAAAACCAAAATAAAAACAGTAACAACAAAAACAAAAAAAAAAAAAAACAAAAAAAAAAACAAAACAAACAAACCAAAAACAAAACCCACCACAGTCTCTTCCACTCACTGGCCCAGTATGCCATGAGTACTTTATCCCAGAACACAGAAGCAGCAGACACATGCGCACTGCTGCCAATTTGACATTTAAGAAAGAATGATTTCAGGAGAGAGTGAGTGTTTTATATTTCCCAATTTTTTCCTTTTCTTTTAGAGACAGACCCTGCAGTGCACATGCTTCATTTCACCGAAGTTTTAAGTGTTTTCCTCCACAGAGCTTGTTCTTAAGAACAGATTCTCTTTCATACTCCTAGAACAATTTGGAACCTTTCTTTCCTACCCTTCTAAGAGCTGGGAGCACACTGCTTGCCTCCCAACCAGCATGGCCCAGCACTGTTTAATCAGGCTGCCAACTCKAGYGGCAAGCAGCTGCCAGTATTATTTGGGCTTTGAAGTCTTCCATGTTTCTTCCAAGACGCACATTATTCAAGGTTGGTACCATCTGCTACAGAAAGCAAATTCATCAAGAGAAAACACAGCTGCCCTTTTATGTGGCTTTTCCCAACGACATAGATACAGGAAATATCGTGTTAACATGAAGCAGTACCGGGCAGCATTTCTCCAAAGATTCTGATAAGGACTGCAGGCAATGAGATGACCAAGAATAATTTACAGATATCTACAGAGGCAAGAACTGCCCTACCAGGCAAAGACACAAGTTCACTTATGAACTGTGCAAGTGGGCAACACAAGCTGGCATCACTGATCAACTACCTAATATTACTACAATGGACAGTAGGGGTCTTTGAGGCAAAGAAGTTATCTTAAAGTTCCTGCAACAGAAAGAAATCACCAGATGATGCACAGAGTGACCAAATCAACAAAAAATCTGCAGAAGTACTCAGACTGAGACTTTGTCATTCAGCTCGCAGTGAATGAGGAGGGGAAGGGAGATGGCAAGACAATAGTGATTTATTCACTTCCTCACCTAAAGTTTGGCTGAACAGATTAAAGGATCATCTTATCATGTGCAAGAGGAACCTAGAGGATTTACGTCTAAAGCAAAGTAATAATCCAAGACTACAAGTGAGTTTCTGCTACAACTGTGACRTGTTGCATACAAAATGGAGAGCAGAACACAGCACAGCAGGGCATAAACTTTTATATTAAAAGACAGAGAATCAGCTGGCACGGATGTCCACAAGATAACAGCAGAGCTAATTCTTTTTGGCTGGTTGTTGAAAGACAATCTGCAGAAGAGAAAACCCTCAAAGTTATCACGTAGAATGTAACTAACATTCCCAGAAAATACTGACTAGAAAACATGAGAAAGAAACCCTCTTGTAACCTGAAGACTAAAGTAGGGAGAAGCTGAAGAGCACAGCAAAAAAAAAATGCAGTCATGGTTGCATGCGGGAGGAAGAAGGGTACTGGACAACACACCTGACACACCGAGATGGTTACAAACATTCTAAAAAGGAGGTTTCACACCTTCTCTCTCCACACAGCTTCTTTCCAAACTCACTACTGAAAAAATCCTCTGTACTATGACTTTTTCCACTCTTTATAGGCTCAAGAACTATTTCTGAAAGGGTTRTGTAGGAGTTTCTCTCTGTTCTACTGAAAGAAGAGAAACCTAAGATATTTTGAGAATGAGAGAGCTTTTCCCTATCTGTCTGTACCCAAGCCTCGAGGTGACCCTATGACTATGTACTAATTTTTGCAACATCAGCCACCTGTGAGATGTGACTGCCAACAGTATTCTGTTCCAGTAACAGCACATGCGAGAAACCCTGAAACATGTCTGTTCTTCATCCCCACAACATACTGCACTCTAACCATACAGATGCAGACCAGTGTACAAGTGATATACAAGAGGGTGATGTCATTCCCTCTGAACAAGAGGGAACTCAAACCTGTCTCAAATAGAGGCAGCACACACTGTGAGGGGTACGAGCCACAAATAACCAATAATTGTGAGGAGGCTTCTGCTTGCAGACACTGTTTTGGTTTTGACTTSTGCTTTTGCAGCTGACCTTACTAAATAAGTTTGCTGTAGGGGTTTTAAACACAATTAGTGTGTGCAGTGGCTGTAACACAACTAACAGCMGTAATGGCTAACTCACATAGCCAATACACAAACCCCATTCCTAACATTAGAGACATCTGAGTGGTAACAGCATGGCTGTTTTTGCAAAGTAACATTACAGAAAAACACACACTCCATAAATCATCAAGAAGCCACAAATACATACATACTTACTGGCAATGGGAACAGCTTTCCATTTACTTTAATGCACAGACTATTAGGATAATTATCCTCTTGAGGGCAGCTTGTCTCTGCTAGGCATAACCTGTATCCATAGAAAGAGAAGGCATCATTTTCCAGGGTCCCCACAAAYACCCATTAGCAAATTAGGTTTTCAGAGAACACCATACAAAACGTACCTTAGCTGAACTTGGACTGTGTAATCTCTTCTGCCTCCAGGCAAGAAGTCCCTGTGACAAAGAAAGAAAAAGAGAAGTACCCACTTAGACACCAGGACTCATGCTGTGGCCATATACAGGAACAACTGACATGCTTGCCCCAGCATCACTAAACTTTGCTCTTATTTTTCTTTTATTGAGCTATGAACACCTTACAAGTGACATTTCTGTTTACCTACTGCCAATTTACACAGGATTTAAGGATCAGGATCCTCYATCAAAAGATCATAGCAACAATAAAGCAGGATGCTGCCAGGGCTGAAAAAGCACTTATGAATTCTCATAGTTTACAACACCAACACTGAGACAAAATAGAAAAGCAGGCTTCCATTCCTTTAGCCAGGAAACATGCAGGGAAGAGAAGYTTTTCACCTCTCTAAACAGTGACAATTATTTGGAACCAAGTAATTGTTTAACGGGGTAGGATTTACTCAAAATACACACAAAATCTGTGAACAGTTGTTCCTGAAGAAAACCAAACAATATARACTCAGTGTAACTTCACTGAGGATTATCATTCTGCACCTGCAGAGTAAKTGATGCATATAATGAACCAAACCACCACACTTTCTCCTGAAATCTTGTAGAAGTTTACCTACATTATGCCACACTCTTACTTCTTACCTGGAAATACAGATTTCTCTGACCTGCTGAGGTGTTAAAGCAAAGATAAAAAACTTCTCCTGGAATCTCTGAATACTGCTCTGCACTAGAAAAAGAAAGACACAAAAGAGGTTGAACCATGGTGACTAAAGTCATTGATTAAAACAAGATCTGGAGTTGAGCTTTTCCTGGATAGAGGCTCAAGYCACGGAATATATTCAAATGGTGGTTGAACTGCATGTAACTGTTAACAAAAAAAAGCAATGAAACAAATCTCTCATTAAACTACAWTCAGATGGTTTAATATCACATTACACTTCAGTACTAAAGCAGCTTGGCAAACTGTGTTATAATCCCTACTCCCAAAGGAGGGAATTTCAAACAAACACACCACAAAATATTACACTGGATACCTGACAAAAGGAATACTGTGGAGATGCTGACCACTACTGTAAGGTACTCCAGGAAGAGAATGAACACCGGGATTTTTAATGGACAGTTGGAACATTCAGAAATAGCTAAAGGTAATGAAACCTTTAAGGAGGAAGACAGGGAGCGCAACCCCTCATACCAGAGAAGCCACGAGACTTTGTGTTTAGAATTACCCTTCAGTAGCACCTGACAAAGACCCAAATAAATAGAATGTTCACAGCAGAATCTGACTTGTCTCTTAATGATGGGAATCAGCAATATTTTAGTATTTAAGGTAAACAGTACACACGTTACTTTCCTACTTTCCTTAAACTTGAAAAGTTAGAAATCTTGACCTGAAATAAAAGGTAGATTAGATATGTCCAATTTAAAATAAGCAGTGGGAAATACAAGTGCAAAAACAGCACAACTAAATGAGGCAAATTTGGAAGAGTTGGACTGCCTTGTGCATTGTGACATTCAGGGGAGATTGTTTCTATGCCCAGAAAAAAAAACCCACACAAAAAGGAGGTAAACATGCAATGGAACCCAGACGCAGCAAACACACAAGTTCCTCAAACTCAAAGAGACACTCAAATTCCAAAAAGCTGCAATGTGCACGTAYGCACACATACCACAGAAGGCATTTGATATTTTAGAGTAATATTTGAGTACRTGTAAAAAAGACTGCAGAAATATTTTATTTAGTTCAGTGTGGGCTAAAATTAAACCCTACACTTACACTTGCGCTTTTATATTAGTGCAAAGGAGTACCACACTCATCCCTTCCAAAGCATGAAGCAGTGAGGTGGACTATACTCCTAGCTCTCTCYAACCTGTTATATAAATATTCAACTCTCAAAGGCAAAAAAATTTGTGAGTGTCACTATGCACGAAGAAAAGTGACAACATGCACTGTAATTAACGTTTTTTAGTGTAGTTTTTTGCTTTAAGTATGGGAGGATGGCAGATATTGATCAGMACATGCCTCACTGAGGTACAAGTCACAGCCTAAAAGACTTTATGATCAGTTAAGAAACTAAAACGTTCAAGAGGATGCAAACTATTTTTTAAACATATTACTAAATAGCTAGGGAACATTTTTTTATGTGTAAGGTAAGCCTGACTGAATTTCAAGACAGAAAACATAATTCCAAATAATTAAAAATGTTCAAGACACTTGAGGAAGATGAACCAGACTTTAGGTTATTTGGTAGACAAATGTCCACTCTCTATTATAACATACAGTAATGCAACAACCTGCAGGCTGAGAAACTTCACTGAGCACAACACTGWGCATCACAGCACAAAGTATCTATTTCAGTGCCAGATATCAGAGCTTGCAGAATTGGTTGCAGTGAAATATGGGTTAAGTAACAAACCAATGAACTTGTTTTCTTTACCCTGTKGCAACTTGTAAACTACTGACCCTGAAATCTTATTTCTGTTACTCCTGACAAAATTGTTTCTTATTTGCACTAGGCAGAAACTTCGGRTCCAAATCTCTCAGCCAAAAAGTGGAGGTTCAGCCTAGGTATTAGGAAACATTTTGTTACCAAAAAGGTGGTCAAACACCAGAACAGCCTTCTCAGAGACTCAGTCAATGCCCTAAGCCATCAGTGTTTAAGAGAAATTTGGAAAATGCCCTTAACYATTACTCTCTAACTAGGTCAGGCAGTTGGATTATCATTGTAGGTTACCTTCCAACTGAATTACCCTGTTCTAGTATTTAATATTCAGAAGATAAATGTCTTAATCATATTACTTTTACAACAGAGAACACCATTTCCTGAAGTGTGGCTTTGTACTTCTGGGGAAAATGGTGAAGAAAAGGAAAAAGTAAAGGTGCAAAAGAAAAGGGAGTTTTCACTTGTTCCCGGTTGCAAAAAGCTATTCAAGTCTGGGCTYAGTATTGTCAGAAGCAAAATTATTGAATGAATTAAGCAAGCTGCAGAGGTATTAAACACTTACCTAGACTSGTGGGTTTAATGAGCACATCGAGCACATCATAAAAAGGTAAGCTCTTCAGCTGAACATCAGGATGAACAGGTGGGATCGGAGGGGACGGCTGCTGCATCTCAAAGTGCGGCTTAGTGTCTTGGAGGAGCACAGAACTGACAGGCGAGGACGGAGACTGAGGCGTGACTGAAGTCGAAGGGAGTGCGTGGATGCCTGAGACAGCCAGGTCAGGCTCGACTGGAGAAGAACTGCTGTCCAAGTTGAAAACAGCAGGTTTTATAGCTGATAAATCCGACAGTCCTTCAATCGTCCTTGGGTACCGACGCCTATAGAGTTCTCGGATTTTGATCTGAACTGCTGGGCTGCAGCCACTCTTCAGTAAGTGCAGTGCCCTCATCAGGAGGTCATGTTTGCGCCCACTTTTATTACGTCCAGCAAATCCCAGCAGCACTTGCAGTTCAGAAACACGAAAACTTGATACCATATTCTAGAARGGAAAGAAAAAAGCACAGGTGAGCCAACAGCACCCCAAGGAGGCCTTTTCAAGGATCATGGTGCGGCATCTTTCATCATCTAATCTGACAACTTGTTACTTGGTTATGGGTACTGCCCACACCCTTACAGAACAGAAGAGTACAGTTAGTTTAAAATGAAGAAACAAAGCGTCCAGGATACAGGTTGAGTTCGCCTGTGTTAATGAATGATTTGTTTCCACATTCAAACAATAGTAACACAAAATCTTAAATTCACAGCACAAGCACRAACTGTACCATAAATAATCTGTCCCATTTTGTGGAAGGAAATACAAAACCAAATCAAAAAAATCAAGTGAGTCAGTATCATCACCTGTCTTCCAACACACTTTAAGCACTTCCTTATTTTATTTCTTCGTTTCTGAATAGTTTATTGTGGAACTCCCTTTATTCTGCACACTAGGTTAAAGCGATGCATTTACAGAGACAGGCACATCAGGCTGCTGAAAGAAACGCACAGCAAGGTGGACAGTTCTTAAAAAGCTACATTATATACTGTGGTATACCATACGATACAGAAACAACATAATTGATTCTCCAGATGTCACAAAGAACTTCCTCTCCTTTTCAGATCACATTCTAGTAACAAATGTCACAAAGATCTTTTCAAAACAAGTACTACTATTTACCTGGTTATCAGGATTAGTTACAAAAGACTGAAAACTGAACTATGAAGTTAAAAAATTAAAATCCTTCTGTTCATGAAAACATGAATTAAAAAAATTTAAAAGTCCACTATGGAAAAGGAATCAATCTTCTGCCCCGTTACTACTAATGAGCAACTTCACAGAGGTGCACGATCTTGCATTTTTGTGAGCAAGTCTCCGTTTCAGAGGTATAACATTTGTCCAGAATACTTTTAGCCAACTTCCTTCCTACTTCTGTGGGACTCTTCCACTGTAACAAGGAGGTAAAATTTTTAAAGRTAAAAGAACACTTGTCTTCAATCTGTACTGCTGCACCATGACAAACCTAGACTTGATGACTGGAGATGGAGGTACTAACAGAAGGTACGAAAYAGCAGACATCTGGGATCATAACACRTATTTTTGAAAACAGTTCAGAAGTATATCTGGACTCTTATTAAAGCTTTGGGCATTGATTTCAGAAGGGATACAACTCAAAACACAATTTTTKAATTGATCTTCCAAGTCCTCACTACACAGAATTAACACTCTAACATATATCTGACTATGTGCTCTAACATATATCTGACCACAGCTGTAGTTGTAACACAACTTTTGCCCAAACATTGAGTCAGTCACCAAAAAGTCAAATCCCCCCTGTGCCCCTGGCTTGCTCCCTGTTTTCTCTTTAACACTGTGAAAATTGTTTTGGCAGTATGACAGACTAGGGAATTGTGTCAGATGAAAACAGAACTTAAAATCACARAATCATTTAGGTTGGAAAAGGCCTCCCAAGATAATAAAGTCCAACCATTCCTCCAGCACCACCAAGGCCATCACATAACCCATGTCCCCAAGTRCCACATCCATACAGTTTTTAAATCYCCCCAGAGATGGGGACTCCACCACTGCCCTAGGCAACCCGTGCCAGGGCTGGACAGCCTCCTTAATCAAAGAAAATTTTCTCAGTATAAGATACAGCTGAACCGTCTCACCCAGAACAACCAGAGGTTAGTTGTTGTATCTTGTCCTGTCTCTTGCTACCTGAGAGCAGAGGCCAACCCTCCCCTGCCCTGCACACCCCACCCTCAGCTCCCTCAGCYGCTCCTGGGGCTCCAGACCCTTCCCCAGCTCCGTTCCCTGCCCTGGACACGCTCCARCCCCTCAATGTCCCTCCTGTCCTGAGGGGCCCAGAGCTGTCCCCAGGGCTGGAGGTRCCYCAGCAGTGCCAGCACAGGGTACAGGCACTGCCCTGGACTGTGGCCATACTATGGCTGGGACACCACGGGCATCTTGTCCACCTGGGCACACGTTGTCCCAAGTCCAAGTCAATGACATTTTTGTGCCATTACAACACGCAAGAGTTAGTAGCGTGCTCCTGCCTTTTCAAAGGCTATGTTATTTATGCACATCAAAATGACCATCTAAAATACTATGGCAGAAACCTCATTCGGCACACCCTTTCCTCATCATCGATGAGACAAGGTTGTAATTCAGACCCTGATTTGCAGCATTTCCAGATAGCCTGATTGGATCCAGTGGATCTTCTGGCTCTTCTAGCTTCAAGAAGCTGTTCTGATCAGAGYTAACACAGCAGCCTTCACACAGGTATTCCCCCAACACCCTGTGTATAAATGCACCACGGACTGAGCAGCCAGCAAAAACAGTCATATAAGGCACTGAGTGGCTTGCACAAATTTCTGAAGGCATCAAMAGCAGATTTCACCTTAATTTCATCCCAGCAACTTCTTTCAACAACAAAACAATACAAGATGRAGAATGTTAGCTTCCACGTGGCATTCCCCTTCTACTTCCCCTTACTCTCAGTCAAATAAAATGACAAAAATAAAGTGATTCAATATTCATTAAAAATGCCTYGAAGTACTGCAACAGCTTTATAGTTATGACATGAAAGAGAACTGTGTTAACAGAGAATACTGGTATTCATGAATTTACAGAAAGCTTCACGTTGCCTGCTTCTATAGATAGCTGCATAAGCTTGATAGCAATGCCAGCTCCTTTATTTCAGATGCAGTCAGTAAGCATGATGCTGGATKCCATAATCACAATGCAAATGAGTAAAATAATCCTTTACACTGAGATTAAGGAAACAGCATGTATTGCAAAATACTATCTAGTACCCTGCCTGCTGCCTTCTGTGCATTCCTGCAAGTTAATCAAGGTGAAATGTGCAGTCAGGCACGCCTCRACACAGCTAACATTTCATACAAAAATTCCACAAACTAGCACTTTGTTGCAAGACTGATTTCATTTTAMTAGAAAACAGAGCCTAGCTTCAATAGGACAGTCATCAAAATTTTAAATTAACACCCACATTAAAAACACTTGCAAAATAAAAAAAAAATATGCATCACTTTGTCCATCAGTACAAAAATCTTACATAGGCTTTAGAGAAAAGACTAGCAAAAAGTGAGGTTTACAGGAAGTACTTGAATAGCTTCCACATCTTCCTAAAGCTGATTCTACCCTCCCTTTAAGGCAACAACAACAACACTATGCAGTGCTTAAAGGGACTCCAKGAGAGCTGGAGAGGGACTTGGGAAAAGGGATGGAGGGACAGGACAGGGGGCARTGGCTTCAAACTGCCAAAGGAAWGGATTAGGTGGGATATTGGAAAGGAATTCTTGGCTGTGAGGATGKTGAGGCCCTGGCAYAGGATGCCCAGAGCAGCTGTGGCTGCCCCATCCCTGTAAATGYGCAGGAACAGGGCTTGGAACAACCTGAGATTGAGGAAGGTGTCCTGGCTCATTGGGGTGAAGCTTTAAGGTTCCTTCTGAACCAAACCTGATTCTGTACTATCTTCCTACTCCACTTACAAATATAAAGTGGACATTCATTACCATCAACAACTTTTATGGAAACATATGTCTGAGAATATTCATTATCATGGTGCAAGGCAGATACTGCTTCCAACAAGCCCTTACCGAGTTATTTTCTTTTGGTTTTCCAGCATATTGCAGAAGACTGCAGCCTCGTTATTAATATGCTTTTCACATCACTCATTTAAGATTAGACATTCAAGCTGTGTTGTGCAGATGCCATTTTCTCTTAAGAGAAGTTCTTTACAGCTGTACAGCCCAATAAAAAAAGCTTTTTTAACACAAAACCAAATCCATTTTAGTTTTAATGGAACTCCATGAACACAAAGAATAGTTTGACAGAATTCTAAGGAAGGAAATCAGACTGGTTAATTCAARCACTTTTATATTCCAGAAATATTTTTCCCCTGAAATTCATACTTGAAGGTCATAAGAAATTTTATAGGTTGTTTTGTTGCTTATGGTTAAACTTTAGCAACCATGATTCATCAGCAGCAACACTGTTCTGAAGCATTAARCCGTAGGTGTATCTGGAATGGCATTAATCTCCCAGGGAGGATGATGTTAAAGAGCCCAGGAAATGCTGACATGCCGCAGAAATTAAGGGGCAGACGCGTTTCAAAGCAAAGTAAGGGACCAAACGTGTCTTTAAACAAGAGCAGTGTGATTCTCTGCACTCCTAAAATACTAACAGTCACTGTATCTGCATATATGTGTGTGTCTGTGTACATCAATGCAAAGGTAGCTGAAAATGCCTGTTTGACTCTTGACCAACGTCTACAATAAGAATCAACAAATGTGGCATTTAGGGCAAGTATTGTTCAAGCAGCAAACTGGACACTAATTGCAGGAGCAATTTAGMCTAATCAGAATTTCTGGTCAGCTTGCCCCAAGAGCTCTGCTTCAGCCCCAACAGYTTCCAGACAATGTCAGAGGTGTCTGAACGCTCTGTACAGAAGGGACACACCAAGGACAGGTTCTACAAATCCTCACTCCTGACTTTAAGCCCTTTCATGGACATTGAGCACAGAAGTACATTTGTGACATCTTTTGCAGTAAATYTGCATACATGCTGACTTACACCAGGATAGAAAATGGGCAAAGCTGGTAAGGAAAAACAACCTTTGTCTTGGGATGGTTGAAGACTCTGTGCTGATGACAAATGTGTTCTCAAGCTGATATAATCATAGATAAAGAAAYGCAAGTCACCGGGAAATATGAAGATGCCACTATTGAAATCCATATCAGTAGTACAGGACAGCAAAGGCAGCTATAAAGAAAACCACAGTCAATGCAAATCATAACCACCTTGGTATTTTGGATATTTTCCTCTGCACTGACTCTAGTCTGGCTCCTAAATTAGGAATTAGCTCCAAAGTTAGAGCTGTTAACAGCTGTTTTGCTGTTAAAAACAGCAAAAATCCTAAGTTAAACAAACACAAATATTTAAGACATACAAAACAAAGCATGGCCAATTACACTGCAGCCTCCTTTTAAGAATACCCAAAACTACGTTATCTCCTTCCTCTCCCCATCACTACATCTCAGCACATTCAATCAGCTGTTAATGATTGTACATGTAGTAAACTTTTAAGATGCCTTGATAAACCTCAGMGATCTGGAGTAGTGACTGTGAACATACGGAGAACACAGGAATTTCGTGCAGATACAAGGTGACAGCACATTTTCACATGTTATTAGGAGTATTTTATCAGCTTTTATTTTATTTAAAYAAATAAAATTTAAGCTCAATTTAAMTGCAGCTTRAGGATCATTACAGCACMACCAGCAACTTCTCAGCATCTATTCTGTCCACCATCTTAAGTTTAACCTAGATATTAATGTGGAATTTGATTTCTGTATAAAAAAACAGAAAGTGTATGTAAAAAATCAGTGTATGGCAATGAGCTTGAGGAGGACAGATGAAAATAGCCTCAGAATTTTCCTGTCAGCAATTTAGTACTAAGCACACTGYTTGACCTGGTAAATGTGAGGCAGTCATTTATACTGTCCTTCCAGACTGGAAAAATAAAGCAAGAGGAGTGGAAAGACACCAAGTCTGGCATGAAGTGATCCAATACATAATAGAATAAGACTTCAACTTCTGTATTTTAATATGCTATYCAAACCACATTGCTCTTCCCATTTGAATCATGTGAGTTTAGTACTGGGTGTGCAAAAGCAGAGAGTAAAAGTGGGACCTGCTTCCAGCATTTATAAACCTGATTTTCCAGTAAATTTTGTGCAATGTCTGCTGCCAGAGAGGATATATTARCACACTTCCATCTCTTCTCAATCAAGTGAGTTCTTCTCCACAATGGCTATCAAACTGATCTCTAGTGTCACAAATTAATTTTGGCACAGACACAGCCATTTGCCTATAAAGAGCCTTCTTTTTTTACCCCATAAAGATGACACTAACAAATTACTTCAAAACCTGTTTAAACACAAACTACGAGATTGATGCTGTCACTGTCTCGAGATCTGTTTAAGACTATATGCACTCCACATTATTTGTTTCCAGTTTAGTGTCAGAACGCCAGGAGAAACGCAGGGGAAGAATACTCTCTAAGTAATAATATGTAACTGATCCTCTTATCTGCAGCATTCTGCTGAGATGCAACAAGCTTCAAGCTAAATCTTGGCGAGTTCAGAATCTGTTGGGAGCTGGAATTGTTTTCTCACAGATGGCTCTCAGAAGGAGTTRTAGTTTCCCACTTCTGGGCCAATTCTGTTCAAAAATTGTTTACTCGTCATCTCTGGCCTCCACACCAAACTTAATTCTGATCCACATCCGCCTGTGCCTGTCTAATTCCTTAAAAGTTTACTGGGCTGCTCTGGAGAGGGGATTATGGGTAAAGGTTATGAGCCAGGTTTAAAAACACRTGTGTGAACAGCAGCTCTGGAAATGGTACCGCAAAATTAACTRTATCTCACAACTAGATGCAGTTGTGCTCTCCTCATCTTCTCAACCACTCCCTAATGTTCCAGAAACCAGTAATCTACAGAAATCAATAATCACTACTAGTTAATAGAGGAYTTATCAGATGGTCTGGAAGGGTAAGCCTTAGATGGACATTTTCACCAATATCTTGAAAACTAGCAACTGTGGTTWCAGTTACTTCCAAACCTCTAACAAAACTGAAAATTTCCAAAAGGCAGGCTTCTTTGAGTCTGTTTTCTTTCACTACAGCCTCTCAGTTAAAACCCTCAGGTTCCAGCTCCACAGAACTTTTACTGTGAAGACCCAGAGGATATCAGGGATACTTGTAACATATATTAAAAGGATCCTTTGTCCTGAGGAATAAAAAAATGCTGCTGCTGCAAGTTTCCCTCAAGATACGGTTAAAAAGAGAACTCTGACCTCCTGCCTTTAGTCAGTCCTTAACGAATTACTAAAACAAATTCCACYCTCAAAATGGCCCAAGTGGCCTTTTAAAAGGCAGGTAGAGATGACATACTTCAGGAAACTGGAATCAGCAAGAGAGCAGCAAACAATACTGCCATAAAAACAGTATGTTAATCTATAAAGCAGCCATTTCAGATCACACCTAAAGGTCAATTCACGAAATCTACTGGGGGTGGGGGGAATCTCTCTCATCTTTAGTCAAAAGCAGGAAGATTTGGTTGTCTGAAAAAAAATTCCAGCCTCAAAACCAAGTGCCTGGTATTAAAGAAGGCACATTCAAATACATCCTCAAATGCAAAAAGGAAAAAAAAAAAAAAATTCAGCCAAAACCTCACAGATATGAGGCAGACAGCTACATTCTGTGCCAAAAACATACCTAGACTTTTCCCTAACAGGCCATGAATTATTATCAGAGGCATGCTGAACTTGAGAGAAACTCCAGGCCAAGAGATTCATCCCATAGGCACTCCAGTTTACAAACAARATGAATGGGAATACCAAATTCGACTTTTCTTTTTTAAACTAGTGGCATCTCTTCTTTTGAGTGATGAAAGGGCAGTCCAGTAGTTGGTCTTAAACACAGTTCCTGTTTTCTTCCATACTTCCTGTATTGCTTCTGGCAAGCCGCTGAGGTGCATAGATAATTTCAAAGGTATTTAGGTACCCAGTTCCCTGAGGGAGGCTATCAATACTTATGGATACCTAGATAAGTGATTACAATGCTTCAGGAGAGGCAGATCACAGCTCCAGCTCAAAACTGGAGAGGAAGAGATAAAGGAAGAAGAGTCACCACTGGCACAAAGTTTATACTGGGGCTCTAGCCRAACCCTTTGAGACACCTTGGAATGAAGGCTGAGTATGGGTGAGGACACTGAGCAAGAAAATGTGTAAACAAAAACACGTTTTAAAGGGGGAAAAAAAAAAAAAAAAAAAAGACAACAATTCCTAAACCTAAAACTGAGACAGAGCACTGCTGTCCTCAGACAAAGAAACCCAGTTCCTTCCACTATATTTTCGTAAGTGAGCTCCTCAGCTGCACTACCAGTGTCAGCGCTGAAAGAAGCCTCAGCAAGGGAAATTCTCCGGCGATTGCAGCACATTTCCCACTCACGGTCGCACCACCACCAGCAGCTCTTTTTCTCCACTAAAACCCAGCTCACAGTGGCTATTATTTAATCCGCTTTTATCCCTCCCGTAACAAAGTCTATGTGGGGGGGGAGCGGCCTGCACGAAGAATTCCCACCAAGAATTCCGCTTCTGCAGGTGTGGATGCTGTAAAAGAACAACAGCCTTCTTCAACACAAAGGTAGTAGGGGATTGCTCAGGGAACAGGAGGAAAAACACAAACTGTGCAGTCAGCTCTTTGTGTACACACCTTAACAAAATGAAAGGACACACATGCACACACCCACTCCGACAAATCTGCTACAGAGTCCATCACCACAATATGGAAGGAAGATAATGAACCGAAGATAAAACGGGTCTGAAAAGCAGCACTGGGTTTCACGCTGGGCAGGCACAGCTTTCCCAGTTGGAAAGCAGTCCACGGATTTCCAGAGATTCCACAGCTATCAGCATTTTTAACAGCCCGGTGGTTATTCACCGCCCTCCCTTCAGCTGCACGGGGCGCCGGGCCCAGCAGGAGCCATGCGAGCCCTGGGGCCGCTCGGCAGCCCCGAGACGGCTTTAAAATGTCCGGAGGAGCGGGGAGAACCCCCTCGACGGCAGCAGCACCACARCCCACATGGCGGAGACGGGGAACCGGACAGGGCCAGGGAGGGTCTCCCCGGGCAGACCACCCCCGACCCCCGGGAACTCGGGGCGGCCCCGCTCCTTCCCTCCCTCCCTCTCACACCGGGGATGCCGCGGGCCCCCCAGCACCGACATCTTCCCCCGTGAACACCTCTCTCCCTCCTTCCTCCTCACCCGCAGCTCCTCGAAATCCGCCATTTTCTACCCGCCGCCGGGCGCCGCCGCCACCATCATCGTGCACCCGGAGCGCGCTCCCGGCACGTGACGGGGAGGGCGGTCCGGCGGGAAGGG
>NW_026623317.1:1890132-1912675 GCF_030028575.1 Malurus melanocephalus
GGGAATCCTGCGGGGAAACCGGCCATGGGTGACACAGACACCGGGAATCCTGCGGGGAAACCAGTCCAGCTGCGCACACACACGCCTGTAGGTATTGGCCTCAACTCCACGGATCTCCTGCGGCGRCTCCGGGGTGTGAAGAATTAAAGTRGTCCTGGAAATTATCCCSGAGGGATCACAGAATCACAAAACAAAAATGATTTCGGGAGATCACCCAGTACAAAGCCCTGACAAGGCAGGGTCACACAGGAATTCTTACAGGTACATTTGGAATGTYTCTCAGAGGGAGACTYCMCAACCTCCCTGGACCCCYTCTTCWGAGCTATGCCACCTTCAAYCTAAAGAAGTGTGTCCTCATTCTGAAGTGAAACTTCTTGGGTTTTAGTAGTGGCCATTGCTCCTCATCCAGTTGTTGGACACCACTGAAGACTCCAGCACCATTCTCTGAGCACCTACCTTCGAGATGCTTATCTGCATTAATGAGATCCCCTCTCRGACTTTTCTAGACTAAACGTCCAGATCTTACAATTTCTCATCATAAGAGATGCTCCAGACCCCTCATCATCCTTGTGCTTTCAGTGGACCTCTCCAGTAGCTCCTGGTCTTTCTCTATACTGAGGAATCCAGAACTGGACATACCTGTTGTGCTCCCTCCCCTCCAGGATTAACACTCCACTCTTTAACTGAATTTTCTATTAAAAAAAAACAAAAATAAACCAAAAAAACCCCCCAAAAAAAACAAACCCCAAACTGAGCAAATCATAGAATAAAATAAATAAAACATAATCCAGTTTGCAATTGAAGTGGATTAAATAGAAAGCTTGTGATTTTGCAGCCCAGTTTATCCACCCAATCAAAAGCATTCATAATTTGTGTTATAATGATGATGCAGCACGTTTTATTAATAAAAAATGAAGGGAAAATGTCACCAGCAGTAAGCTTCAAAAACTGGATAATGGGTTTCCCGCTGGAAGGGAAATGTTGAAACATTTACAGAAAAATAAACATCGAGGTGCAGCTGAGARTGTTGTTTTCAAAAGCAGCCAGAGATCATTACCTAGTCACAATAATTACCTACTCACAATATTCAGTTTCATCAGCAACTTGGCTGTAAAACCAAACAACCGATTTATTGCAATAAAAAATAGCAAAGACTCAGCCAACRAACAGGCAAGCAGCCAATGTAACCTGAATAAGAAGATGAAGAGACACTGGAAAAGAGGCCCAAAATGCAAAATGTATTTGCTTATTTTAACTGAAAGGCAGCTGATTTTGCATAATCGACAGATCCAGAGCAGCAACTACAACAGCAACTTACGGGCCAAGGGACAGCCACGTCGGCAGCAGACTCTGTGAGGAGGGATGCTGGCAGGCAATTTTGGGAAGAAATAGCTGAGCTTTCCTGGAGCATACTGATCCCTGCTGTACACACTAGCTATAGGCACTTAATACTGCTACAAGATCTGGACACAAAGGAACTCAATAATTAACATTACTAGTTGCAATTTTGCAACTTTTTTGAGACAGGCTTTCCTTTTTATTTACTATTTACTCCAAGAAAAACCCTTAGTTGTGCTGAAATTTTTCACTATAGGCACAGATTSTGTGCTTGGTCTTATGACACCCATTTCCCTGAAGATTTAAACCTGAGGACTTCATTAATTTCAAACCCCTTTTGTTAGTCAAAATCAGGAATACACAAGGTAGTAAAGCATGCCATCTGCCACACCACTGCATGAGTTCAACTCCTAAGTCCATCAAATGCTTATTTTCCCCTCCAATTCAATAGCAGACTAAAGGGGCAAGCTGCAGGTTAGACTGTCTTAGATCATTAAAGCATGACCAGACCAAAGCCTTCTCTTTTCTTTCAGCAAACCCTCAAGCATTACCTCCTTCAAACACACTGGGAAGGACATCAGTGTTCAAGCTCACATCAGAGCCAGGCAGTTCTTTTCTAGTGTACACTCACCTCTCACTTCATAACCATRTCTTTCAACCTTTCCACTTATCCCCAATATCTGCAGGCATAAGAGCAAACATTATTTTTATACACCTCACATGCATAAGATAACAAGAGTTTATTATTAGCTTTCCCCAGTTTTTTTATTTAAGTGTTCCTTCATCGAATGTTGTTTTTYTTCATCTTTCCCTCACCACCTTTCTACTACACATCTCTGGGGCTCTATCATAAAAAAAAAGATAAAGAAAAAGTACTTCATATTTTTGGTCCTCCTTAATTTGTTTSTAGGGCACAGGTGTTTCCTCTCCCATTTCATTATCTCCACACAAAAATTACTTTCAAATCCCCCTCCTCAGTTCCTCCAGTAACTAGAAGCAGTCTCCCCTTTTGCTCTAGTTCTTCAAAATCCTGCTGCTTTGTCAAAACTTCKCATACACACATCAACTCCAGGCTTACAATCCACAGCTACCAAGTCATATTAGTTAAATTTCAACATTCTAATATTTCTCTTTCCACCAAACTTTAAAGAAACATACCTCAAATGTCAGAGACCCTTCCGGGATCCAAAACTTCTGCTTCTTCTTGCACCTCTGCCTCCGATGTCCCTTTCTTCCTGTCCTCTTTCTCCTCGCTAAACCTGCTACTCCATCTCCTGAACCCTTTCCCAGCCTCTCCCCTTGAGCATTTTGTGAATTTTCAGTGTAAGCCTCAAAATCCGGTCCAGCAACAGCCATTGGAGACCTTCCCCAAAGCAACTGGTGCATACTCCTATCTCCCAGGCTATCACAGAAGCAGTGGCCAGGGTTTTTGTTTTCCCCAACAGGCTCTAATTAGGGTAAGGAACGAGCCTATAGGTGCTAAGTAACCTGCCCCCTAAATTGAGGCTTGTTAAGAAAAAAAAAAAAAAACCCATCTGGTTTCAACCTTTTCTAGTAAACTTTCTAGTGCTATGCACAGTATGTCCATACAAGCACTGTCTGTTCCCACAGCTGTGTTAACTACAAAAAGACATCTGAACATCCAAATAAACCCTCCCAGCTTTCCACAAATGCTTCAGTTAAAAAAACAAAATACAAAAAAAAAAACCAAAACAAAACAAAATCACCCTACAGCTGTTCCCAACATCGCTGCAATTACTCTTATCGGCATTATATCTCATCAAACCCCTCCTATGCTGCTTAACCAGCTGCTAATAGACAACAGTGTGACCTGCAAGCAGGGATGGGGCTGGGRTAACTGGGTGGAATGTAGATTTCTTTTGTGTGTGCTATGTTTAAAGGAAAGAATTTTATGAAGTCACCCTTAGGCTTCTCCAGCATCTCTCATATCCCACAGTCATGTACTTTTTGAGGTAACACTGTAAGTGAATAGCAAAAATATTTAAGTGGTGGTCAGTGCCTATAACCSTCTGTTGTGAGGTCTAGAGCTGTCAAAGCACAGATGCTTAAAGACACCCTTAATTGTGCTGCTGAAAATAAAAATGTAGGCTCTGGCTTTAAGAGCTGGGTACTTAGGTTGGATGGGGCTTGGAGCAACCTGATCTAGTGGAAGGTGTCCCTGCCCAAGGCATAGGAACTGSATRGTCTTTAAGGTCCCTTTCAAYYSAAAGTATCCTGTGATYCTCTAATTCTACAATAATTWATGTGGCTGCTTTGTATCTGCACTTTCTATGTAGCTGTTCRGCAAAACAGAGTTTGGATGGGACATAATCTTCTGTCAAGGCATATGATGAAGATAATTATATACAACTACCTTGATGACAGACTTAACAGACACATTTAAGTTTAGCAGAAGAATCCAAATTAGAAACCTCATTTATTCATATATATATATATATATATATATATATATATTCTAATCAGTTTTGATGGTGAAACAGTTATTTTGCCAGCCCATCAAACCAGGGTGATGCACCTATATTTTAGGTATAAGCCTAACAGCAAAATATTTAAATTTTTCTATAAAGTTGCTTACTTGATCATTATTATTTTTATTAAATTATATCTATTGACATTAGCCTAGATTTCACAGTTTTGAACACAGCATCCCTGACTGTGAGTGAGCATTTGCCTCCAGGGACAGTTTTTGTGAAAATTACCCTCAATTTTTGTTCCAAGAATTTGAAGAGTGTCTCCACCAAAACAATAGAAAACCACATATTAAGGTATCACTACCCCTTTMACAGTAATGGTAGAAAACTCTCCAGTCAAGCATAACCCTGAACCCAGGCTATTCTCCCAAAAGTGATGAACTTTGGGATGGCTTGAATCCTAACTTCAATTACAGGAACTGCTCTTCCACARCCATAAAAAAGCCCACAATAATGGAAAAACAAACACGTTACCCACTCTACTACCACATTAAGGCCACTCAATTAAGCACACACTCTGGTAAGGGGGACCTAAGTTAGTTAGAAAACATTAATCTGATCCACTTTGAAAACCTCCAAGTTTTATGTGACAAATAAAAAGATAATAAAAGGTAATAAAAAAGAGATGTATTAAATTGCATCCTTGACAGGATGAAAGTTTGTTACATTTGCAGCACAATTCCCTGAGCTGTGAACACGCACTGAAGCCTGTGTGTACCGCATTGGGGAAGATAAAGAAAAGGGCTGGGTAAACATTCCAGAGTAGGAACAAAGTGACCTGGAAAGGACAAAGCCTTAATGGGGTATTAACAGTCATACTGTTAATTGAAGTGTCTGGAAACTCATGTTTTTGAGGATGAGATACTAAGCAAGTGTGGTAACCAATCCCAGAATGTTTGGGGTTGGAAGGCACCTTAAAACTCTTCCTGTTCCATCTCACTGACATGGTCAGAGACACCTTCCACTAGACCAGGTTGTGTTGCATGGATGTGAGAAACTGGTCATTACTCTGTCCAAGAAATGAGCAGCTGTTGRATTTGGGAGTAGGGATGATAAAAGCCCTTCCACAAAGCTGTCGGCTGCTGTGCCTATGTCCATCAATTCATCCTCCCATTGTGTGTGAAAAGCACAGGATTCCTCACAAAAATKGAGTTTTGGGAGGGATCCTGAGACTGAGCTTTAGGTTTTGTCTTTCAGGATCATGGGTTCTCCTCTGGCTGAACTGACACTGGACTACAACTAACAGGCACAATTCACCCCTCCAATAATTCACACCCTGAACCCAGGAGGCTGCAGCAACCAGGCGGCTGAGTTGTGCTGYGGAGAGCGCTTCTCACAGCCCTGCGTTCCCTCAAGGTGGTGGTCTCCATTTGAATGGCCCCCTGGTGCATCCTTGATGTGAGGGGCAAACTGCACTCTGCTGCTTCTCAGGTACTCCTCAGCGGTGCGGATGAGCTGGGCTGGGCTGATGTGGGTTGTTTTGGCTTAGTTTGGTATGCTTGGGATGGAGTTGGGTTGCCATATTTTGGGTTGGTTGGGGTTGTTTGGGGTTGGCTTGGGTTGGATTGGCATGTTTTCGGCTGCTGTGGCTTGTTTTAGGTTGGTTTGTCTTGTTTTGAGTTGGTTCGGTACAGCGCCCACACCGCTCCATCCCCTCAACCTGAGCACCCCCCGCCCAACCGCCCCCCACCCGGCACCACCCAGGCGAGCCCGGTCCCCATTGGTCAGCGCTGTCTTCCGCCCACCCTGCTCTACTCGTGATTGGGCAAATCMTCAGTCAATCTTTCATCTTCCTGCGTTCCGATTGGCTGCACTGGGGAGGCGGGGCGCGCCTGTGGCCCCGTGGGGGTCGGCGGGGTGTGGGTCCGGGCGCTCGCTGCGTTATTCCAGGCGGCGTTCCCGGCGACATTCCCGGAGGCGTTCCTGCAGCCATGGAGCTCTCCTGCCAGGCGCTGAGAACCACCCACCAGACGAGGGAAGCGGTGAGACCCGGCGGGGCTGGCGGCCGCGCGTCGYGTTTGCCATGGCAACGGGGGCGGGGCATTTTGCGCATGCGCAGGGGTTGGGTTGGGGTTGTGATGGTGGCGGGGCCGGGTGTGGATCCCCTCAGTGCCTCTAAATGGTTCTGGAGCAGCAGGCGCAGTCACAGCGGAAAATCCGTATTCCTCCCTCCCCTASCTCTTGTTTGCATAAGTCACAGCTGTACTGTCCCATCCCTAGAGGTGTTCCATGCCAGGTTTGAGCAACCTGGGATAGTGGAAGGTGTCCCTGTCCATGGCAATGGRTTCGAACRMGATGGTCTYAAGGTCACTTCCAGCCMAAASCATCCTGTGATTCAATGATTCTATGCTTCTTGCTCCAGGAAGCYCAGAAACAGCAGGATTTGCTGAATTTCATAATCTGTTCTTTTGCTTCCATCTGCTGGTTAAGTTACACCASAGTGAGAGAGACTGCAGGGACGCTAAAAGCCTTTCCCAAAAGGCTGCTGGGTGCTATGCACGTATAGACCAATCCCACTTCTCACTTACAAGTGAAAAATACAGAATTCCTTACAAAAGAAGTTTTAGGAGGAATTCTGAAACTGAGCTTTAGGTTATATCAGCCTCTTGYAGAATCAGAATGTCCTCAGCTGCATGGTACCCACAAGGATTACAATGTCCTCATTCCCGGCCTTGCACAGCACAGCCCCAAAACTACACCATGTTCTTGAGAGCACTGTCAAAACACTCCTTGAGYTCTGGCAGCTTTGGGGCCATGACCATTCCCTGGGGAGCCTGTTCAGTGCTCGACCACCTTCTGCAGGAAGAACCTTTTTCTGATATTTAGCCTAAACCTCCCCACACCCAGTTCCATGAAATTCTCTTGAGTCCTGTCACTGGTCACCAGAGAGGAGAGATTGGTACCTGCCCCTTAGCTTTCTCTCCTCTGTAAGTGTAAGTAGGACAGATACATTTACCCAGGAATGGGGTCCTCTATAGGACATAGCATAGCCTTTTTCTCAGCCCTAAAGTGGATTCATATCTCAGCTACTGAGCCTGAAGTTGTGGTATCCAAACAGCATTAACATTGCAGGAGGAGGAGAGAAGAAAAGCARACRTCATTTTTAACCTCACCAGTGGGKATTTGCATGGCCCTTGTCCTGGGGATGGTGCTGCCTGCTAAATGCAGAAACATTTGGGGSATTGGGAGCTGGAGCTCAAGAGCTYTTCTCTGTCTGCTGTGCCACAGATTTTGGTTTGCTCTGCTGYTGGTAGACTGGCTTCTYTGTAGCCTTTTGGCAGGATGGATTTGAAGGTAACAGTCYATATTTTGGGCATAAAGAAGAGGGAATTGTTTGTGTTTCACAGAGGAAAAGAATTTTGGAGCCCTTTTTTAAATTGGTGACTTGAAGAACCACCTGAAGCTGCCAAGCARATTTTTTGATTCTTGTTCCCAGTTACAGGTCTATGGTGAGCTTGCTGTATGTCTTTAATTATTAAAGCTCATTGTAATCCTTGAAAAACTTCAGCAACTCTATTGTTYGAGGCAGCCTTGTATAATTTGGAAGAGGGAAGAGGGCAAAGCGCCCTTTCTTTGTCCTGGGAGATTCTATTCAATGGCAGCCAAGTTATACATTGTTTAAAACTCACCAGTTCCATTCTTYGCTTGTGTTTCTCAAAAAGTACGGTCAGCAAGCCAGACAAGAACTGAACATTCAGCCTTCTGAAAAGCCTGTCAAGGCTGCAAATATCCGAAGGGCCATGGGGGAGGGAAAGCTATGGGGATATAGGGTGGTAGAGGGAGGAGGAAAACTAGGTGAGCCCATAGAGCTTCTCTGTCCTGGCACAGAACAGCATCCTGGGATCCCAAAGACAAAGAGGGAAGTGGCTCTGCAAATGAATTATGATTGGTGCTTTTCCTGTGTGGTTGCACAGCTGCTTGGTTGCCTCTTGTCTGAATTCCTGATTAGAGATCCCTCTGGACACATCCTGACTGCTCCAGTTGGATGTACTTAGARTACATACACTAAAGCAGTATAGTTCTTATTCCCAAGCTCTTCAGACCATGACTTACTTTTGTAACTTTATTTTTCATCCAAATATATTCATACAGAATYCACAGAGTGAAATGAAACGTTACTGAGTTAAATTAATCTTTTAGTAGGTCCATTAATTTCCAGAAATTACACAAGTGACTTGGTTGATTTATAATRTAAATGGATTTTAGTAAAAGGTGTGGAAATGATTAAACAAACAATTAAACCTAAAGATGCACAATTCTATTAGAGTTTAATTTTAAATGATTCAAAGAAARGAATATGTACCACTCTTTTGTTAAGCTAGAAATAAATAAAATAACACTAGAAGTGTTGAAGCTAATTAGTTAAGTGCTCAACTATTTAGTTTTTAAAACAAGATCACATTTAGTGCCTTAAGGTTTTATTAATTTCACAGACCCCAAAATCCCCTATAGTAATTGAAAATTTAATTACATACATTTTTTTGTTCTTTTAAGAATGGAAGCTTATTAAACTTTAAACATTTAAACATCTATTGAAATACCAGTGGCTATAAACAACATGCAATTCTAAATACTAATTAAACAGGAAGGCTAAATCACTATAAAGCTTAACTGAATTTTAACTAACTTTGCACTAGTAAGTACTCCTGTTTTTTCATGCTGTGTGAGATTTGCCATTTCCTCTCTAAGCACAGCAGAAGCCCTGGGCAGCGTTAGTATCTGCTTGTGCTGTGGCAGGCACTTTCCTTTTGTGGATGTAAGTGCAGTAGGGTCAGTCCCTAGAGGATAAACTGGAGTTCAGGACAGCAGACCAGGGTTTTTTAACGACACAGCTAAAGCTGCTGGTGGCATTGACMGAGGTTCATCTGCCTCATGGAAAGAGTGCATGCTAAAATGAAACTGGTGAAATGCAGRAAAGGGATTGGCGGGGCTGGTCAGGATAGCAATGATCCATGCACCACTTGTTCACCAGATTCATGACTTGGTAACAGTTGCATGTTGAAAGATCCTTGATTTTTCTTTGCTTTGTAGAAACCTGACAAAACTGGTCTGCCAGAGATACCACTGCTATGTTTTTCAGGTACAGCCTAATGCAAGTTACTGTCAGTTGATCGACTGTTTAACAGCTTAGTTAATTATCTTTGGACACTTGTCTGACTGCTCAGAATCAGTCATTGATGTTTGCATTCCTAACATAAGTTAAAGACGAAATTGACCTCTCAGTCTAAACTCTCTTCTGATTTTTAGATGGGGCTCTTTTGGGATGTAAAGGTTCATTTTTCCTTCTGATTGGTCAGCACAACYAGAACAACATTGCCATGTCTAGGCTGAAGTAGATGGCTCATATGTAGACACAGTGTTATCCCACACCYAAAGCAAGTCTGTACTTAAATTGAGATGCTGCCAATCACTGTATCACTATTTATGCTGGAGCTTAAAATGCTTTAGGGGTAGCAGAAGTAACTTAGAGGGATGAACAGCAGCAGGTGACATGCCAGATTTTGTTCATGACATGCAAATTGTTTTCAAGGAAAGTTCCAAACATGGATCATGAACTCTGTCAGTCCATCAGGCAGAGGCAATTCCTCTCTTGTCAGAATATCCATGTTTATTACATGAAACACTTGATGTGTTTGTCTTCTGTGGCAGCTACTGTGTTTGCATACTGTGTTYTAAATATTCAGAGGTAGCTGTAACCTTGCCCTTTGATATGTTAGCAAACAAAACAGTTAATCTTTCTCAGCATAAACCTTCAGGAGCAGTTGGGTTTYAAAGGGTGTACAGGTGGGATTCTCAGCAAGTGATGACTCCAGCTTCCTTCTTGCACCCCCAGACGGGTTTTGGAATATCCAGGTCATCCAGGAGAGATGGTAAAAGGGCCACAATTAAAAATGTGTTTTCCAAGCAGCAGCACCTCAAAATATTAAGAAGGAAAAGAGCCTTTCATCTCAGGATGTGTGTTTTCTCTCTTTGCTTATGGCAGTTGTCAGAATTGGTTCATTCCTTGTTGCAGCTCCTCCTAGGAACCAGTCTGCTTCATTCAAGAGTTACTGATCTACAAAATACTTACACAGCACTTTTTTCTCCCCTAAATAGCCCAGAAAAATCATGTTTGTACCATGGCTGAAATAGTATTGTAACTTCCTTTTAGGCTCAGAAATACTTTCTCAAGAGGGTATCAAGGATAGTAAAGGTAAAAGGGAGTTATGGTTTCTTCCCTTTTCCCCAACCAGTTTTAGCCTTCATTCTAGAAAACCAGAATGAAGATTCTACGTATCTTTTGTGAAATAGGTGAAATGCCAATACACTTTGACTCTGCAGGAAACGTTGAGCAAACCCCAGCTGTTCCTTATTTGTGACACTAGATGGCCCCACGACTGAAGCAAACATCCCAGAGAATGCCTGCTGAACTGCAATACTTTTCCCCAGTTCTACAGAGTACTTTTTACAGGCTGTCAGATTTTATTTTAAAATAAACCAGTAGCTGATCGTGCTATCTCACATATTTAAATTAGTGGAATGCCGTGTGATAGACAGTGCTGTGTACAGGGCAGAGGGAGCAGGTAGGTCCAATCCGGCTGAAGAATGGCATGTAAAGAGGTAAATTGGTTTTGCACCACCCAAAAAAGACTTTTGATTTTTGGAATAAATAATTCTATACTATGAGCTGTTTGCTATAATGATGAGCTGTTTCCTTCCAAGAGACTGGAAAGAATAGAATAAATGTCCTTTTGTATCATATTTCTTTTGCACATCCTGTGGGATTTAAAAACATTAGTCTTGGTCAGTAGTAGTTCCTTGGGATCTTTATGTGCCAGGCACAGGCGGAGAGGAGCCCAAGTCCTTGATGCAGGTGCTGGGAATCTGTTTGCAGTGTGAAGAGGACCAAGATCTGTGTGTTTGTCACTTGCCAGCAGCATGCTTGGGCTGGGCCTTTCCGTGGGAGGGGATGAAGGCTCTGCTCAGTTGGGATAGAAGGGAGGGARATGGGATGGAAGTGGAAACCTGTAGCATTACTGTGCAGTGTGATGTTTGTGATGCAGGGATTGTGTGCATTGATGTTTGTGCAGGGATGTTTGTGAGCTGTGCAAGCAAAAGAAATTGCTGCTCTTTCCCTATCCACTGAGTAAATGCCACTCCTTCATGTTCACCCTGGGTCCTCACAAGTAATCACAGAATCATAGGAAAGACAGTATACCTCAGGTTGGAGAGAACCCATGAGGRTCAGCAAGTMCAATTCCCAATTCTTCCAAACYTGAAAGAGAAGGGAAATAATTTATTTACCTAAGTGTGTGTTTGGCCATCCCTACTTTCCCCATGGTCACAGCTTTAAGTCCCAGCAAAGCAGAAAGGTGAAGTACTGATTTCTAGGGTTTTCATTGTAGCAGCTTCTGTTATGACTCTAAAATCTCAAGGTTTCTCTGCAGTCAGTCTCATCATCTCACATGATTTCTGTCTCCACTACCCCTTTTCCTCTGCTTGATATTGCATCTGATACTCTCTCAGATGAAGCTTCACTGAATGAAGACAAAGACGTTTTATGCTGCCTGGTTTTAACTGCTGAACCATTTGTGAATGACTTTGGGTTCTCCAGGCTGTGCCGAGACATCCATGGGACTGACTCCATGTTGGAATTTCTTCATGTTGACTCCTGATTTTGGTCCTTCCTGTGCTAAAATTGTGCAAGTTTGGTGTTATCCCAATCCACTAATTCTTCCAGTGTCTGTTTCATTTATTGTGTTTATATAGCAAGGCCTGTGAAATGGGAGGTGTCAAAATGTGTTAACATCTAGTCTTTATAGTAGTATCATGCGGATCCCAGACCTGTTCTCCAGAGCCCCTTCTCCAAGCACTCTTGACAACAGGTTTCTGGTTGCAAGGGAAGGATACAGCCAAGCTGGAGCATGAGGTTGCCTTGCACAGCCCCTGGAGCTTTGAGATCTGCAAGAGTCTTGCCCTGAAATTCACAGCCACCTGAGCATGTTGGGAGCAATAACCATAGTAAGGGAAGTAAGTTATTTGTTCAACCTCAAAGTAATTTTCTCTTCTCTAGGAAAAGGTTTCAGCCCATCCAGTAGCCCTGATAATGTGTAAGAAAAATTAGATTGAAAACCACTTTCCTTGTGTTTATTAACAGTGAGTTGTTTTACAGTTCTTACATGCTGTTGTCTTAATTTGTTTGTATCCAGAGGCTACATTTAGATGCTGTTTACTGCAATAAAGAGAATATTACATTTGATCTAGAGTTCTGTCTTAATTCACAGGAGGAGATGCGAACAGAAGCTCGTCGGAAAAATCTCCTCATTCTAATTTTGCATTATTTAATGGAGGAAGGGTATGTTTTTTAAATAATAGTGCTCTACCCTTGTGAGGTTGTGTGTATCTGACCTGCTCTACTGCATCTTTCTGTGCTGTGTTGGCTCAATGGACAGTGTGGGCCTTTGGGTTAATGTGAGAAAGTGGTAAATTACTCTTGTGTATCTTCACAACTTGCTTTGCTAAATTGTTTCAGTTTCTGGAACAAAAATGCCCTATGTAATTTAAAAATACTTCAGATCAATCAGAAAAGTTTTTTTAAAATAGTTATAGTTTTATAAAAATAGGGTTGTGGACAGCTTAAACCATCCACTTACTAATGCCATTGTTTGCTTCTTGTCTCAGAAATCAGAGTAAGATAATGACTGTAATTTTTTTTTTTTTTTTTTTTTTTTTTTTGATTACCAGATATGTTGATGCTGCAAATGCTTTGGAACAAGAGACAAAATTAGGTTTACGTGGCTTTGAAGTTTGTGACAACATTGACCTTGAGACAATTTTGATGGAATATGAAAGCTACTATTTCGTAAAATTTCAAAAATATCCTAAAATYACAAAAAAGGTCCTGGACACTGGTATGTGGCTCTGTTCCAAAAAGAAAGCTTTTGTTTCCAAAGCCTAAAATGTGTATTTCCCTGCTATGCTCACAGCCCTTGTTATGTATGGCAGCATTTAATGTTCCAGTCCTTACAGTTACAGGTCTGTAGTTTTAGCCCATCAGGTATCAGAATTGAGAGGTGTGGCTTTGAGCCCTTCTGATTTTCCTTCTTTCTTTATATGAAGAAACTAGAAGGTGGCATTCTTCTGTCTTTTAAAAGCTGTTTTGATATTGGAAAATGACAGCTAAGCACAAAGCGTTATGGCAAAGTCTTCTCAGGGGGAGAGAATGGTAAATGAATGATACAGAATAGTAAATTAATGATGCAGAGTAAGGTCTCATTCTGCTATGACCCTGAGAGCCTGAATGGTTTAGCACTTGAGCACAAAATATAACTTAGAGAAGCTGTAAGAACAACTGTATAAGAATCAGTGATGAAGAGCCTGAAGGATATAGGTTTGGATTAGACAWTAGGAAAAATTTCTTYATGGAAAGGGCTGTCAAACCCTGGCACAGGCTGCCTGAGGAAGTGGTGAAGCACCATGCCTGAAAGTGTTCAWAAAACATGTGGATGTGGCAGTYGGGGATGTGGCTCAGTGGTGGCCKTTGCAGGGCTGGGGGAGTGATTGGACTCGATGRTCTTAGAGTTGTTTTCCAGTTTAAAGGGTTTAGTGATTATTGCATGAAAAAGGTATGTACATCGAGGAGCTATGGGTTGTAAAGGGGATGAACAGCCCTGCAGGACAAAACAAAAAGGATTTGTTTGAGTCAAAAAGACAAAAATTTATTACAAAGCGCTTTTTCTTATCAGTCAAACTGAGTCGTAATCAAGACTGAAATCCATGATCTAAGTGAAAAAAATTCCCAAAATGCCATTTTTGGACACTTCAAAGCTTTCGTTATGCATTTTTAGGTCTGTAAAGCTTCTCAGACATGGAGTACTCTGCTATTACCTAAGCTCAGATTTGTGACTGTGCTGGCAGGGAGGCATCACCCTTTCTCGCTGAAGCATGAGCAGCCTTTTCTCCTGCATGTAGTTTGCACCATGCCCTAAATTGTGTCCATGGCCAGACTCATACATCAAAACAAAATGCTTCATGCTTCAGCTCCTCCCTACTGAATTCTTTGCAAGTCCTACAGAGCTCTTGGCAAGTACTGCAGAAACAAGTTGGTCATTTCCTTGCTGAAGTCGAGTTGGAAGTGTTATAGACATACGCAAAAGATTACAGGTTTCTGCATGGGCTCTGCTGCCCCTAAACACTCCTAAGCTCCTTCAGGGAAAGAACTGTTTGRAAAGGATTTTTTTATGTAAGTGTGTGAGAATCCTGAGTGGAAGAGCATTGTACAGAGCACACTGAAATATGTGTTTTAAAACAACCAGGGGCATGCTGGTAGCACACAAACCCTTGACTTTATGAGTTCACATCTGGGATTTGTGAGTTTGACATTTTGTGAGAAAAAGCTCTCCTTTGACAGAAATTGTTTCAACTTATATAAATGCAAAATATAACGTAGTTTGATAACCACCATTGCAATGTGACATTTATTCTGTGTTGTTATGTTGAACTTGATTCCTCTTCAGAAGAGTAAGGCAGATTCATGTTTCCCAATTCAGCAGTAAAAAAATTATTAGTATTAAATAAGCATTCTGTGTGATATATTAAATTATTGTACTTAATTTAATTTCTGGGAGTGTCCATTTCACTGTGAGCATGATACTGGTTTTGAAATGTAAGCAGAGAAATCAAAGACTGAAAGAGCATAAAATGTAACAAGCTTGAATCAAAGCCACTCTCACCAACGGCAGTTTGTTTTCAGTAAGTTTTTGCAAGCTTGCAGTGCTTATAATCATGTTTTTCCTGTTTTTGCATTGTTATTTCCAAGGTCATTAATGTGTGCTTAAAAATATTTTTGAAGGGGGGAACAAAAGTTCAAATTGTCCTTTTTGATATCCTTAATTATTTCCCATTTTAATATTAATTTTGCCACAGCAGAAAATAAACAACTGAGAAGTGGTGGAAGAACAAGAAGGTAAGAGAAATGTGTGGGGTATTTTTCTGGGCAGAAAATTTTCCTAGTAAAACCATTATTCACTGTAGTTAGAATAATGTTGTGATACCAGAGGAATACTAAAGCCTAGAGCCAWGCTTCTGAATGTGTGGAGCATTTTTTCTATGAGTTAGAGGAAACTARAGACTTACTTCGCTAATGGAGAGACAGACAATTTACAGAATTTCTGAAGTGTGGGTAAAGCAGGGTGGGGTGTTTGAAGAAAGCAGACATTGAACTCTACCATGATGTAAATGAATGCCATAACTTCAGTGAGAGAAAAGTTAGCCCAGAACTGCTTTATTTGAAATATCTGTTTTTTTAATCTTTTGGTATTTTGAAGAAAAAAGAAGTTATGAAAACTTTGCATTAATTTTTTTAATTACAGGACAGTAACTTCTTCTCAGCATGTACCAAGGATCAAACAACAGACAGTGCAACGACCAGTGTCAAAAATCTCACCTGGAAGTACTACAGAACCTAAATCATCCACCAAGGAGAGCCCCAGACAGGTTTAAACATGTTTTATCTTGGCAGCAGTGTAGTTGAAATTGATGAAATTTTATTTTGGGAGTCTATTGCCAGCAAGAGGATGCGAGTTACAGGATTAATAATTTTGCAACGAATGAGCTTTACTGATTTTGTCACTTAGCGGTTCTAGATGCCAAACTTAAAGAGAATTTCTGGCTGTGAGTTGCATGGCAGTCACAGGCAAAAAATGGAGGAAAAGGATGCATATAATCCAATATACTGAAAGCAATCAGAGTTTTCCCATTAGTATCAGTATATTCATCCTTTAGTCATAAAACAAAACAAACAAATCAAGAAGGAAGTCTGGTATCCATTGTAAGCATCTTCACAGTGCTTAAGTTGTTTGAGGCTGGAGGAGTAATTTGGCTCTGTAATGTTCAGGTTTGAGAGTCTTGTTTTGGTAAGATTGCTGTGAAATCTCCTTTATTATCATCCCTTACAGAGGGTGGAGCAGGAGCAGCAGATTGGTGGTCAAGCAGTGTGTCTATTACAGCTTTTCTTTTGAGGGCTTGCTGTATTTCTGTGTGAAGAGGAGCTGAGCTATTGCTACCCCTAAAAATATCCCAGGACATTACCTTCTGTATTTTACCGCAATAACTGCTGTGAACACATAATCCTAAAATAGCTCCTTATTTCTGAGTTGACATGCTGTGTGTTGCAGTAGGCCTGTCATTTCCACTGTTGATATTATGTAAAATGCAGTTTTCTGATCTGTACATGGAATAACTTCACTGCTGAGCTCTAGAGCCCTGGCTTTCACTGCAGTCACCAGTCAGGTGAAGTCTAACTAAATATACAGTGGTGTTTCTCCTCTCTGACCAATATGGGATTACTCTTGGAACTTCATCTGGGCCTTTATGACAAGATGGGATGACATCTATAATGTAATACTTTCAATTCATTTAATTGGCAGCACATCTGTTTTAAAAGGCATTTTTTCTTTAGAATAGTGATGGTGCAGAATCTCCAGATCAACCTGATTTTGGCTTAAGCATCTCAGGAATCAGCAAAACTGGAGGAGACAGAAGTCATCCAAGAAAGGTTGGTAGAAACCTGGTGTGTGGTTTATCAGAGAAATGTGTATGTAGAAAAAAAATCCACAAAGGTTTTCAAAAATATCAAATGGTAGGCTTTTTGGTGTATTTTTWTATAAAATGTTTCTTCAGTCTGCTGAAAGGTCAATTTTATGATTTGGGCAATAATTCTTTGCTTAGGAGATACTTTTTGCATTAAAGACTATTTCAAATAATTTTTAGAAAAAAAAAAAATTTTAAACCCAGTGGTAAAAAACTATGTTAGAAAATAAATTTTGAATTCCTCAATGAGGTAATGAAAGGCTCTACAGTTAAATTACTTAATTGACTGAGTTGTGCGGTCKGTCCCCATTGCTACCACTGGTTTTGTGGTCAATTTTTGCCATAATTAGGACTGTATATATGGTGAGGAAACCCACTGCTGTAATTGGAAGCAAATTATTATACTTTTAAGCTACCATTGTGGCAAAACATGCTGCAACATTTTCTTCTCCTTTAGGGCCAAGTGATTGACTTTCACAAGATCATTCAGGATACTGTCAGAGTGTCACCAGATGGAATTCCCTTGAGCCCCCTCAATTGTGATCCAGATCCATCAGTAAGTGTTTCTGTTCATATTTCCATCCAATCAATATGAACTTGAGTTTAGAATGATTAGGAACAAAATAAAGTACTGCAACAATGTTGTTTTTGTTGCTAAAAAAGGGCTTAGATTTCTTAGAGGTGTATTTCCTCCTCAAAGGGACAGTCATACTTGATAGCAGTCTCACTTGATGACCGTTGTTTACTCTGATCATGAAAACAGGCAACAAATAAAAATGAGACCTTATGATGAAAAGAAATAAAAATAATTGCAGACAATTGCAGAACTTCTGAGGGTGAAATTTTGGTTCCTTTCAAATCAGTGTGTCTCTAGCATTCGCCTYGGCTGAGACAACAACAGAATTTAGATGGTGGAGATAAATTTTCTGTAAACACTCCTTGACACAAGCCAGAACTTCTCAGACAGTGCATCCAGCTTACGTGGTGCTCGTCTGCCTGGCAACTGCTACACTGGTAGAAACGATCCAAAAAGAGAATGTGACACATCAGTGACCCACAGTTACATTTTTCATTTCTCTTAATCTGTGTAAGGCATTTTAGGACTATAAGTTCAATAAGAAAGCTGCTCATTTTAATGTTGATTCAGGTTGGATTCCATCACAGGAAAAGATGACTTTCTGCAAACTTGCTTTTCTTCAAAATATTTATTACTAYCCATGTTTCTGCAGCTTTAAAAGTTGATATTACTAAGATATGTCAGGTTTTAAAAAAACACTTTATAGTTTGTCCAGTAATACTTGCAGTCTGAATTTATGTTTTTCTCTTTTAGGAACGATTATTGAAACCTCTTAGCGCTTTTATTGGCATGACTGGTGAGATGAGGGAACTTGCAATGGTTGTAAGCAAAGTAAGATCAGGTCTCCATTTCAGTTGTATAGCCATGTTGGTTATCTTTGTCATCTGAGAATGCTGTTTGTTCTTTTTACTGTCACTGATAGTGCTTATTCTTGAATGTGCAAGCTGTTTTTCTCTCCACATAGCTTCCAACAAGTGATTTCTTTACATRTAATGATGTTTCTTTCTGATACACAATGGGAGAAAATAATTAAGAACCATTCCTTTCTAATGGTGAACAGGTGATATAATGATGCTGTGGGGACGCTCATGGCTTTCCTCTTTGCTCTTAGTGCTACAAAAAAAGTACAGTACTTCACTGAAAAGAGAGGTTTAAATATATTAGCTAATACCAACTACTATCTAATGTTTTTTCTAGCTGTGATCAGCTAGAAAAACCTTGGTTTGACCCTTTGGTGAGGTTTCCACTAAAGGCATGGGACTTTGGTCAGTGTGGACAGTGTGCCAGTATCACAGCACTATCTGAATTCTGAATGTATCTACTCRATAGCATCTATGAAAACTATTACTAAACCCTGATATTCCTGCATGGTTTAGTATCTTAAATTAATTTCATTTGGAAAAGCTCTCTAAGATCTTCAGTCAAACCRTTCCCTCAGCACTGCAAAGGCTAATCCATGTCCCCAGATGCCACATCCACATGGCTTTTAAACCCCAGGGATGAGAATTCCATCACTGCCCTAGGCAGCCTGTGCCAAGGCTTGATAACCCTTTCCATGAAGGAATTCCTGCTGCTGTCCCCCCTGCCCCTGCCCAGCCCATCCTGAGGCCGTTCCCTCTCCTCCTGTCCCTCTTCCCTGGAGCAGAGCCCGCCCCCCCCGGCTGTCCCCTCCTGTCAGGGAGTTGTGCAGAGCCACAAGGTCCCCCCGGAGCCTCCTTTGCTCCAGGCTGAGCCCCTTTCCCAGCTCCCTCAGCCGCTCCTGGGGCTCCAGACCCTTCCCCAGCTCCGTTCCCTGCCCTGGACACGCTCCAGCCCCTCAATGTCCCTCCTGTCCTGAGGGGCYCAGAGCTGTCCCCAGGGCTGGAGGTGCCCCAGCAGTGCCAGCACAGGGGATGGACACTGTCCTGGGGCTGTGGTCACACCATGGCTGGGACAGCCSAGGGGCTACWGGTCTAATACTGGTCTTTAGCCTTGCTTTGTGCTTCCTGCATGATCTGCACTCCCCATCTTTTCTCACATGGTGCAGTTGGGAGGTGCTGTGACTGCAGCCTCTGCAAGCAGTGCTSTCATCCCAGCACTGCAGAAACATCATCAATAATACACGGTATCCCAGGGCAGATTTGGAGATTCTTCCAGGATGGGCAGCTTGACCCGTGGAGGGAATCACAGCATCGTCAACACCATTTCATTTCACTTGTGGGTTGAGGTGCAGCCTGACAAACAGACCCTGGGCTACTGGAAGCTGTGACTACAGCACAGGCAAATGCTCATCCAAAAAGCTTCACTCATCCAAAAGGCTTCATAGCACCACAAAATTTGGTAGTGTTGTGATTTTCTGGATATAAACATCACAGGTGGTATCAGCTTGGGCAAATCTGTTTACAATCATCTTTCTCAAAAGCCTGGAAGACTTTTGAGGGCTGATTTTAACAGCTGTGTATGGCCCAAAGTCTTAGTCCACAAGTTTTGCATTTGAAGCTGAGTAGAATGAAAGATATGTCTTAAGAAATTTCCAGCTTTAAAATAAGAAAATTCTCTATCACTTTATTTCCTGTCTGGTCTTTAATTTATTGTAGACCTTTAAAATAATATTCTTGCTGTTACATTAACAAAAAAAGGAATAAAAAATTGTTTTCCTTTTGTTATTGTGTGTTTTTTTAATTGTACTCCATTATTGTATGTTCCTAGTTGCTATGGTAATCAACACTGTGTAAATCAATAAAAATAAATAGCATGTGATATCTATTTCRTAACACTATCTAATTTAATTTGGAAACTGTTATGGCAGTCTCTACTTAATAGCAGAAATCTGATTCTTCTTAATTTGCTGTTAATAGAAAGGGAAAGTGTAATCTACTCTATATAAATAATATTTTCTAATTTTATTAAATCAACTTTTCCCCTYGGATACAACCATGTAATTTTTCTTCAGTCTGTGTGGACTATTTTTTTTGGAGACCAGAATYTACCCCAAGTATTTGTATTTAGGATATGGTATTTTTTGCAGAAAAATTAGCCCCTGGAACACAGACTACAAAATATTAATAAGACAAATGGAAAGATTCATAGAAGATTTGGAAAGTTTGATGAAGCAAATGAAATTAATTTAGTGARTGCTTCAGGGCATAGACTAATTACTGTCTATCTTTTGATAGATGCTTGGGGGAAAATTTTTTTCTGTTGCAGAGTTTCTCACAGCTTTTCTTGCAGCATTTATAAAATCTTGCATAGCATGGAGAAAATAATAATTTTTCACTGTTACTTACAGCATGAGTAATAACATAAGTAATAGGTAATAAGTAATAGGTAATAAGTAATAGGTAATAAGTAATAGGTAATAACATAAGTTTTAGGCACAGCCATAAAGTTATTTAGCATCAAGTTTAAAAAAACGAAAGTATTTTCACATTGCACTTGGCTGAGCTGTGGAACTCATGACTACAGATTAAATGAGTTTAAAAAAGAGGGAGGAGAAATCCACTGAAGAACAAATTTCTAAAGGTGTTTTAACTCAAAGATTAAGATGTAGTTTGAMTTACAGAAGTTCTCTGATGGGTGTAAACTTGAACCAAAAGGTCACTATTATTGCTTATACCTCTTTTTTTTTTTAAATATCCAGTATTTACCAGCAATATAGACAAAATGTTAAGGTTGGTGAACCTTCATATCATGATAGCTCTTGATATGTCCGTTACTAAATCAAACCAACAAAAAACGATCTGGGAAAAATCTGCTTAGCATATACATTTGGGAGGGATACATTAGGGAAACTGGGTTCTGGAGGGGAAGCTTGAGGGAAAATGATTGCTGTGTATTCTTCCCTCTTGGGAGGTCCCTGGTACCTAGGGTTAAATTATACAGCCTGTATCACTTAACAGCACTCTTATTTTATCACCGAGTCGATCCTTTTRCTTTGCCAGAGGTCATAATCCCGGTGCAAAAGGAGTTTTGCTAACAAGATGTGATGTGTGTTGCAGGACATTTATCTCCATAAGCCGAATGTGAAGTGGGATGATATTATAGGACTGGATGCAGCTAAAAGACTGGTCAAGGAAGCAGTTGTTTAYCCCATAAAGGTAAGGTGCTAAATAGTTCTGAGAAAACCAGCATTGGGCTCGTTAACTTGTTTTCTTACAATTACAGGTCACTATTTTGATGCTTTTGTAGGCTATTGACGTTCATACTATTGGTGTTCCTGTTTCATGTCAGATCTATCCTGCTCGATCTGAAATGGCACATGCATTCTCCTRTAGGAAAATTACCTTTCAGTATTAAAATTACAGGTTTGAGATCCAATTCTGTGGCACCTTTGGCATTGTAAGAAAGGCTGGATTTGGCCCATATTAATTCCATGGAAAATTACTTGCAGAAGAGAATATCAAATCAATTGCATTTGGGAAAAAYAAAACAAAAAACTTAAAACAGATTTCAAATTATACAGTATTTTTCTCAGTACTGAGATCATGCATGTGRCATTGTTTTGGTGTGTTTTTATGTCCCTCTTCAGATGTCTTGTTTCATGAATGTGTTAGGAGCAGTGAAGGTGGGAACTACCATCTCTTTCATTTTGTTTTAGATTATATGTTTTTAGTCCCTGAATTGCTTTTTTGTTTCTGCAGTATCCAGAGCTGTTTACTGGCATTCTGTCCCCATGGAAAGGATTATTGCTCTATGGACCACCAGGTATGGTGAGTTTTTTATCACATCTCTRTGTATGTCACTGTTTCTTGTTTTATCCTGTGGATAGATCATTGATGTTAATTAGATCAGATTGTTAAAAAAGAGCGTGTTCTGTATATAAATCACCAGGAGAGAATGTTGGGTGGTTATGTTTATCTCTAACCTGGCCTTTTTTGTGACTCTTGGCTATTTTTATATCCAAATTTTCCAGACACAGTACTTACACTAACAATTCGGGAGACTGAAAACTCATCTCGCTCTTTTTACTTAGTCTGSACCATTTTATTCAAGTTTGGCATAACCCTGATCCTATGATATGTCAGTTAATCTGCCATGGACTTAACCTCCCTAGTGAAAAATGCCCTTCCTTTCTTTTGCATTTAGACATTGTTTTGGGAATGGGGTGGAAGCTTTGCCTTCTGCTGAGGGTGTTTTCCTTGTCAGCATAGCTTCCCTGCGCCCTCTGCCCCACTTTGACACATGGCGTGAGTGGAAGGGGACAGAGGGCACAAGAGCCACCTGAGTCATTTGGCAGAGGTTTGCAGAGGCTGTCTSTGCAGTGAACTCCATTTGTTACTGTGAATGTTTAGATGGACTTGCCACAGAAAGCATCTGACCATTTCAGCATGCACTGCTTCAGGATTTGGAGAATACATTTGCAGTTCTGTATTATCTGAGTTTGTCCAGAGGATCCTGAAAATGCCACAGAGATGCTGCCAGGGCTGGAGTCCCTCTGCTCTGGAGCCAAGAGAAGGCTCCAGGGAGAGCTCAGAGCCCCTTTTGGGGCCTAAAGGGGCTCCAGGAGAGCTGGACAGGGACTGGGGACAAGGGCTGCAGGGACAGGACACAGGGAATGGCTTGGCAGTGGCAGAGGGCAGGGATGGAT
>NW_026623317.1:1912916-1914574 GCF_030028575.1 Malurus melanocephalus
TTTGGAGAGTGAATTTCTCAGGCATCGGTGTTTGTAGGTACTGGAAAAACCTTGCTTGCCAAGGCTGTTGCCACAGAATGCAACACAACCTTTTTCAACATATCAGCATCCACCATTGTCAGCAAATGGAGGGGTGATTCAGAAAAACTTGTACGGGTAAGAATTACTCTCTCATTTTTTTAATAAACATCAGGTTCCCACTTARAGAACTGGGGTTCTGCACAGAACTGGAAAGCAGATGTTCCTCCAGTGCTCATAATCTTTCCTGATTTAGACAAGGCATGGCATTGTTTATACCTAATTCTGAAAGCAGGAATAACATCACTCCTGCAGAAGACTTATAATGGTTTTTTGCTGTGGGACTTCAGTTCTGTAATGGAAKATGGAGCAGATGTTCTGAAGGCAGCAAAGATCTTTGACCGCCTGAGTAGGGGTCAGACAATCAGAATTCCAAACTAGTGTGCGCTTAGTGCCTCCTTCAGAGCACCTCACAACCATTTTGCAGGAGTTGGCTTTTAAGCTCCCTACAAAATGTTATTTAGATGCCCAAATTCCCTATTGTTCCTCAAGGCACAAAATGGGCAAAGAAGTCCCTTGTCACAAAGATCTTCCAGTCAAATGCAGATGTAATCTTGTGTAAAGGAAGGCAGTTTAATGGCAAATGGGTTCATGCATTTTTGTATATAGACTGCCAAGAAGAGTGCATGGCTCAGCTGTGGTACAAAAAAATTCAGGGGTTCAGGTGTAGCATCCTTGCCCAWCTGAATCTCTCCATAACATCCACCATCTCAGTGGAAATCCACAAGCCCTTAGCCTTCCTTACTCTCATGGGTTGCACTTTAGGTAAATGCAGAGCTCTTGGAAACAACCACAGCAAAGCGTTCTCTGCAGATGGCATTCCAGGCATTGTTAATATCTCTTAAAATGTAGGCAATGGCTGCAGCACATTTACTCATCCTGCCTCCTTTGTCCTTTAAAATGGCATATTTTTCTTCTGACATTCCCTTTATTACTGATCCTCTTGACAGCTGTCTCAGTAGCTTCCTGGAATTTTCCCTTCTGGCAGGAGTATGTGGGGGCAGTCTGGTTTCTGCCACCATCATCCAAAAGGTTTTTGTCAACATGCTGCAGCATTTGCATTGATACTGAATTTGTGGCATTTTACCCTTAATTAAACTTTTGGCAGAACCAAAAACCAAAGTAAGGTTGTGGATCAGGAGAGCTCTAAGAAAAGTATTGTGTGAATTTATATCCTGGAATCACATGAGCCTGGTGAAGGAGTTTTCTGAAGTTGGGGGAAGTATATGTGGGGTTTGTGGTCATTTGGAGGCATATCCACTCATCCTGTTTTCCTCAGTTCTGCACTGTATTTCTGTGATTTTATATTTAATATATATTTATATTTTATATGTTATATATTATATTTACAGTAAAATTATATACTGTCTACTTGCTACTCTGGGCAAATAATTTAAATGCTTAAGTGTTTTATGCTGGCAAATAATTTAAATGCATAAGTGTTTCGTGCTTAAAGTGATGAAAATAATATGTATCCATTAAAATTTGATTTTTGAAGTGTTCAGATTTAAAAGTGCTGAAAGATTTGAAATCTGAAAAACTCAAACATTTTACTCAAGAACTGACAGTATATTTGTACT
>NW_026623317.1:1914815-1934535 GCF_030028575.1 Malurus melanocephalus
AAAAAAAAAAAAAAAGTACAAATGGAGCAACAACAACAGGCACATGTTTAATCTCAATAACAATTTAGGAGTTCYCGGAATCCTCTGATGGATCATTTTCTTCTATCCCATTATTCTCAGGGTACTCTGATAGGATTTAGACAGAAAGATTTACACATAAAGACAGGATTACAAGGCTGTGTTCTTTATATCTCCTTTACAAACCTCTCGGAATCTGAGAGGATTCAGGGACCCTCAGCCTCCCCAGGGCTTTTTCCCAGCAGATATCCTTTGGGATGTGGGTGCTGTTAGTTTATCTTCCATGCAGTGTTTTTCAGTGTCTTTCTCTGTTAGTTTGCCTTTCACATTTTACTCTTCTCTCTGAACAGGTGTTGTTCGAGCTCGCCCGGTACCATGCTCCTTCCACAATTTTCTTGGATGAGCTGGAGTCAGTTATGAGTCAAAGAGGCACTGCTCCTGGGTAACTGGTGGGACCACTTGGGGATTAGAAGAGAGAGGTGTAGTGGTTGTTTCAGTCACAGCAGAGAGCCCAGACAGCTTGTGTGAGGATTAGCAAGGGGCTACAGGGGCATCAAAAGGAGGGAAGTGCAAGAGTTTATAACCAGTTATGCTATACCTCAAAGGGATTTGAAATTGTAAATAAAAGTAGTGGTGAGAGAAAAAACAGGAGAATCATTAGAGGTAAGAAAGAAGCTGCTTATTTTGTGACACTTTGAACATGGGCATTGCAGAGCATGGAATGGCATTTTGATTAATGACAGATTTTGGTGGCATTGTCAGKACTTSCCATTGCAGCAGTGGGAGGATGTTRCTACTTTCGTCCAAGGTGTAGAAAGTTTATCRTTAAAAACAGATTGAAAAGGTTATAGATTGGAAAAAAAGCAGGAAATATATAAAATATTCTTATAATCATTAGGAGTCCATTACAGTGGATTTTATRTACAGTAAATACATGATCACTTCATTTATGTATGATGAAGATACTTTCATATTGTATGCTTATATTATATACTTACTATTTATAAATAGGATGTGCCCTGTAGTAAAGATACTATCTTTAGTCATTCTCAGTTAATAGATGCAAATTATGAGCCAAATTTGTCCTTCATATATACATTTAAAAGCTCTCATTAACATCACTAGGTTRTATATTCTAATAAGGATTTTTATCCTAGATGTTGTACTTATTTTTGCATGTAYTTACTTAAATATTGACTTGGCACTAGTGTATGAATGCCTTTGCAGAAACAAGTTATTAAACCTGAATTTCAGCTCTTACCATCTAAGGTCCTGATGTTTTCCCTGGGCTTGATCCAGGAGTTTTCAAGAGTTTCACATCTGAACCAAGAGTTCCAGCTGGTTTTCTGCAAAACAGATTACCTGTATCAAGGCCAGAATTCTTAGCACTTTGCTTAAGTTCTCCTTTTCTGAAGAAGTGTCCTTTCTGTGTGGTCTCTRCCCCATTTCTAAATTTGTGTCAGTATGGAGTACTTTTCTGTTTTCTTTTGATGGAACATGTTGCAAAATGTTGAATTCAGTAGTGGGTTTATCTTCTTGTGGTCACTTCACATTCACTCATAGAAAAACGTTACCCTGAAGAGGTAGGTGTGCCAGTAATTTAATGGCAACTATCACATTATACGAATTCTCTGCTATAGATCAATCAATCAATCAATCAATCAATCAATCAATCAATCAATCAATCAGTCAGTTGGAGCCTTAGCCCTTTTCCAGTAAATGTCGGTCTTGCATGGAGATTAACACAAAGAAAAAAAAATAAAAATAAATATTTTCTTTGGATTCAGTAATAGTGAATTCTCCTCACTTTAATGCACTGAAAAGAGTCCATTTAAGTAATCATTAGAAAGCTTGATTTTAATGCTTAGATGTTAGCTAATGGAGCTTAATCATGCTTTGAACTGGGGCAAAACTGTGACAAGGGCTCAGTTGCTGTGAATGACACTGTATAAATAAAGATGATTACTTTAATGCACTGAGCAAATAATATTTCTCTGAATCTTGATAGTGGTGAACATGAAGGAAGTCGGCGGATGAAAACAGAATTACTGGTGCAGATGGATGGCTTGGCCCGATCTGATGATCTTGTATTTGTTTTAGCAGCTTCCAATCTGCCATGGTAAGAGATCCAGAGAGTACATTTTGAATACATTTTCATGAGCTTCTAAGCACAGATAAAGATTTTATTTAGACTTCTGCAGAAAAAGCCTTGATATTTGGTTAAAGCATTTAAAGATTAATTTGGAGCTTTTACTTTTAAACTCTTCAATTCTTGCTATTTGTGTCACATGAGAATAATCCATAATAAAGTCAACATATGCTGGTTGTACCAGCTGCTAATATTTAAAATGGAGTATTTCACTTTATAGGCAAGTTATTTAYTATGTTTAAGCTAAGAAGGGTTTTYAGCYTGGAACTGTAAGGTGCTTAAAACATCTGGTGCTTAGAAGGATACTCCATAAATAGGAATGCTGGATTTTATTGGTATCAAATGGGACTTTGAAAAGTTGAGGGACAAAATTCTTCAGTTTCTTTAACACAGTTTAGTATAGAAAAATAAATAATTTGAGATYGGAATTGGGAATTTCATCATTCTTAGACAGGGCAGGATTTGCATTGGGAACAAGACAAGCAGGAGAAGATGAGGAAGGGAGGTAACATATGTGGTGTTACAACTGTGGATGCTGAGGAGAGGAGTTGCTGATCCTCATAGCACTGAGATCTTTCTGGATACCCCTGTCTTTAAAGGGACATGGACCAAAGTGTGTCTGTTCCCCTCTCACATGTAGAGGAGTTCARCCTCAGAGTCAGAAAAGGAGAGGACAGCAGTCCTGTTTCCAGGGAGCTTCAAGCCATGGTCTGGGAGTTGTTTGTTGGAGCCCAGTGGGAGGTGTTCCCTTGGGAATGGCCTTGCTTGAGCAACRGTTCAGCAGCGTGTCAGATGGCAAAACTTGGAATTTGCCTTAAAGATGCTTTGTTTAGTGAGGTGACACTTGTCCAGCTCTTGCGTGTGACACCCACAGAGCAAGGCACCCAAAACCAGCTGAGAGCCATAGAGGGCTCTGCACCCACGAACCACAGCCTTCATTCGTGGATTGTTTTTCAAGATTAGTGACTTTTCGTTGAATCTTACACAGTTACCACGGGGACAAATGTCAGAAAAACCTCTTGGTGTAACTGGAGGGCTGTGGTCTGTAATCAACAGGCACTTGGGAGTGTCTGAGTCTGAATGACACTGAGTGTGTAACCACAGCTGCTTCCTTTCAAGTGCTTACAGAAAAAGTCTTAACTCCTACAGCATATATTATTCAGAACATACAAAYGCACATTTTGGGTGTGCATATCACCAGATTTTCTCTTACAAAGTCTGTGCTTTTATTCGTCTTGTCAGCTGATCCCCTTTTTGACAGGCCTGGCTAAAACGTTCTAGGGAATGGACAGATAGAATTAAACATTGGAACTGGAATTTTTGCCTGAGAATTGAGACTCAAAGGTAATATTTTCAATCAGTCCTTGGCTTGTCTTGTCCAGGGTTTTCAGGCTCTTTAACTGAGAGACCGGCCGTATGAACACTTAAAATTTGCATAGAAGTTGGTTGTACAAGTTAGGCTGGTTCCTACACCAGCCCAAAAGTGTGAGTACAGAGCCACTATGGGCTTTTTTTATAACCATAATAACAAAGTCTGTGTGTTGGTTTGGGRGATTTATGTCTTGGTCAAACTCATGAATTTAAATCAGCGCAAAATCCCCCCATTTTGTACAGTATCTATATAAAAGGAACTGAGCTGAATTCGATTTAATTATGTTCCARTTGTGTAAGAAAATGTTGAAAAAATATCTACTCTGTGTGTGGACAGTTAAATTTGAAAGAGAATTATACACTACTAATACATTTTCTCTTTGTTAGCAATACACTGTAAATGTATATGTTATTGCAGCAGGATCTCCCTTTTAGAAGAAGCTCTGAGCAGTGCATGTTCTGGAAGAGACCATTCTGCGGTCTCTTAAATTATCCTGTGAKATAATTATCCATGCAGAGAGATTTCAGCATGTTTTATTACCCCGTGTCTGCTTTACACAATGAGTAAATTGACTGGGAAGTTGTGTAAAATACACAGAATTCAGTCTTGAATATTTTGCATATTTGATTTTTGATCTTGTTGTAATACTGAAATTCTAATTTCTGCAAAATTGCTTCTTTGAAACACCAAAAATGACAGTATTTTTTTAAGGTTGATGCAACATGAYAAGGTTTCTGCGTTGAGGGACCTACTCTGAAAAGAAGCTGTCAGTCTGTGTTGGGACAAAGGTGGCAGCTGAGATGTTCACTTTTGAAAGTTTTATACCTGAGACTTTAGAACTTCCTTTTGGACTTTTCTCTCTTGTGAATTGGTTGGATTTTGCTCTTTCTTATGCAAACCCAACCCATGAGTGTACTGGCTAGAGTGTCTGACAGAARTGTGCCTACCACAGAGAAAATGCTTTAGGAAGTGGCTGAGCAAATGCTTAGAAAGGTGTTTGGGGCATGGGAAGCCTGGTGCAAGCCTGAGCTTTTATGTCATTGGGGTACTCCAGCCTCGAGGAATTTGGGATTATCTGCCTCAAGAGAGGTCGACAGGTTTTGAAACTCTTTTAGGATTCCAGTTGTGTATTTATAGATTATTTTTATGAGTCTTAGGTGACATTTAGTCCAAYTGTCAGACCCAGACTTCATATCCACAGTAATATTTCATAAAAAAATTTCAAAATACCTATTGTGGCTTCACAGCAGAGCCCTGAGCTCTTACAAACATTTGTCGTTAAGCTGGATTTCAAGAGATTTGTTTAACATGGATATTTATTGATCAGGGAAAAAAAAATTAGTACCAAGCTGCTTTTAAAAGAATGAAAAGAAGCCTAAACAAAGCTCTTTACACTGTCCTAAGCTGCACTGCAGCTATTGATCTTCCTCTTCAGCCTGTGCTTGCTGCCCAGCCCTGCTTTCTGCTGCTCATCTGCAAGGCATTTCTATTGACAAATTGCTTGGTGAAATGATTCAATGTAATTAAATAAAATAAAGGCCTCATTAGTGAAGGAATAAAGAAATCCTTAATCACGTAGTGAATGTTTCCTAATATATCTGCACATTTAATTCCTTTCATTGATGTGCTGCTTTCTTCTCATGCTCAAGGTGAGTGAAATTTTAGTGCAGGCTGATAGATTCTTACCTTCCAACACAAACCATTCTGCAATTCTGTGWTGCCTCCTAATGTTAATTACAAAAAGTCATCCATCTTATGGATCTGTAGAGCTTTGTTTATCTTCTCATGAGCATCTTTCAGTACTTCCATTGGCTGTTGTTTCAGAGAATATTTAGGTTGGCTCAGTGCTTTGTATTCTGCTCTGGTTAATGTCACTTAACCTTGTATTTGATCACTGACAAAACAATTAGCAAACAAGCTAAACACTTAAAATAACAAAGACATTGTTTCTTTATTTCCTTCTTCAGCCAACAGGTCACTGTAACCTTCTGGAAAAACAGAATCACAGAATCATAGARCGGTTTAGGTTGGCTGGGACTTTRGAGCACATCTAGTTCCACGGGCAGGGACACCTTTCCCCTGACCAGGTGGTTCAAGCAACCTGTTCCTGAGCACTTGAGGAGTGGGGCAGCCACAGAGCAACTGTGGCAGAACAGAGCATCTTCTGTTGGAAACTTAKTTACAGAACATGGCTGAGGGGGCTCATGAAACTCTGATCTTGGGGGGACCTGAAGCAGAAGAAGTGATAGAAAATGTCATCACTTGGAGGATTTTCAGGCTATTTACAGAGACTGGCTGTGGTTGTCCTTCACCTGCAAAGACTTCAGAATACCTGTGTGGGCACCTCTAAAACCTGGGAACTTTTGCCCTTTCTACATAGGCAATGTTAATATGGGCAAATAACATCACAGTGTTGTCAGCCAGAGAAATTATTTCCAGACAAGTAAGGCAGTCTTGAGAAGCTGAGCTGAAAAATACCCTTGAAAGGTGAAAAGAGACTAATGTGGTTCTTYGTCTGTTCTGGGTGGCACCCTCTCTGAGAGTTGTTGCACTGAAATTGCACAGCACCTGAAACAGCCTAAAAATAACAATAATACCAATATACCAACAGCTGTTGATTAATAGATTCTAGTATTTACTTGTGAGGTCTTGATTATAAACACTGGGGTGGATCTGAGTGAATTCCTGTTGTCCTCTGGRCTCGTGGTTTTCTGATCTTTGTGTTTATTGCCCTTGGATCAGTGCACATGGAACAAGGTCTCCCAAACCAAGACATAATTTCTGGGGAGAGGAGCACTTCTGTTCCTGCTGAGGTCTGGCAAGTACCTGTATGGGGAGCCCATTTTGGGGTTTCTTTATGATGTGCTGTGCCATAGAAAGCATTTGGTATTAAAAAAACTAAGGACAGATCACCAGAAGTGACAGCAATCAGCTCTGGTGTTGTGTTACAAATCCATCTTGAGTTGGCTTTAAGCTCCCTGTAAACTAAAGGGAGTTTCATATAAGAAACTCCATTCATTGCTTTAATGTTGACTTTGCTGGGAAAAATAYTTCACCCAGGGGTTTGGGAGAGACAGGGACAGGTTTATTTAAGTGTGTTTGCACTCCCAGGTTGCAGATACAACTCTCCAGCAGCTGGTTCTTTGTGCTCAGYCAACACAGGTGGAAATGGTGCTCTTCTTTTGCCTCTTACTTTGTCTGCACAAGACATGTTGATGTGGGTTTCCCCTAGATTAAAGTTTTCTGGCAGGCATGAGAAGTAAATTATATTTTAAACTGGAATAAGGAGTCTGTGATTGAAGTGGGCTGGTAGAGAAAGATACAGGACCTGTATCTYTTTTTTTTTAGACAATGTTGATGTTGACATAATCATGTTTTTTGGCTCACTGACATGTTTATGAAGCCTGTTCACCCTTCACATGATCCTGTTTATAAGGGTTGTGTCATTTGTGTCTGTATTATTTACAATTTGTATCGCAGGAGCAGTCTCAGTTCAGTGTCCTGTTCTGGCATGATACATGGCCTCACATGCAAGACCTTCAGTCTGGGTTTTGTACCTGCTGAGCATCCCTTACTTAGTAGCAATTAATTAGCCCTGAGAGTGCCCAGACAGGCAATTTGCAGTGACTCCTTTATAGCAGAGGGGGTAAGGGAGAGGTTGTTGCTGATGAGACATGCTGCAGATGAGTACCAGGGCGACGGATGGAAACTGCAACTTCTGATTGTTACCGCTAAGCCTCAGAGTCACAAGGCAGCATTTCACCGCACGGAATACACTGGACAATTAACCCTTTCCTTTGGCACAGCTACGGGCGAGAATCTTGYTGTCACAGCCATGTCTCCACACCGAGATGCGCTGAGACGCTCYCTCTCCTCTGCTTGCAGGGAGTTGGACTCTGCCATGCTGCGGCGGCTGGAGAAGAGGATTCTGGTTGACCTGCCGAGTGAAGAGGCACGGCGGGTGATGATCCAGCACTGGCTGCCCCCTGTGAGCAACAGCGGCGGGGTGAAGCTGAGGACGGATCTGGACTACAACCTGCTGGGCCAGGTGGGAGGCACGGCAGGGACAGTGCCACTCTGGGGCACGGCTGTGAATGAGGGCTGGGACAGCTGGGAAGGAGCTCAGCTCAGCCCGAGGCTGCAGCCCAAGGGAGACCGGCGGGACACGGGGCTGAGTGTGCTACACTAATTTGGAAATTGACAGCTTCGTGCAGCTCTGCCTGCAAAATGGTGTATCCTGGTCCTCTCTGCTGGGCCAGATTTCCAGCCTTAAATACAGGGAGACTTCCAGCAACAGCAGATTTTATCATTGTTCTCACCAAGCTGGGAGCACTTCCAATTCATCAGGGTAATGAACAGTTAATTGTGTAGGGAAGGTTYGTCACAGCTCCACTGCTGCGGGAGAAAAGAGCATTTTACAGTGAAGAGATTCACTGGATACCCGGCCTTCCTYCATTTAGCCCTTTGTCACATCCTGAATTCTTAGGAAACAGAATCCGAGGATGGTTTGGGTTGCAAGGGACTTTTTAAAGATATTCTTGTTCCAACCTCCACCYGTAAGCAGGCACACCTTCAATTTGCCCAGGCTGCAAGGACCCAGACACTACTTTAGTTTACCCAGCTGAGCCGAGCCTCTTTACTTCTGTTCACGGAGACAATATTGCTCAGTTCTGGGTTCATAAATGTTGAAAGAAAATAGAGTTATTCTATTAACAGGAAAGCTGAGAATGGACTCAGGCAGATTTTATTTGACCTACAAAAAAAAGACATTTAGAAAGAAAATGACCAGTATTTTCCTTGATCCTACAAGGTGTTGTAAGCATTCAAAAGAATAACAAGCAGCATAATTTTGAGGGGAGAGTACACAAAAAAAAATAGATTTGTGTGTCCATGTGTGCATAATCATATATTTCAAACAGCAAGACCTCACAAATATATATATAAAAATATATATAAATATATATAAATATATATATAAATACATATGAATATATATGAATATATATATGAATATATATAAAAATATATATGAATATATATAAAAATATATATGAATATATATATATATATATATATATATGGTATCCCTGTAAATTCAGTTTCGTTCTGATTTGTGAGTTGTAATGTATCATTCTGATCCCATCACAGGAAACAAATGGATACTCTGGCTCAGATATAAAACTCGTGTGCAAGGAGGCAGCCATGAGACCAGTGAGGAAAATTTTCGATGCTCTTGAAAATCATCAGCCAGGTACCTCAGCTCTGAGCAGAGAATGCGACCTGGAAAATGCTGATCTCCTGCTCTAAGTCAGGGAACTATCATTTTAACTCCAGCAGGTGGAGCTCTGATATCTGCCTGGAAAAGTTTTAAACCCTGCAGCTCAAACTGTCTAAATTTCTAAAAATCAGAGCTCCTTTTAAAGCTGTTTTTATCTGTGCTCTGTGCATAAATACAATATTTAATTTATCTCGATAGTACCACTATTTATTCAATTCTCTTCTCTTTAGGTAACGGTAACTTGCCCATGATCCAACTGGACACAATCACAACAGACGATTTCCTGGATGTGATCACCCACACCAAGCCATCAGCAAAGAATCTAAGCCACAAGTACACGGCTTGGCAGAGAGATTTCGAGTCAGTCTGACAGGAAAAAAACCCCAAAATTGAAAACCTCTGAGCCTTTTGCTACCCAAATTGGCCTCCACAGGATCAAATGGTGATGGAGAAGGAAGTGCTGTTGTTTCAAGGAAGAGAATGCAGTGACAAGTGTCAGAGGGAAATCTTTAAAGATGCAAGGGTGGGTGAAGGGGTGGTGCTTATTCTTCATTAACTATTCTAATGACCATTYGAGAAATGTTCTTCTTGGAGTTAATGTGATGGCAGCTCCTATGCAACAAAGCCTCCAGCCTTAATTTRTGTATAAAGACCTAAAAATCGATTGCTTCTCAGTCTTTATTTGAGGCACATTTCAGGTAGAACTGGAGCAAAGTTTAAAAGCAGATAGACAATTAGTGTAATTCTYCATTTCTGACACTCAACAAAATATCACAGTCAGTTCTGCTTTTTTTTTCAGCAGAGACTTGCACCCTTCTTAATGAAACACAAAACAGGAGTTTTCAGTGAAATTCAGGAGTTTAGAGGAGCCATGTAAATTTGGCTAGTTAGTCATTGTTTTCATTTGGGTTCAAAGCCTTGAAGTGTATTATTTTTCTGTTGGTTTGGGGTATTTCCAAGGTGGAAAAGGAATTAGAGGAAAACTGCAGAAAACCAGCAAATTTATGGTAATTAACTAGAAACTGTATTGGTTTGCAACTAGAAACTCAGTGGTTTGCAGACACCTATAAAACAGAATCACAGAACCACAGAATCCCAGAATAGGTCAGGCTGGAAGGGACCACAGCGTTCACATCTGGTGCGATCTTCCTGCTCCAGCAGGGCCATCCCACAGCACAGGGCACAGGACTGAGAGTCTGCCCTTCCACAGAGTCTGGAATATCCCCACTGAGGATACTCCACCCCCTCTCTGGTCTCTGTTCAGGGCTTGGGCACTGCCCAGAAGACGTTCTGCCTCCTGTCCAGGAGCAGCCAGCACTGCCACAACCTGCACTCTTCTCATCAGGCATTCCAACAAATCATTTTTTTCAGGCTCCAGGTCTCATCACTGCCCTCTCTCACCATCCCTCTTGCTTGGCAAGATGYTTCCCCTCTTTGCAGTTGTCCCTGTGTTTCCCTTGGGCTGGTGTGCATCTGAATTCCAAACACCAGGAGTGTGCATGTTTTCCAGCATGTTCCAGCACCACTGAGGCTCTGATGGTCCCTTTTAGTTCCAGCATCAGTCACACATTAATGTAAGTCTCCAAGGGAAATGCCTTCACAGGATTTTACTGGGAGATCTCCCACCTCCCTGCACCTGACTCTGACCCCAGGCCACTGACCTCCCTTACATCTGTCCAAGCAGAAAACAACTGGTTCAGAACTGCTGCCACAAAAACTGGATGTGTGAATTCATACAAAACAGAAGGTGAGAGCATACAGCAGACACCACCTAAAGATGGCTTCTGTTCCTCAGAGGTCTGTTCTCATCTGCAGAAAGTGAYATMATRAGAGAMACAACCTCAAGTTRTACYAGGGCAGGTTCAGGTTGGATATTTGGAATTCTTTCTGGAAAAGATTGTCTGGCCCTGGCACAGCTGCCCAGGGCAGKGGTGGRGTCCCCATCCCTGAAGGGGTTTTAAAGCCATGTGGATGTGGCACTTGGGGACATGGKYMRKKGKKGSCYKGGSMRKKSYWGGGGARYGGTTGGATTCCATGATCTTGGACAACTTTTCCAACTTARATGATTYTGTGATTTATTCTTGTGTTTCTACTGMAAAATCTCCTCCATCTACATGTTCTGTTCCTGACAGAGACTAAATTTGAACACCCATCAAGTAACCCATGGGTAACCACCCATCAAGTGAGGCTGCAGAGAGACACTGTCACATGTGAGGAAATTTCATTCATCACTATGGTTTTGTTTAACAAGAACCAGCATGGCTCATTAACACAAAACTGTATTTTCAATAAGGTTAATACTYCAGTAATGCATAATTACAATCTAATAATTTAACACACAGGAGCACTGTAAAACAACTGTAAAGGACTTTGATTATTACAGTTTGCAAATGGACCAGAAAAGCCATTTACCATCATTACAAAGTTGGTTCATACTGGGGGATGCAGTGCATAAGAAAAGCATTGCACGCTACAGAATTAAATTTCATTTTAGAGCTCTGCTAACCAACTGTAAAAACTGGAATCTGTCCCCATGGCTTGTGAAGGATTTTTTCCATAACATTAAAAAGAAACAAGAATATCCCCAACAACAGTGAAATTTAGCAACTGTAGCATTAATAGGACCCTGGTGAAGCCTAATTTTAAAAAGTCACAGTCTCTGAGGCATTTAATACCAGAGTTTTGTTTCTGTATCATTCTTTTTAATAACAGCATCTAATTAAAACATCTGTAAAATGCTGACAGTTTTTAATTTTATGTAAAATTTGAAAAGCAAAGAACAGGATCTGYTCTAATGAAAGACAGCCACAGTAGTTATTATTAAGCAATGGTGATATTTTCATTTAAGAGTCACTTCGAAACGTGCATAATCTCTACCTCTAAGGCAGAGCAGAGATGTTCTCAGTGAAATCACTGCAGGCCCACTGAGGCTCTGCTAGTGTTTGAGCTTTATTTACTTGAGTATTGTCAGTGCATCTTTTCAGTTTAACTTATTCTGCAGAAGGTGACACTGCCAGACAGGGCTTTTCACCAGGTATTCCTTGAAAAGTGAAAATAAGAAAAACACTGCCAGACTCCTTGTGTGTGTGACTGTGCCAGGCTCACATGGATCCCCTGCCCRTCACAGCCCAGGCAGGTTTCTGATGGGTGCCACTGATCTTGGGACCTTAATTGTTGAAGCAAGAATGAAGGAAATGGTGTGAAACAGGTGTTTCTTCAAGCTAGCTGCTCCCYTTCTCACAGCATCTGCTTCAGGATATGTTCCACTGCCTCTGGGAAATTCTCACAGGTTAAGTACGGAGGCGGATTGATTTTGTCTTCATCTGCTGGTCGATATTTACCTGGAACAGATTAACACAATCATCCTTTACTAAGCTCCTCTGAGTACTCTTCTTTTCCTGTGAAAATTACAGCCTTGTCATAGCAGTACCAACCAGGAAAATGCCAGTCTGAGGTTCTCCTGCAACAAACATCCCACAAGGCTTCCCTAAACAAACCCCAAGCCCTCCTGGAGATTCCTCCAGGGCAGCTCTGCATCAAAACTGGTGTAACGTGCCCTGGTTCACTCTGCTGTACTGGCAAATGTCCATGTACTAGGTTTTTAAAATAATAATGTTATTTTCACTTTTAYAGAAYTATAGAATCCCAGAATGGTTTGAGTTGGAAGAGACCTTAAAGCTCATCCCATCCCACCCCTGCCATGGGCAGGGACACCTTCCACTGTCCCASGYYRCTCCCAGCCCCAATGTCCAGCCTGGCCTTGGACACTGCCAGGGATCCAGGGGCAGCCACAGCTGCTYCGAAAAGCTTGTGCCAGGGCCTCCCCACCCTCAAAGGGGATGAATTTCTTCCTAAAATCTCTAACCTGAATTTCCTGTCTTTCATTTTGAACCCAATACTCCCTGCTCTATTGCTACAGTTCCTGATGAAGAGTGCCTCTCTGAAGACTCTTCTGAGAAAGAGCAGGATTACTTCACTTCATTTTCAGTGGCTCAGACTGTGGCACGAGCAGCTGCTACCTCAAAGAGATCTCATCCAGTCATGACACCATCAGCAACAGACAATAACTGCCAATCCCTCCAAGGTTCCACTTTTATGCAAAGCTAAATTAATTTATAATGACCAGTGTAATTACAGAGGAATGTCACCAGAGCGCCTGCACGATCAGGAGTTACATTGCTGTGACTGATTCTGGCAATCTGAGGTGTGACAGTAACRGTTCTCTCTGTCCTGTGATTACTGCTCAGGATTTTTGAGTCAGAGCAAAAATTCACACCTACAAGAGCAGCTGTCCCTGTCTGTGACTTTGGTCACCCTGCCATTGGCTGGGGGTCTGTGCAGGTCTGTRCACAACCTCCTTCTTGACAGGCTGCCTCTGCCTCACCCCAAGRGGGCTGTGGAATTCCTCTGTCACACAGACCAGGCTGGCCCCAGGGCTCAGGAGGTACTTTCACTATTGGGCACAGGGTGAGATCACTCAAGGCACCACTGTCTCCTGAAATCCACCGAGTACTTACCTGTCCTTACCAAAATGCCACGCATGCCCGCCTGCTGGGCACCACCGACATCGTCCCTGCAGTCCTGGGACACAGCAGGAGAGCAGCTGGTTAGTGGGCACAGACAATTCCATAAACATTCCTGCATTGCATGTCACTTAAAAGCAGCAACACAGAGTCAAATCTTTGAGCTACCTGTCGGTCACACTGTCACGGAGCTGTTTTCTAKGTGCTCTGCCTGATCAAACAGCAACTGAAGTAAGACAGGAAAACCCCACGGATTACCCATTAAATCCTGTGAACTTTCATGGACCTGTTTAGGTTGGACAGCCCCTCTAGGACCATGGATTCCATGGATTCCAACCAGCACTGCCCAGCCCAGCACTGACCCACGTCCCCAAGTGCCACATCCACACAGCTTTTAAACCCGTCCAGGGATGGGGACTCCACCACTGCACTGGGCAACCGTGTGAGTGCTCAAAATCTTATTCCATGAAGAATTTTTCTCTAATATCCAATCTAAACCTCCCCTGGCCCATCCTGAGGCCGTTCCCTCTCCTCCTGTCCCTGTTCCCTGGAGCACAGCCCGACCCCCCCGGCTGTCCCCTCCTGTCAGGGAGTTGTGCAGAGCCACAAGGTCCCCCCGGAGCCTCCTTTGCTCCAGGCTGAGCCCCTTTCCCAGCTCCCTCAGCCGCTCCTGGSGCTCCAGACCCTTCCCCAGCTCCGTTCCCATCTCTAGAAAGGACAGCCCATCCTTGGGAATGCCCCTGTGCAGGTCCTGCACACCAGGGAGGGCAGCAGTGTCTCGCCAGGCGGGTGAGGAGGGTTCACGTACATCCCCGATCATGACGGCCTCCTCGGGGGCGCAGTCCGTGCCCCGCAGAGCCTCCAGGAAGAAAGTCTTCTCTGGCTTCCCCACCACGGTGGCTTTGGTGTCTGTTGCRTACTCCAGCCCAGTCACAAAAGGTCCAGGTCCCAGGCACAGCCCGTCCTTCTTCTTGAAATACCTGGCTTTATGGATCGCTATGAGAGGCGCCCCATCCAAAATCAACCTAGAGAATGAATGAAGGAAAGAGTACAAAATTTATATTACRGAAATTATATTTACAGCTGAAGGCCTCACAGAAGCTCAGAATGGTTTGGATGGGAAGGGACCTTGTAGCTTATTCCATTTTGCCTTTGATTTTACACCTTCTCCAGGTAATGCAGGTCATTCCAGTCTTTATCACAACAGGCAGGGGTGTAAAACACTGGCTGTTATTCTCAAGAAAGGATATCCTCAGGGCAGAAAGGAGGATTCATCTTCCCCTTAACCACTAATTTACAAAACACTCCAAAAAAAAGCCTTTAAGAAAACAACCAAAGTCTTGTTTTGCCCCTATTGTAAGAGGCTGGCTGAGGTGAGCTAGATGCTCCTTGGAGAATGTCTGCAGAGCAGYCTGGAAACTCTGAGCAGGACATAAATGGTATTTCATTTCACTAAATTATCACAAAACACTCCTATTGAATCAACGTATTCCAAAGCAAGCTGAACAAGAAGAGAGCTGGGTTGTGTTTCTGTGAGCAGCCAGACATGTTCACGATGGGAGGATGCCTCTAGGACACAGAAAAATTTAATTTGACAGCATCACCACAACCACTACGTTCAGCAGTTTGCAGGAGAGATCTCACCTGAGAGAATTCTTTTAAATGTGGCATCAAAATCCCACGTATTTATAAAGAGAAATTTAGTCTCAGTCATTTCAAGTGGTGCCTGGAGAAGGGCCATACTCAGTGCATCTCGTTTTGGGACTCATGTTGGGTTAGATTTACCCAAGTTAATGTTGGGTGTCAATGGAATAGTTGCCTCCCAGGTAATTAGTCAGCCTGGGCTYCTCACAGTCAGTGCAGAGGAAAAGGCACTCCTAGAGCACAGTTCAACTGTCCTATTTTAAGCACTGCTAGGGGAAAGATGCTTTAAAGTGCCTCCCTCAACCTCCAGAGCTCAAATCTCCAGCAAAGACACAGGSCCCTGCACTGTAGATATCTGCATCTAATCAGATTCAAAGTTCTGTAATCCCAATGCAGTTCCATTTTCAATGCAAGTCCCAAGTGACTTAATTATCTGAGCAGCAAAGAAGAAGGAACAGGGCAAGGCTCAACAAGAAGAGAACGTGCCAGTGGTCAGTGTTTCCATCAGGCCTGACAGAACTGAAAACAGCAAAAGTTTATCCCCTGTGGAGGGCTGGGGGAAACACCCAGAACAAATCAGTGAAGTGCCACGAGTCAGACAGAGCCCAGCCTGGGCTTTTTTAAGTGTCCTGGTCTTCAGCCCAAAGCAAACAATGGGCATTATTCAACAACTTATCCAGGACAGAAATACCAATCAATCAAATGATGTAAGCACAAGGTACTCAATAGGTTAAGCTCAAGCAGTTGTGAAATTAAGAGTCYGCTCATGACCCAAAGCAAAGCTCCAAAATCAATGCCTTTGGCAAGGTGCACTAACGAGGCAGGCAGAGTCAGTTTGGTCAACACCTCTTGCTGTGACATGGAATTGGCAGTAGATGAGGACAGCATTGGCCTCCTACTGCAAGAAACCTCTGTAAAACACTGGTGGGCAGTAATTGATACTCCCTCTTCGAATTTCATGGTTATGCAGACAGACCAAGGTGTTTGCTACCAGRGTTTTCAGCAGATGYCAGGAACTGTGTGGTAGCCACSGTCKTRTGAGCMAAGAGGGCAAAGGGCTCATMACACCCAAGGGCTACAGTCATGGAYAGGCTCACCCAATGCCTTCAAGCTGAAGGCTTTTCAAGGTAAAATCAAAGGCTCTGCACAGACTCCTGTGCCCTGCTCACAGACAGATTTTACCTGATTCATCCCTTAGTCTACAAATACAGCATTAGAAATAAAACACTCTAAATCAGCTCCATAGCCTGCCTGGCTCAACAGGTTGTGCTGGTCACTCCTGAATGGAAGATGCTTCAGAAGACACTGCTGGATATCCATCATTAGGTAGGTAAGGAATAATCTGCCCTAAATACTGGATTTCCTTCCCTGTAGCACTTGGGCTCTGAAGGCTGGGCTTTGAACAGACTGTGCCTCTCCTCTTGGAGAAGAGGGAATGGACTCAAGCTGTGCCAGGGGAKGGTKARGCTGGACATCAGAAGGAATTTCCTCATGGRAAGGGTGGTCAGGCACTGGMAGGRGCTGCCCAGGGARKTTTTGGAGKCCCTGTCCCTGGAGGTGTCCAAGGAAGGACTGGACATGGCACTCAGTGCTCTGGGCTGGGGATAAGATGGACATTGGGCACAGCTTGGACTCAGGGGGCTTGGAGATCTTTTGCAGTCCAAATWATTCTGTGATTCTGTGAATGYTTCCCSMCATCCCTGTTTTTGTGTATTTACCCTCRATGCATTGCTAGCTTTTTCCCCCTCAGTGACAGCTGTGGCAGTACTTCTGCAGTTTATTTAGACTGAARGCTGTAAAAATGAGGTCTGGACTGCCTGAAGTCCAAATCCACCAAGACCAGTGGCTCCCTCATGTGCTGTGTAATGTGTGACATTCCCACCACCCTTTTCTTCCCAGAAAGAGAGCCCAGCACATGACAGCCCTCCCCTGACACTTTCCTTACCGAAAGGCTCTGTTCATCATCTCGTAGTGGAAGTGCTCTGGAGCCAGTCCCACCACCACTGCATTGGGATTATCTGTGCCAATCCCTGGAAAACCAGAACAAGAACTCTGAGCAAACAGGATTTAGTACATACTCAGCAGCACGCAGTCAGCAAAGTGCATTCAATCACTTCAAGGCAAAAACGAGCATTTTCCAACACAGACACATCACAGAGACTGCTTTTATGTYTTCCATAAATGAAGAAAGCATCTATGGAAAAGGTGTTGGTCTATCCAGACTGTCCCATCCTCCAGGGTGAGCACAGCTCTGGAGCTGAGCAGTCTGAACAGCAACAGTTGGATGATTTTGTCACTGCTCCTGCTGACACACAGCAGGCCCAAAAATCCCTTTTAACTGAATGAATCTTATCTAAAAGCCCCTCTCTACACGTAGCTCTGTGCTTTGTAAGGCAGTGAATCAGATAAATGAGGGAATCCCATCCAGTTTTTCCATTCCTTCTAGTCACAGGAAACCTCACTGACTGTTGCTCCACRCATCAGTCTGGTACTGACAATAAAGATGGTACTGCAGCCTGGCCCAGAAGTTGTTACCCCAGATTAACTCTAGCTTTTCTGGAAAGTATTTTTTTTTTTTTAATCTGGATTAGTGCCCTTGGGAGCAGCTCCCCTGCAGTTCCAGCCCTGGACAGCACCAGCAGTGGAAGCAGAGAAGCACCAACAGCAGGGTTTTGTTAATGACACATATCAGCTGCATCCTGTGCTCATGGAACTCATTTTGCTCCACCTTCAAATTCTGCACCTTCACCAGGACACACAGAGCTCCTGGCTGCTTCTGCTGGCTGAGGTCTCCTGCTGCACATCCCTCAGTGGGCTCAGCCAGCAAAACACCACTCAAAAGATGCCACAGTGGATTTGTGACACCACCCAGAAGCATCTGGGTCCTCTAAGCAAGAAAGGATTCCATTCATGCATCCGTGACCAACCTGAATAGAGATCAGCCAAGAACAGCTCAAGAGCAGCCATTACCAGGAATTTAAAGCATTCTCCACTGTACTTAAATGTTCCAAGAGCAGCACTGAGGAAATGTGAGACAAAGCCCTTGTAGCAAAAACAAACCAAACAACCCACTCCAGACCAGATAATGCACCAGTGTGCCTCCATGATACCTCTGTGCCATCTTGTACACAATTAGCATCAGTTCCTGCAAAACTGATGGAAAATCCCAAAGCCATGGATATTGAACTGATTTAAATGCTCTCACTGAATGAGCTTCTGCTCTGCTGTTTCTTACCCAGGAAAGCCTTCCTGGGAGCACAAATAGAGAATATTGCTGGGAGCGCATTTGTCTGGGTATGATGTTAGGTAGAACAGATTATAGGTTTCACGGCTCTCACAGAAAGTTTTCTCCTGAACAGTGACCTCTCTGGACGTTTCTGAGCAGCCTATGACACCAAACTTCAACAGGAAATTTCTAGATCCTGGCAAGATTAGAATCTACTTAAATTACACAGACAGAAGATTTCAGTTTGCAAGGCAAGGGGCAGGGAGCAGCAGCAAGCCACCCATACATTTGTTGCCTTGACTTCATATAAAAAATTAAATATACAATACACAGTTTTCAACTCTGAGTACGTTAAAATCATGGGTATCTTTGTTATTTTTGATGTACAACTGAGAACACATCAGCTTACACTCCCCTTATTGCTGAGGGATGGAAATGGGAGCATTGAAAACAAAGCAGGTTTTAACTAGAGATGACAATTTAGAGGAGTCAGGGTGATGACCAGAAGTGTCACCAGTGAAGGCATCCATGTATGTGGGTGAAACCCAAAAGTCCAATATCAGATAAGCAACAGCAACTGCCTGAAGATTTTTCACTTAATAATAATCCATTAAGAGAGATACAGCCTCCTGTGTGTGCCTACACATTGTTTGTTCAGTTTTTTATCAGTAAAACCTCTGCTGGAAATCAGATGTTGCACAAATTGACGCATCCTTGCTATACAAAAAAAAATCAACACTGGTAGATGTAATATCCAGTGACCTGCTGATAACGATTACTTTTTTTTTTGCACTGGAAATTATTGACAAGTATTGAATTTTACCTGAATTCCTGACTATTTGAGCACCTTGGCTGCCATTTCCATTGCTCCTCAAGCAGATATGACTTCAGGCTGTTTGGTGTTTGGTTTAAAATGAAGAAAGGGCTTTTATGATCTTGCAAAATTTTGTATTTTAGGCTCCACCATGCCTGGTGGTCTATGACTGAGAGCACAGTGCTCCCTCAGCCGTTCATTAACTGCTGCTCSCTAATTAATCGTTTCCTGAGCACCTCACCTGTGAAATCAGGCAGGGCTTTATCATCCACCAGGAGCAGGGGCCGCACCTGCTGCTGCTCCAGGAGGTTCCTGGCTGCTGTCAGGGAGGTGAAGATCTCGTGCTCGGCGATGTCGAAGCCCAACCCCGTCAGCCTCTCCAGCAGGTCCCTCTTGCTCTCCTTGGTGGTGTTGGTCACAAACCGGACGGTCACCGGGGCRCTGCGCAGCCTGGAGGGGACAGAGGGGGAAACGTGACACAGGCTCCTCCTGTTCTCACCACCGGGCTTCCCTTTGGGGCTAAAAACGGACCTGAAGGCTGCAGGTGATGAGATCACACAAAAGAGTGGTGCCACGCAAGAACTTCTGTGATGTGGAACAGGCAGCAACAATTACATCTGCCACACTGAGACAACTCCTCTCTCCTGAGACAACTCCTCTCTCCTCTCCCTCTCCCTCTCCCTCTCCCTCTCCCTC
>NW_026623317.1:1934737-1952248 GCF_030028575.1 Malurus melanocephalus
CTCTTGATCAAAATAAGCGAACAAAGGAAGCTTTTTGCTGAATTAATATACTGAACTCTGCTGATGGGTGAATTTCCCAGCAGCTGTGGCTCGTTCAGGATGCTCCAGGAGCCTGTGTTACCTTGCTGGAGGTTTTATGTCAGCTTCTGCAGCCATTTCCCCCTTTCCCGAGGAACACCAGCATCACATAAAACCACGTTATTGCCCTACGCTGACAGTAAATGCTACCAAACAATCAAATAATTTTAAGTGACGGTTTCAACAGCATTCCCTTTAATTACTCCCCTACCATCACTTTCTCTGTTGCYATAGGAACAACCACTGGCATCAGGGCTGTGTGGAGAACATCAGAATAAAGTTGGAGACTTGCTTGCACCTGCCACTTCCATCTCTTGTTTGTCTCTTATTTTACACCGTCCCTTCATAGGTATGAGCTCGCAAAAAAGTCCCCAGGTTGAAAATAAAAGAAAAATTAGTATTATTTTTCCCTATGGACCTCAATGGGGAAATATGAATGTAACACCCCTAAAAAAGGCATCCTTCCATTTGCTCCCTAAGCAAGCTGCATGCCAACCACTCCAATTTTTCTTCAGGAAGGACAGGATCCTTCCTGGACTGGCAGAGAAGAACATGGGATAATGATTTTATTCAAACCCCTAAGCAAAAAGGCCTGGCTGTTTTCTCACACCTGTGACAGCACATATTATATGGATTTTGAAGAGCACTGACTGTTCCCTGGTGAAAGCTCTCCCAGCAGCAGGAAAAGTGGTGCAGGGAGTGAAAGGACAATGAAGGAATGAGTACCCAGTGTTTTGGCAGTTTTTCACTTCCTTGCAGTTTTACATCTTTAGGACACAATAATTTACACAGGATTACCTGTAGGAAATGCAGCTCCCGAACCCCTGTGAGTTTTTCCCCTGAGCAGCCCATACAGCTCCAACACAGAGCTCAGCTCCGCTCCTACATCCTGACTAATCTTTAGTGCCCCAGAATCTTAYGGTGCCCTCCTTCACTCACCACAATATCATCTATCACTCTCTGATCTTTCCTCATCCACTGGAAGATGTCTTCTCCAGGAAAAGTACAAATATTCCTGGGATTGTGCATCCTGTCTCACCACTGATGTGGCTGGATTAAATTGTTTTGCTGTGCCTCAGTTTCTTGAGGTACCCTTCCACCACAAGAGAAAGTACTAACTGTCCTGTTTATTAATTCATTGAAACTCCTGCAAAAGATGGACTGTACTATCAAATGCTTCCTAAACTAAAAAAAAAAAAGTTGTTTACCTAGCAGAAAGAAACTTTAAAAACAGTAACAACTGAGAAAAGCCTTGTCTGAACGAAATGAGAACTCTGCAAAGGTTGCCTTGGTCCCTAGACCAAGCTTTTCTGTTATTCTACTGTATCTCAGCACAGATCTAAAAGCTCTGACAGAGGATCAAGTTCCTGCAGTTAAACAAAGTCACRAGGAACAGCTCAGGTGAAATTATTTTGGGGCAATTCACCAGAACTCAACTTTGGCTACGGCTGTCTCACGTGAATCAGCAGGAACACCTTGAATATTGGGGGTTTTATGTCCAGGAAAGGCTTAGAAAACACAGAGAGAGGCAGTGGTGGCCCAGGTGACACCAACATCTCCACCTGTGCTGAGTTCTCCTGGCATCAACACAGCTCAAAGGATTTGGCTGAAAGTTCACTCCAGAGCTGCTCACCCACCCCTTTGTGCAAACTGCACCGACACAGCCTTGCAGGGGAAACCTAAAAGAGGGAAACTTGCCTTTTGAGAGCCTCCTGGGCACCTGGCACAGCCGAGTCCTCGACGTGGAGGGTTCCATTGAGATCCACCAGCACGGCTTTGAGCGCGCGCCGCGCCGACATCCTGACCCTGGGARAGAGAGAGAGAAACTCAGACAGCAGCACCCAGGGGCTCAGAAAAACACCTGACAGTGCCAAACCTGCTGTGACTCACAACACCACTCACAGTGTGAAATGGGCCCCTCGGACAGGGGGATAAAAGGCAGAGTTTAGAAAAAAAATACACGTAATTGATGGAGCGGTGCGGATTTTTTTCCCCCCCCAAAGATTCTGTCTGTGGAAATCAGGTGCTGGCTGTTCTTTAAGTGCATCAAATAAAAAAAATTAAACTCTCTGAATGACTCAAGGGTACTGGGAAGAGGGTCARTAGGTCCAGGATTGCTGGCCCAAAGCCCCAGCAAGAATATTTCAGCGAGTCCCACCAACACCAGCTTGGAAAATRAAGACACAGTGCTCTGGCTGTAAAGCTCAAAACGCTCTGCCAAAGTGGGTATCGTTGATTTTAATTTTGTAAGTGAGACCTCGAGTGATGCAGCCACACCACAGCCACTCTGAGGCTGCTCAGCAGTGACAGCAAGGAATTTGCAGATCTTTAGCCTGGAAGCACTCAGGGCTCATGGATATCCAGCACCTTGAAGGGGCAGCAAGGCAGTTTTTATGTGTGAGACTCAGTCCAAAATGAAAGCCAGCGTTTGAAGGGTAAAGGCACCAGGGAAGGAAATTGAGAGGTGATGTTTGAGTCACCTGGCTGAAAATCTGTCTCCAGAAACAAACACTGCCCCTCACGCRTGCTGCAAGTGCTGCACTTTGCTCCATTAGCAAGTCTGATGAGCATTTCTCAGAAAATGGCCAGTGCACCTCCAATGCAGCAAAACTTTCTCCTGTTCATTAGACAACCATCCGAAAAGACCGAGAGAATTGGGATTGGAGAATGGAAGCTTTGGGATAACCTGACTGTGGCCTTCCAGTACCTGAGGGAGCTGACAGAAAAGATGGAGAGGGAATATTTACCAAGGGACTGCAGGGACAGGACACAGGGAATGGCTTGGCAGTGCCAGAGGGCAGGGATGGATGGGATATTGGGAAGGAATTGCTGTCTGGGAGGGTGGGGAGGCCCTGGCACAGGGTGCCCAGAGCAGCTGTGGCTGCCCCTGGATCCCTGGCAGTGTCCAAGGCCAGGCTGGACATTGGGGCTGGGAGCAGCCTGGGACAGTGGGAGGTGTCYCTGCCCATGGCAGGGGTGGSAYKGGWTGAGYTTTWAGGTCCCTTCYSACCCAACCCATTCTGTGATCTCCCAGCACTATGAGCGGTCACAATTTTGTGTTCAGCTGGTTTGGCCACAGACAACACGCAGCATGTTTGTACTTCAAAAAAGTTAACACCGTGATGGGAACCTGCCCTAATAAATCTGTATCAGTTTTATCTTCGCAGYTTTATAAATGGTCGTGTGAGCCTGGTGTCTCAGGTACGTGACACACACACGACAGGAAGCTTTGAGATTCCACTATCATTTTTCCTGCTGACTCTCTGCAACAAGAAAATAAATAAAAACGCTTCTTCTATGATACATCTGTTGATACAAAAGCCAAAGTTAAATGTTAATGATACACAGCTGAAAACAGAACTCCTAAAGGAGCTTAATAAATTCCAGGGGAAATAATATTATTATTACTATTGTTATTATTACTACTATTATTATTACTGTTACCCTACATGTGCATCGGTCCTGCTGTTCACACCGTATTTATCTGGGAAATATGGAAGTTATCTGCAAAGCGTTTTCAGCACAGCCGAATTTTAAGGATAAAGCTCATGGACAGGCGAGGAAGTTCTTAAAAGCYCCCCAAAACCTCAGTTTTCACAATCACACCCCAAAGAAAACTCACCTTGTGAGGCCAAAGGGACCCCCCCCGCCCTGGTCTCTGGGACAAGGACACGAGGAACACAAGACACAACCTAAGGGAACCTAAGGGAAAGAGGGATATATTCTATAACAATATCTATGAATATTTATGTGCCTCGATGGAAGGAAGTACACAGCACCCGAGTGCCATCGCCGTGCCCTCCCGTCCCACTAAACCCCGGTCCGCACCCCCGCCTGCCGGGGTGGTACCGCCCCTTCCCGCCAGCTCACAGCGCGCACACAGGCCGGCCCATTCTCTACCGGGGGAGTCCCCAGCGCGGCGAGCTCCCCTTTCCCCGCGCAGATGGTTCCGCCCGCGCGTTGGCGGCCCGAGGCGYTGGACGCGCCCACGCGGAGCGGCGGGGGGAGCGGAGCGGCGCTGAGCGGCTYCCCCGGCCCTGACCTGCTCCTGCTCCCGCCGCCGCCGTTCCTGCGCTGTGCCCGATCCCCGCGGGTCCTGTGGGGCCGCAGCCGCCCCGCCCTGTGCCGGGCCCGCCCGCCGCCAGCRCGGAAAATTAAATATATCATACAATGGTTATGGTTATGAAGAACACCGAGCTCGGCCCGCCGCCCTCCTGCCGCCCTCGGCGCCCGGCATTGGGGACAGGCAGCGCGGGGGACAGCCCGGGGGCCTGCGGGCACGGGGCGGRTCGACACGGGTATAAATTGTATATATTACACCTGTTCTGTACATTATATCCCTGTTATTATACCTGTTATGGCCTCTTTATTCTATATACCCAGTTTATAATCATGTCCTATGTGGATATTATCCTAAATCATATAAATTATATCCTTTATATCCTATATGGATGTTTCTATCCATGTCCATACATCAACGATATCCATAACTCATATGCCATGAACATATCACTAATTTGTATATATATATATATATAACTCATATGTCATGAATATATCATTAATTTGTATGCCCTATGGATATTATATGTAATCATGTATTAACATACCGATATTGTTTTATATGTATGTATACATATTTAAAAGCTACATACAAAGGATGTTATCATATCCACATATGGATAAATTATATCCATAAGATCTGAATATATTTATATAAAAGGATATAGATATACAGGATATTGTGAAGAAATTCTTCCTGTTATATAATTAAATATATTAAACTATATCCGCTATATCCACATATACTTATTCTATCCACATATGAACATATCCAATATCTACTTATTCTATCCATATATGAACATATATTGTTAATACCTATATGAATATTATTTTGATTATATAAATTTTAATCTATACAATGTATCAATGTAATATATAGTTTTATTAGCTATTATTGTTTGTATCAATCTGTATAATAACTTTATTTTGCACGTTCCCTGTTTYTGCAGCACCCAGCCGGGTTGAGCTGCAGCGGAGCTGTCCCAGAAGCGCAGGACGCCACACGAGGGGACAGCAGTGCGATTATTCCCCGGCCATCTCTCACCTCCCCTGCTCATTACCTGCAGATCTGATCCTCGGCTGCTGCCCCACTTTGAATCGCTATTTTTCATCTGTCAGGTGAAATTTGTCCCAGTTTTGTCTCCAGCACGGGATTCCCGCTGCTCCTTCTCCCTGCACGTGCTCTGCCCTTGTGCTGGGAGCCACGCTGGGCCTGCAGCCCCTCTGAAAGCACACGGASAGGGGGGAAATCACTTTTCACTTTTGTGAAATCACTTTTTCGTTTGTGTAAAGCTGCTGCTTGCAATCTTTAGTACTGGCTTTTATTTCAGTAAGAAACACATTGTTTGAACAGCCAACAGATGTGAAWATGGAATTACAAACAAGCTGTGCTTCAGATCATCCAGCACTCTCAGTGCCACAGCATGGAAACATCAACCACTGCTTTTCTTTCAAAAAAAATTTCATAGGAATACAAAATATCCCCCCCCACACACACTGCCCCATTTCCATGAGACAGATCTGTGAGAACAACTGTACCCTCGTCACCTCTGATTTACACAAAGATYATCATAAAGAAATTATCTCTAACAGATCCAAATGTTTCAAAATTTAAAGATCCTATTCTGCCTCAGGACAATGTTACCACGTCTCATTGGGTTTGCTACATAAATCAAAACACAGCTTCACAGTAGAGATGATACCAAAGTGCCACAGGGATGAGGATAAAAAACATGTATTTCATGTAAGAGCAGTAACTCTGGCCTCTGGAAAACAGGATGAAGCAGAGTTTTGAGATATCCCCACTGTACAGAGAGAGAGAGTGAGTTAGGAAAGAGTGCTTAACTTGGAAATTGAGGATTTATTTACAAAAATTACTGCGAAAAAAGGAAACGACATAAAACTCTCCTCATGGATATACTTTACTCTGGGAAAAACTGTGATTGAAGATCATTAAATGCATTTACATGTTTTACAGATTCTTCTTCATRTACAACAGCATATACTTTAGTAATCAAGATGTCAGGAGAAGAGCTGATCAACTAAGCTCCTTTAAAATAACTGAAAATAAAATAAAACTGCCAGGTTTCCCTTGGCCTCCCCTCTGTAAAAATTAAGGTTAAACAATTTAGCTGAGGAACAGAGAACTTMAACTTTTCTAAAAAGATACATGAGAATCCCCTTTTTGAATTCAGACCCAACTCAGCAGTCTGAATTGAGCTAAGACCTGTACCAAAGCAATTAGGAACATTCTCTGCGACAGAACTGCAAAGTCACACACCCAGTTTCACTTTCAAAGTTGTTAATTTAACAAATGATGATGGAGGGCAGGGAAAGGCGCACTAACAGAAGAAGCTAAAAATCTGCAGGTTTTTCACAAAGAAATGCATTTGAAAAGCACATGGTATTCACCTCCTGTGGTATTCCCCTCCCACGTTTCCCGAGAGCTCGGAATACAAATGGCTCCCTACTACAGTAATTACCACGTAGAAGTTTAACACAAATTTTAAAAAGTATAATAATAATCCTTGACAGAAGAGTAACAAATGCTAATCACTAATATCCCCAAAGTTAACATAAGAGTTGCCCAGCTTTAGGAACAGCTTTTCAAAAATTTTTTTAGAAAATTTTTTTTTTAAATTTTGCACTGCAATTGCACCCATTTACAACTGACTTTACCATCAGTATCAAATACTGATTTGAAGACAAAAATCCCCAATCAAAGCAGGAAAATTCAGCTTTCAATGTTCACCTGAATCAGGACTTTACCCAGCTGGTTTTATCTCCCTCCATATCACAGCTGGACTTCAATCCTTTAWAGCAATTATCCTTTATAACACATTTTCAGAGCCTAATTTATATTCTCTTTAACATTTCCATGGTAGTAACTGAAATGAAAACAAACACATTGTTGTCTTCCTCAATTTAAAAACAAATTGGAGAGCGTACTGAAGGAAATTCATCCCTGAGTAACRAGACATTTAAAAGCTGCATCCTATTGCCAGTCACTGCAACATCCTATGACATTTACTCTAATAATTAACACTAAACAGGCAGCAACAGAACTGGTCACAGTCCAATGTGTTTGCAGTGTTGTTGCATTGATCCCGTGATCCTGCTTAAGGAAACTGCAAGGGAACATTAGGAAAGGGGATAAATAGAAACAGTGTCTTTTATTATTTTAAGTTGGATGTCAGATTGACAGCTAAACTGTGCTGGATCCCAGGAAACTCAGAGYAGTGGTGGTCAGCAACTGGCTTCTTTGGATGTCCAAGGGATTTTCACCGGGTGTCTTCAACCAAACAACAGGAGCAGGATGATTGTGATGGAGTTCAGGGCTATTAATGGCACTGTAAAGAGAAAAAAAAATTGATTAGTGAAAATTTTCCTTTCCACATCACAAAATGACAGAGCTTCAAATAATCTTGGGTGAACACCTTGGGAGAAGGAGCAGCATCAATCAGAAGTTTAGAAATACACTTAATTTTCCTATGCAAAGTTGGGACCAGTGGAAGGAGCCAGGTTCAAATCCTAGGATAGTAGACATTAGTAGGAAGCAATAGCAGAAGTGTTTTCCCACAGCCTGTTWTAACTTTAACCCAGAGCCTTTAGTTCTAACTTTAACACAAATAACTCTTTTTGCAAATGAAACGAAACCCAAAAGTCAGTTTCCATCTTCAGCTTTCCTGTGTTTTAGAATAAATGTTTTGGTTTTCACTCAGTGGTGGGCAAGACAGGTTAAGATTTGTTATTTTCTCTCTATCATCATCTACTAAAGGAATTTTTGGTGTCCTTCATAATGAAGTACCACCAGTAAATTACAAATTAAGTATATTTTTCTCTCCATCTTTTGAGGCATGTAAGCCTGTCTTGCCTTTCAGAAACCCCAGAATTACATTTCCCTCATYGGGTACTTGCCATAAAACTGGATTTAGACAAGGTGATGCTAAYTGCACACTTTGTTTATCACCAAGCTTCCTCCCAGCTGCTGAACTCCAAGGAAAGGCAAGGCTCACCAGGAGCAACATAAGCCAGAGTCACGGAATGTTTTCACACTTTTACCAAAATTAGGGCACTTTAGGTGACACCTGCAGAATCCTAGAGTCCAGGCCCAAAGAAAGTATAGATTAATGCARAAACAAAACATTACAGATTCTAGTAGTAGTAGTATTAGTAATAATAATAATATCTTGTGCCCTTACCTCTCATAACGGTTCGTATTGATCGAATCAGGTTTGTCAGCTGTGCTTTAATTCCTGGTTCCTCTCCAAATCCTCCAATTCCTTGATCACTTCCCCAGCCAACTGTGTCACATAAAACCAGACACACACATTAGAAAAAAACCCCAAAACCGCACAACAAATGCTGTAATATTAACAAGAAATCTATCCTGAATATAGCTTATATTAGCAYAGACAGCCCAATTAGTCTTATTTCATGAGCAGATTTTAATGCAATGGACTAAAAACTTTTAAACCTCATGTGAAGTGATGACAAATCCACATTTCTGTAAAGAAAACCCTCACCTTTTTAACACACCATTGTACCCTGCATGCCCAGAGTAACACATGAGTTCATCTGGGCTTAAAAAAACGAAGTTGTCAAAATAAAATCAAACCAATAGCAATCTGTTCATCATCTTGAAAATAAAATAGCAAATAATCGCTGCAGGTAAAGTTTTAGCACTGAGAAAGGGGCCACACGACAGAAAAATGGCCAGCACAATTTCCAAAATGAGGGTGATGATTTTTGCAACTGCTTTAAAAAAAAAAAAGAACTTTCGAAAAAAATATTGGTAACTTTTCTCAGCGCAACCTAAGTTCTGAAGTTTTACAATGCCTGGACACAGAATGATGGGACCAGGGAGGTATCTAGGGATTTCCACGGGCTGCTTGTCACAGCCCTTACCATTTTGGGGATGAGAAGAGCAAGGAGCAGTTCTCAATAGTCCAGGCTCCACTGCCCAACCTGTGTGCTTCTGTATTTCAGGGACCACTTTTGAGTAATTTTTGTTCCCGTTAATGGTCTCCCTCGCTCAGCTGGCACCACGCTGAGTGTGGTGGGCGAGTCCTCTCCCTCACCAGCCTTGCCAGCTGCTGCTCCCCACTGGGATGAGCCTGGAGCTATTCCCAAGTCTCACAAAGCTGAAAAGTGGCTTCATCCATCCCATTAGTCCCCACATCTCCCTTTTTTATCTTCCAGCTGCTCGTCAGGAAAGCAAAAGGAAACCCCAGACCCAAACTGAGCAGATGCCTTGAAGGGAACCCAACTGGGGAATGGGGGAAAGGAATCYCCCTCTGCACTCTTGCCAAAAATTCTGGTTCTGCCTGACGTGGAGGAGTCAGGATTCTCCCCACCAGTGAAAAAAGAACGTGGATCATTGGCCATGTTTTTCCCGCAGCTTTGCAGATCTTTGCATCGGTGGATTTTCTTTGTTTTATAGGGCTTTGGTTTCTTTTGAAGGGCGAGGACACCCAGCCCTAGGGATCCCATAGACCGAGAGGCGCCATCGCATAAAAAACCAGGCACAAAAGGAAGAAAACCTTTGCACGACACCAAACATTCTGACGCGCGGCACGAAGGGGAGGGAAATAGTTAAAAATGGACAGGGGAAAAGGGCAATTATGGGGGGGGGGGGGAAGAGAGGGACAAAGCTACGACGGGATCCGCCGGGAATTCACCCCCAAAGCCCAAACCCAACCCCAAACGCCACCCCCGTTCGCTGATGCGCCCACCGGCAGGGACCAGCGGCGGGGGCCGCGGCCACCGCGTTCCCCCTCCAGGCCGGGCGGCCCTCCCAGCTCACCGTGGCGGAGGAAGCGCTCCTCGTGCAGCACGGCCACGGCGTTGACGATGAGGAGCGAGGCCTGCAGCAGCGAGTAGAGCGTGAACGCCATTGCCCGGCGGGGCGGAGCGGAGCGGGGCGGGACCGGCACCGGGACCGTGAGCCCGAGCGGGAGCGGCGCCCGACAGAGACGTGGCGGGGCCGGGGGCGTGGCCTCCCCTCACGGCTCGGAGGGGCGGGGCTTCTGTGGGGGCGGGGCCTCTCCGCGGACTCTGGTTGGCTGCGCATCGAGGGGGGCGGGGCTTAGAGGGGCGTGGCCATTGGGAGGCGCGGTCCGTGGCGCCCGATCCATCGGGGGCGTGGCTTCGTGGGGGCGTGGCCTCTGAGGGGGCGTGGCCTCCGTCTCCCGGAGCCGTGTCCCATTCCSCGCTCCGCCGCGGATCCCTCGGGAYTCGGATCCCTGAGAATCCCCCGGTTCCGTCGGAACCCTGTGCATCGCTCGATCCCTGCGTCTCTCAGAGCCCCGKGGATCACTGCCTGTGCCTTGGATCTCTTGGAGGCTCTTGGTCCGCTGGATCTATGGATCCCTCCGGTCAATGGATCACTTGGAGCCCTGTGGATCCCTCGGTTCCGTGGATCCCTCGGAACCCCGTGGGTCCCTCGGAGCCCCTTGGGTCCATTGGATCYGTGGATCCCTCGCGTCCATGGATTCTTTGGAGCCCTGTGGAGCCCTCAAGTCCGTGGATCCCTCAGAACCTCGTGGGTGCCTCCGAGCCCCTTGGGTCCATCAGGTCCGTGGATCCCTCGGGTTCATGGATTCCTCGGAGCCCTGTGGGTCCATCAGAGCCCCTTGGGTTCCTCAGATCCGTGAATCCCTTTGGTCTGTGGATCCCTTGGAACCTCGTGGATCCCTCGGGTCCATGGGTCCTTCAGAGACCTGTGGATCCCTTGGGTCCGTTGATCCATCAGAACCTCTGGGGGTCATTGGGTCCATGGATCCCTCGAGTCCCTGGATCCCTTGGAGCCCCATGGGTTCCTAGGAACCCCTTGGGTCCATCGGATCCATGGCTCCCTCGGGTCCATGGATCCCTCGGAGCCCCTTGGTTCCCTCAGGTCCGTGGGTCCTTCAGAGCCCCGTGGATTTCTCAGGTCCGTGGATCTGTCGGAGCCCCATGGACCTCACAGCGCAGGCTGTGACCTGGGAAGCTCCGTCGCCGTGGCCTTTGGATTCAGAGCAGGATAAAGCTCATCCTCCTCCTCCTCTGTCGGTATCGGGGGTAATGTGGCATCTCCCGGTGGCGAGGGCCGGCAGCGAGGAATCGCCTGGCGTGGGGCAGCCCTTGTGGCCATCCATCATCAGCAATCTCATACCAGTAAACTTAATAAAAAACCATGAACACTGCAAATGCAAAAATACAACAGTTTATACTTATATTTAATCTTATGGACAACGCATCTTTTTCCCATGTGTTTTCTCAGTACACTGGTTTTTCCTTATATCCTGACTAAGAAGGTCAGCCCAGATCCCAAATGCGGTTTGTCCAACACGTAGCGCTCTGGAACCCAAAGCAGGATCCAAAAGAAAACAATTATCTTTTAGACAGGATTGATCAGGGCTCCTCGGCAGTTCCGCAGTCAAATAACAAAATAATAACAACTGGAGCTCAGGGATACTGTATCYGTGCTGTAGTTATTGTAGTCCTGTRGTTATCCCTGTGTTGTAGTTACAGAGTTATCCCTGTATAGTTATTCACAAGCAAATAGACTTTTTTTTTTCCCTTTGCCTCTTTCAGTCTGATTGGCTGAAGGGAGGGGATGATTTGCATAATCCCTCCAATTTTATTTCTCAGCAATCATACAATACACAAACCCCTTRACTCCGGATGGTTGGTAGCTTTTATTACTCAATCAGGGCACAATGATTTGCATAATCACTGCCTTTCGATGTTTGTTAGACCCGTGGTAACTTTGTGCTCAGGGTGGTGGGCTGGACAGACTCCATCTCGATTCTCTGCCCTGCCACAGAATTGTGACATAATCCAGGCAAATTATTCATTATTTATCAATATTGTGTCTCCATGCTCTCCGTGAAGATCCGCGCGCCAGCAAGTGAGGATCTGATACTTCAGCAATTAATTAATTACGTGTCAGGAGTAAATAAACAATGGATGTTCAGATACCKCATTAATCAGCTGTGAAGAAACCCCCAGCTCTGCCTCTCCTCATGTTTGTCTTCCCTTGCCAAAACACCCACTTTGGTGTAGTCAGTGAAACAATACTATGAATAATCTTATTAATCATTATTATTAAATAACACTACATTCTAATAACTGCAACTGGAGGAAAGATAAAGCACCCCACCACCAAAACCATAGCATAGTTTCTTCACAATTTACTGCCAAAATTACTGCTGTTAAGTAAGTGAGATAGAATAGAGAACAAAAATCAAGCAGGTTCATCAGAGCTTTGTCATCTGGTCAAAAGTATTTGTCATTTCAGCCTCAGAAAGGAATATAGTCTCAATTCAGGATAGTGACTAAAGCACCTATTGCAGTTCCAGTGAGCTCAATATTCTTTAAGCCTATACTGAAGTATTTGCTTACATGAAAATTATTTTTTTCCTCCAAATGATGACTTTGATTCTGGTAACTCTTATGTCTATGATTATCTTCACTTGATAAATCAGCAGTTCATGGGAGTCTCGAGTGCACTGACACATGTGAGCACACACTTGTAGGATCAGGAGTTCCAACAAAGCTGCTTCATTTCTCATCTAGATTTTTCAATTTGCTATCACTGCACAACTCCTAAAAAACAYAATTTTAACATTTTCAATGGAGCCATTTCTAGTTGCCCAGAAGCCCCAAAATTTGAGGTGTTTATGATTCAAATCACCCTTTTCCATCTGTAAATAATAATAAAAAAAAATGCTTATCTTTTTTTTTTTTTTTTTACCAAACTCTATACAGGCAGAGAAAGTCAATATTGGGCTGAAAAGTTGCTTACCAAATGTGACTAATAATTTTTGAGAAGTTCTGGGTGGTGGCATTTGATGGTGTCACAAACAGAACTGTCTTTTGTCCTCAGACAGAACTCAGGGCATTACAGCAGTGATTCTATAATTAAAAACAGATGAATRTGGGGGTCACTAAGATAGATATCTAATAACCACTTTTATCAAGTAGCATTTCCTGGGCTACCTCCTTACAGTATCCAACCAGTAAATAAATGCTAACCTCAGTCAAGAGCTAATGCTTAGAGTTATGGCCCTGAAAAAAAAAATGAGGTTTTTGCAGTAAGTATACAAGTTATGGCCCAGTATTTTTACCCATAATTAAGATGTATTTCCAAAGAGCAGCCGCCATCGAGCTGACATAAACTTGACATGATTTTCCCCTTAGTAAAATCCATCATGGCAACTTAGCAACCACATGAGTCTTATCTCTGAATCATCACATTACGTGGTTGAAGGGAAAACCAGATAAAGTTGCTTGCATTAGAAGGAAAGGGGCTTTTTCTTTTTTTTCTTTTTTTTTTTTTGCTTCATTAAGGTGTTGTGTTTCAGTACAGTAAATTCCTGCARTGTCATCTGCAGGGTGCAGTCAATCACCATAAAGGAGAGTTTTAAACCACCCTGCAGATGTCAAAGGATTAAACTTCAGGCTGGTGAAGTATTGTGAAGGCACTGGTGTTTTTCACTCTCATTTTGTCGTTCAATATTCTCAGACAGAGCCCTTTCCATGGCTATTGCTGTCCCCTGCACTTGATGAGAATCAAACTTGCACCTTGGGAGTTCTCAGGGTTAGCTGAGTTTAATCCTGGTGAGAAAATGCCAGGACAAAGGAAGAGCTGTTGTGACTTCAGCTCCTGTGCCCTTCACCTCATTTGTCACCAGCATCTTCTGACTTTATTCTCTGAATTAGCTTTAACCATTCCCTTCTTTAGACATCCACGTATCAGTAAGAACATTTCAGGGACACGGGAAAGGCTGGAAATTGGCCCCAACAATCCCAAGCTGGAAGGGAGGAAACACGTTTTGCTGGTGGCAACTTTTTTACAGATTCCTACTGGGACTTCATTAACTGAAAAACTTTGTGTYAATGAAAAAAGTTAGGTTCTGTGGCTCAGCGAGGTGCTGTAGATAAATCCAATAACTAAATTTCAGAGTTAGACTAAAGCCTTTGTCATCCCTTACTCATCACACCTATAGCCCTGTCGAAGAGCTGTAAAGGTTAATGGTGCACCCCACTGACGTAACACAGACTTGGTAAACTCAAATTGAGTGGCCAGTCTGATGTCAAGATGGGATTTTATTCASTCACCAAAGCTGGAAATTCAATAAGGTTTTGCACATTTGGGATAACCATGTGTCTGGTCCCTAGCTGTCAGCAGCTTTGTGCAGAAAAGATCCTTGCCCTGTCCATGACTCATAGGTCACCTCTGCCCTCGCTTGTTTGAGAAGTGAACAGCCACCCCTGCAAAAACACAGCCTGACAGCCTTTCTGGGGTTTGAGAGGACATTAAGAGGGCTTCATGTACAAAAGGACTTCCTGGGGACTGAGGAACAAGATGGAAAACAATGCACGGTTTTGGATTTACACCTAAATTCGTTGATGCTGTTTTCCTGAGTTATTTGACTCCGTAACCATAACAGCCTTTAAATGTCATTTGTTGCCTGATTCTCTCTCTCTCACAGACACAGACACAGACACAGATACAGATACAGATACAGATACACAGATGCTGTTGTTCATCTTGTTATCACCAAGAGCACAGCACTGTCATAGAATCACAGAATGGTTTGAGCTGGGAGGCAGCTGAAAGATCATGTCTGTGGCATGACATCGTTCTGCTATTGTTGGCAGTGTTTGTGCTGCRTTTGTGCTGGAATACACCAGTCCAGAGCCAAATCCTGTCATGCTCAGTACCATGCAGATATTTTTCAGAGGCAGGCATAGGGATTTTCCAATCCATRTCTCAGCTGGAAGACGGTGGATATCAAAAGCAGGCCAACGTGGGGAGCGGGGCAGCAAGGAAACAAATGGATTTTTTTCAGGGAATTACAAGTCTCTGCTTAGCCCTGCCTCACTGCTGACAGACAGGCWGGATTTTCAGGCAGGGAGGCAGCAGAGAGTCTTAGGGAGGGATTTAGAGGATGGGGAAACAGCTCCATGAATTTTGAAAGGTGGGGGATTTAGTCTCTGCGCAGTGAGCAGCATGAAGAAAAAGCAGGGGTGTTAAGGAGTGCAGAGAGAAAGGTGTCTGAGGCTGGTGCTACGGCAGGGGACAGGCAGGAGCTGCTCACTAAACACAGCTGTGGAGAGAGGGGGACCTGAGGGGCACAAACTCTGACAGTGGAGCTGGTGTTTGCCACCCTGAACTTGTGTGTTTGTGTTTCTATTGAACTGAGGAAATTGGTGCCCATGGCAATGCTTTGGATGGGAATGCAGCTCGTATCAAAGGGCCAGGGATGGCTGATGTGTGCCCAAAACTTCAGAATCAGGTCTGGCTTTCAGCTCTGATAACTCAAAAGTTACTGAAAGAGCCCTTTTGAGACAAGCATGGAGGAGCTGAGGTGACCAAAGTCCAGCTGCCTTGGTGGCACAGATTTTCCCTGATGTCTATGAAATGTGCAATTTTTGGGGCAGCCTCACCTTTCTGTGCCTGCCCCACGTCTCTCTTTTTATAATTATCATGTGCAGGAGGTGACACGAGTGTTTTGGTGTGCCATCATGTCCCAGTGGGGCCAGGCCTTCCATGAGCATCTTCCCCAGGGAAGAGTGGCCCCATCTAAGCCTGGAGAAGGAGGAAATTCATGAGTTGTAGCTGAGCAGCAGTCAGCAAAGGGCATGGAGCTGGAACAGGCTGGCTAAATCCAGAGATCACCCTGATCCCTCTGGAACCTGATCCCTGGAGCCACCACCTGGATGAGCGGGACAGCCAGGACAGCTGGTGTCACACCAGAGGCCACCAGTGCCAGAAAACCGTGGAACTCAGCTTAAAGATTAATAGATGATATCTCTTTTCAGGCTGTAAAAGCAGGCAGGTGAAAACCAAATCACAAGCCTGGTGGCTTTGGAGGCTGCAGCCTGCCTGATAAGGCCAGCAGAGATAGGAAACCATGTGCAGGGGGGATTCTCAGTGAGTCAGAGGCATTGGGAAATCTTTGTAAGGATAACCAGAATTCCCCCCCTGCCCATGCTTTTTTTTTTTTCCCATGACTCACCCTACAGAGAAGAGACAATATGAAAAAGACGTAAATCTCTACAGTAAATTTTTAACACGATGTGTCACAGAGATAAGGTATACATGTATCTATGCTTTTTCTCCACTTCCACTAAAAAACTCAATTTTCTAATACTTTTGTGGTACGAGTTCACAGTCCAGTACTACGATGGAGAAAATGAAGTGCAACGAGTCAGTCCATCCACTCACTAGTGGAGTCCTTTATCCCCTTTTCTCTCCAGAAGAAAGCTGCAGGTAGAAGAAGCTGTGGCTGTTATTGCTCTGGTGCTGAGCTGGGAGGTGTTGTCGAAGGAGARGCATCAGAAATGGAAATTGTCTCTTCAGAGATGGCAAACCCTGGCTGGGCACACGTTTTGCTTGTGGGAAATGTAATTTATGCACATGGGGCCAGTCAAATCCACCGTTGAAATTTTGTCAGAGCCGCAGTTTGTCACCGTGACTTTTTCCACCACCACAGGTGTTCTGAGGTTTTTGGAGGAATAATTCGATGTGCAACGCCTGGCACAACAGAAATGGAGCAAAACTAATAACTCGGTGTCTGATATGAGCATCAGGAGCTGCTGAAATCCTGAGGCCAAGTCAATTAATAACAGGATGTAACTTAGAGCAGCACAGAACTGATAGCTGGGATAGAGCTGATTTAATTCATTATAGAGGTGACATATTCCTCTCCCCTTAATGTTCTGCCCTTTAAAACAACACACCTTATGATCTCAYCACCTTCCTTCATTCAACTAGGTTCATTCAAACTAAAATTGAACAATTTTTTTTTTCCTTGGACAGACTTCTCAAAACATCCAATTTACCCTCTCTTTATAGAAATAAACACCACAAGGAAAGTCCCTCTTCTTCTGACTTCAGGTTGTTGAAAACAATGAATATGTCGGCATTAGCTGGGAATCGAGGGCTTAATTTTCCTCTAAAAATTTAAATACATCCATCCATCCATATATCTATATATCAATATATACAGATATCTATATATAGACATCCATATATCTATATATCAATATATACAGATATCTATATATAGATATCTATATATCTACATATCTATATATCTATATGTCTATATCTAGATATCTATTATATATCTATGTCTATATATATATCTATAGCTCTATGTCTATGTATCTGTATCTTTACATCTATATCTATATATCTATCTATTTATCAGTATAAAATCTGGAGGTGGGGAGAAGAATTTGGACCAGATATCTATATATCTATATATCTATATATCTACATATCTATATATCTATATGTCTATATATCTATATGTCTATATATCTCTATGTCTATATATCTATATATCTACATTATCTATATATCTATAT